>NC_051065.1:80033319-80355500 GCF_004664715.2 Peromyscus leucopus | reverse complement strand
TCAAGTGAGAGACTGCCTCGGTACATAAAGTAGAGAGTAATTAAGGAAAATACCCAGCCTCTACCTTTCACCTCTGCTCACTCTCACGTTGAACACACACACACACACACACACACACACACACACACACACACACATTTAAAACTAACCCTGTGGTGGTGTCCCCAGCTTTTAACCTCTACTGAGAAACAATTCAGTGATCTATGCTGACCCTCAGACTTAAGAGTGAGATCAGCACTAGCCTAGTGTGTGGAGAGATTGACTGTGCTTCGGGGTTCCCCGTTTCCCAGCAGCTCCAGCACTGACATTAATTCCTTTGCTATTTTCCTCACGGCTTTTCTTCCTCTGCCATTAAGTGCAAGTGCTACTCCGGTCAGGAAGCCCACACACGCTCTCTGGATTTGGGAGAGAGCAACTCCTCAGGCTATAGCAGCTGCAGGAAGCAAGTGACATCACCTCCCCCAACACAAGTCTCCACAGGGTCAAGCCTGGAGCAGCCATTTCTTGGACAGAACACATACAAACAATCTACCTCTTCCCGCCCTGGAAACTGAGCTCACAGCTCCAGGGAGTCCAGCTTTTTGTGTGTGCCAGGTGATGTCAGGGTGAGGGTCCCAGAACTTCTGGGGCTCTGCAGGTGCTGTGTTCAGGGGATACCAAGCATCCCTACCAGATGGCGGCATGGGAGACAGACACTCAGACCTAACTTCACTTAAAGTTATAAGGCCTTTGGGGGACAGCACACCCATTTTTTTGGACTGGATTACAGAGATGTTGGGCCAATCATAATGGGATAGATACCAGGGTAGGGTGGGGATGGAGAAGAGCTTCTCAAGAGATTTTCTCTACAAATAACAGTTCCTGGCAATAGCCTCTCACTTCTATCATCAACTCTCGATCTGGACTGTGGAAAAACCGGCATTGTGGGTCAGACATGGGGATGGAAGGAAAAAGTTAAACTCAAGCTGCTTGGCTTCCTGCAAGACAGGGGGAGATCTATAGGATAAAAGCCCAGGAAATGAGCTACACAACCTGACCTCCAACCCGGGCTCCGCTGGTCCTGCCCTACCTGCTCTGTGCAAAGCTGAGAGACAAAGAGTTCAAAGTCACGCTGGGTTTTAATTCCATGGAACAGGGAGGTCTTCCTTTGCAAGTATTGCTGAACTTTGTACAACTCATTCTTTGAACCTGAATCTTAGCTATCCAAATAATAGACTATGGAGACTATAGTTTATTAAAATAATTTAATATATTTAAATAATTTAAAATAACCATACTTTTGAATTTCTGAAATTCCGGGAATATTGCTATACTGTCTGTGAAATCTTGAAAACAAACATGCCAAAAAAATTTTAAACACTAAGAAATGTGCTTTTTTTCACTGTATATTCCTAAAATCTATCGCTGTAATTAAATAAACCTACTTTAAAAAGACACTAAAGAAAAAGAGGTTTTGTTGTTTCAGTCGGCCTGACTGTGGACGCTAGACATGGATAAAATTAGTGAGTGTTATCAGAACTCCCTGAAGTTTCCAGAAACCCCAGTTACACTTGTTCATGATTTTGTCATTTGAATTTCTGAGGTCAGGATCTTTCCATGTCCAGAGGTGGCCACCTATCTGCCTGATGAGAAAATGAAGTGTCAGGGACTCTGATCTGCTTCTCCACAAAGATGTGCCCTTAAAAAGAAACAGTCCCTTCAAACACTGAATTCCACGGCAAGAAGCTGACTGAAGGAGGTGATCATGAAGACAGAAAGAGAGGTGTAGAGTGCAAAGATGGCGTAGGAAAAAGGAAGTGGGAAAGAAGAAAAAGAGCAGAAAAAAAAAACTTGGCTAGTAGGGAGCTCATTGGAATTTACAAGTGAATCATAGCAGTGAAAAAATTTGGCTTTTCTTGGATGAAAGAGAATTGCAAACACTTCCCAAGCCCTTCACCATGACTTGTGGCACACCCTGGTTGAGCCAGTGTCCAGACTGAGAACTAGGCAGTGTCCTGTCCCAGCCTGCAGTCTCCACCATCTATGATCACAGGTGGGCTCCCTGGAGGCTCTGCCCGAGCTCTGTGAGCTGTGGGTGGGCAGACACTGCCACCACCACTGGTCAACAACAGCCCTTCCAGGGAGGTCTTCAGCTCTGAGGCCATTTTCTCAAGATTTGATGAACAACTCTCAGAAGGATGGAGGGGGACCCAAAGCTTGAATCCTAATTCTAAAAACAGTAGGTCAGCAAGTTTGTTTTGTCTCTCCTTGGAACTAACCTGTTCCTTTAGGAAGCATCAGAGAAGAGTGACCCCCTCATGAAGATTCCCACCTGGTGAGGGACATTCTCTTTGAGGCTCACAAATGCCTGGACCAGAGCAGAGAATAGCCTGGACTTGAACAAAAGTGGTATCTCTAGCAGCTGTCAAATCAGCTTGTTGCAGAACTGGGAAGGGCCAAAACTAAAAATCCAAATTCCTCATTCTCAGCCTTCTCAAGTACATCTGCCAGCACTGGACCACATAGCCCTCCTCCGGCCCCTCAGTGATCAAGCAACTCCTAACAGGCTCATCGCCATGCCCTTCTCTCATGAAGCAGCCAGGCTTCCTGTACACCTTCCCGTCACTAAGACAAACAAGACCAACCATTCCACCCAGAAATTCACACAGCCACTGACTAGGGTCCTAAGCAACTGTTGTCATGGCAGCCAGAGTTCAATCCCAACTCTGCAACTACATGCTGGAGACCTTGGAAGAGTAACTAACCCTCTCTGCGACTCAGTTCCTCACGTTTGAACTCGTGATAAAGAACAGGGTTGTTGTAAGGATTCACTTTTGCCATCTTGTTGAGAGCAGAACTATTTGTGTAGTACTGTGTACTCCAGAGAAAGCACAGGGCAGACGCTTGCTGAATACCTTCAAACTACTTCCCACAGGGTTTGGCACGCAGAAGGCTGCAGCAAGCAGATAGGATTATCTTCCTTATCTTTTATGCTTCTCTCGGCGCCTCGGAGCTTATTGTGGCCACTGCATCAGTCAAGGTCCCGCAGGAAGCAGATGCTGAGTCCCCATTCAGGAAGGAACCACTTGCAGGGATGACTAAGGGAACTCAGGGGGGATGGCTGAGCACTCCAGCACTAACCCCAGCAGAAAGGTGCCTGCTCCCTTAGAGCTGAGGTCAAGGAGCCAGAGCCGTGGCCTGACAAGACAGCTCCAGGAAGCTAAAGCCCTCAATGGAGGAGTGGGCCAGGAAGGGAAGAAGTCTCACTCTCTGCCATCTGACACTGTACCCTCTGATCTCCGGCTGGTGCTACCAAAGGCCAAAGCCAGGGTTGGCTGTGGACTTACATGCAAGGTTGCACCCACAGACTGGAGTGGAACCACGAAAGCTACATCTGGTGGTACATATGGAGAAATATAAAATAGTCATTAAGTCAACCGGAACATTCCAACTGAAATGAAAATTTAGTGGAATCTCACTGGGGAACAGAAGTAGATGGCCAACAGAAAACAAACTCAATGGAGGCTCCTTCTCTTACAATGTCAGGGTTTTTCCTCTTTCTTTAAATCTTATTATTTTTATTTATATTTTTCTTCTCTCTTTTTGCCCTATTGGTCCCTGTGTATATATCATGGCTTCCAGTTTGGTGTTTGTGTGGGATTCCTGAGTATGTGAATGAATGGCTGTCTGTTTCTAGTGCCTTCTCTTGGGTTCTTTTTTCTTCTGTTTGTTTTGTCCAATCTCAATGAGTTGGTTTTATCTTGTTATATTTTATACAAAAAAGAAAGTATAAGGACAAAAGTATATCACTGGTTGACTGGAAATGAAGGTAGAGAGGAGAAATGGGGTGAAAGGTGTGGATTACTAAAACATGGAAGTTTTGGGGTGATGGAGAAGTTTGTTATTTTGATTGTGCTGGTAGTACTATGAGTATACATACATTTGTCAAAACCCATTAAACTGTGCACTTTTAATAAATGCTGTTTATATGCATCTGGAAAGTTGCCCATTTTCAGAATCTTAACCTTTTTGTCAAGCTTCTGGTCTCAGGAACTAGACAGCCACTGTGGCATCCACACTAATGCCCTGGGTTGCCTTCCCTGATGAGCAGAGCCTTTATGCAGAGACTGACTCAATATTCTGGGCATCTTACTATCTCTTGCTCTTTGTCTCACAGGTTCATCTCTTATTTGTAGAGGCCTTTGATTGGTTGTTGTTGTGGTTGTGGTTGTGGTTGTGGTTGTTTTTCAAATCTTTGCCACAGGCATGCATTTAACGTAAAAATTCAAGTACACAAGAATACAAGCTGATAAAGAAAGGCAATGACAGTAGCTGAGAGAGAGACAGAGAGACAGAGAGAGAGAGACACAGAGAGAGAGAGAGAGACAAGGTTCACAATACAAGTGGTTTCATGTCCTCTCGTGGGTCTAAGGGGTATGGTGTTGACTGCTGCTTCTCTTCTATCTGGACCCATTGTTCACAACCTGCCTTTTTAGGACATTTGAAGTGAAATGCTAGTGTTTAAAAACATACTTATTTTTTGTACAACACAGCCTCTAAATGGGAACCAAATCCTTCCTCTAGCATTTAATCAGAGAGACAACAGGACTTGTAGCAGAACAAGGGGAAATTACTTGTTGTGTTGAACTTAGGAGAAGATGGGATATTTAACTTTGACACATAATTCCATATCAATACCCTGGCATGTAGCCGAACTTCAATGTATTCTGTTATGTTTTCAGAATAACCCCATGGGGTGATCCAGACAAACATTATTATCCACACTTTGACAGAGGAGGAAACAGTGCCTCAGTGAGATTGTGACTTGCTAGCTACACTGCTAATAAAGGACAAACATTCCAAGAACCCAGGGCATCAGGCTGTAAGTTTAGTATTTCTTGAACCATATCAACACCTCCCCAGGGTGCCACATGACTTATCGGTCAGAACCATTACTTCTGGCCTGGCTCTTCCTTGCGTGGATGATGCTAAATATCTTTTTCACAAGTTAGGCAGAAACTCAGGTTAATAATCACTGCTTCATCTCATCGTTATCTTCTTTTTAATTCAAAGAAAAACATATATTACCCAACTGTGGTCACTCTGTTGCTCTCCCCTCCCAATCAGAATCACAACTCATTTTCATGGACAGCTGAATCGAAAGTTTTCCAAATTAGACTTGGAAAGAGGCGAAGGTAAGACCCGAGTTTGAGAATGTGATTTCGGCTGCTCAGAGAGAGCCTGCATCCTGGAGCCCAGGCCTGGCACACATTGGACCACAGCCAGGACCTGGCCACACATCGGACCACAGCCAGGCCTCTACATGCAGCTTGTTGTCTTTGCACATCCTAACTACAGCCTTTGGTAAGAGCTGGGGGATTTTAATCAGAAGAAGAAAAACAAACTTCCTTTTAGGAGTTAGAACTTCTCCCCATGCGCAGCTAATGCCCTTCAGAGGAGGGAGGTTGGATAAAATAACCCACAGGGGTAATTGTCATTCTTAAACTTCTGAAAACTGCCTCTGCCCATTAGCCAACACAAAGAACGACACAGTGATGGAACAGTGAGGTGGTATGTGTTCCCCAAAATATTGTGCACCCTAATAAACTTATCTGGGGTCAGAGACAGAACAGCCACAATATATTAATAAGAGAATAGGCAATGGTAGCACACACTTTAATCCTAGCATTCCAGAGGCAGAAATCCATCTGTTCAAGGATAACAGACAAGCATGGTGACTCAGCACGCCTTTAATCCCAAAAAGCGAGCCTTTAATCCCAGGGAGTGATGGTAGAAGGCAGAAAGGTATATAGGGCATGAGGGACCAGGAACTAGAAGTATTTGGCTGGTTAAGCATTTGCTGGTTTAGGTTTTGAGCAGCAGTTCAGCTGAGAGCCATTGGGATATGAGACATAGAAAGCTTCCGGTCTGAGGAACAAGATCAGCTGAGAAGTTGCCCAGTGAGGTTAGCTGTGGCTTGTTCTGTCCTCTGATCTTCCAGTTCACCCCAATACTGGCTCAGGTTTATTTTATTAATAAGACTCTTCAAGATTCCTGATACAGAACAGGACATGTGGCCACTGTCTAAATCACCGATCAACAGAATCTCAGCACCAAATCAATTAAGATTCAGTAAGGTCCCTCTCCCAGTAGGACAAGTGGAATAGAGACCATACCATACCTGACCCGGATGAGGAACTGGCATTGGTCACCCCAGACAGTGAGAGCCTAGAATAAAATAACCAAAATGCAATTCCAGCTTTGATCAATACGATCTACGGCCCTTCATGTACTTTCTTTTCTTACCAAGGCTAATTCTTTCTCAGCTTCAGGTGATAATTCTCTGGACTATTTAAGTCCTTGTCACCTTCTAACGTTTTGAACAAATTATTGAGTTGAACATTTTTTACCCAACAATAGTTCTTAAATGAGAAATGTCTCCAAATAATCTGTGGAAGTCATTAAGAGTCTGTAGTCGATCTTTCCTAATTTGCACCTTCTGGGGTCTAATTTTTTGTAGCTCTATTTTATATCCTAAATAATTAATAGAATCTCCTCTTTGTATCTTTTTAGGAGAAATTTGTAATCCCCAGCAAGGCAAAATTTTCTTTACTTCTTCAAACATTCTTTCCAAAGTATCTGCATTTGAGTCAGCTAACGAAATATCATCCATATAATGATAAATTATAGATTTAGGAATTTTTTTTTTTTTTTTGGTTTTTCGAGACAGGGTTTCTCTTTGTAGCTTTGTGCCTTTCCTGGAACTGGCTTTGGAGACCAACACTTGGGAGGCAGAGGCAGGCAGATCTCTGTGATTTAGAAAATTTTTTACGTTACACTTCCAATGGCTGTTGTACAAAATATTGGCACAGAGTTGGGCTATTCAACATTCCCTGTGGGAGAACCCTCCATTGAAATCTTTTAACCGGTTGAGAATTATTATAAGTAGGCACTATGAAAGCAAATCTCTCTCTGTCTTTTTCTTGTAAGGGTATTGAAAAGAAACAGTCTTTTTTAATCAATAGCTATGAGAGACCATCTATTTGGTAACAGAGTAAGCAAAAGAATTCCAGATTGTAGAAAGCCACTGGCTGAATTACTTTGTTAATTGCTCTAAGGTCTGTTACCATTCTCCATTTACCAGATTTCTTTTTAATAACAAATACAGGAGAATTCCAAGGGCTTGTTTATTCTTCAATATGCTGAGCATTTAACTGTTCTTCTACCAGCTCTTCTAAAGCCTGGAGTTTCTCTGTTGTTAAAGGCCATTGCTGAACCCATAAAGGCTTGTCTGTTGACCATTTTAAAGGTAGAGCTGTTGGTGTTTTTGGAAGCTTATCAGTTGTTGTGCCCTGTTCTTGTATGACATGGATGGCTGGTGAACACTCATTATAATAATATCTTCTAATATTTCTCTCAGAAACATGTACTAGTTTATGATTTGTTTCTGAGATTGGAGGGATATTAATCTGAGTATTCCATTGTTGTAACAAGTCTCAACCCCATAGGTTCATAGCTATGTTAACCACATATGTTTTTAATTTTCCTTTTTGTCCTTCTGGACCTATACATTCAAGCCATCTTGCACTCTGTTTCACTCGAGATAATGTCCCAATTCCTAACAGTTGAACCTCCTGAAGAGGCCAAGTTGGATGCCAAAATTCTGGTGCAATTATGGTAATGTCCACACCTGTGTCTACCAGACCAGACAACAAAACACCATTTATTTTTATTGTTAGTTTTGGTCTTTGCTCATTAATAGAAGTTTGCCAAAAAAAAAATTTTTATATTTTTTCCTGAATTTCCTATTCTCTCTGTTTCATCATCCCAACCAACATGATTTATTCTAATAGGCATTTGGTTATTTAGTTGCTTTGAGTAGGGTTTTCTCTACAACTGCAGGAAAGGTTTGAACTGGATTGACTGTGGGGGCCTGCGTGAGGCCCCTCTGGGAGTTTCCTGAAGCCTGAGGCAAAGGATTACCCTGTCTATCCCTTGTTGATCTACATTTGTTGGTCCAGTGTTTTCCCTTACCACATCTTCTGTATACTCCAGAAGGAAGGGGCATTCTGTTGCCATTGTTCCTTGAAGAAACCTTGTTTCTAGGAATGACCTGTTTACAGTCCCTTTTAAAATGTCCTTGCTTTCCACATCCAAAACATCTAACACTCCTCAAACCTTTTGAAATTACTTCTCCTACCCACGTATCATCATGCTCATCAGCCTCAACATTAATTGTTTCTCTAATCCAATCTTCCAAAGGTGCAGATCTTGTCTTTAATGGTCTGATTATTCTTTTGCATGCTGCATTCGCATTCTCAAAGGCCAAAGCTTCAATTATTGCCTTACTAGCTTCTGATTCTGAGACCATTCTCTTTACTGCTGAAGCCAGTCTTTGTAAAAAATCTGTGAAAGTTTCTTTTGAGCCTTGAATAACCTTTGTAAATGACTCAGATTTTTTTCCTGGTTCCTCAACTCTGTCCCATGCATTCAAGGCTGCCATTCGACATAAAATTAGGGTTTGGACATCGTATAAACATTGTGTTTGTACCGAAGCATATTGGCCTTCTCCAATAAGCTGATCCTGACAAACTTGTATTCCTTTATCCATCCATTGTTTTTCTATGTTTTTAGCTTCCTCCTTAAACCACGTTAGAAATTGAAGTCTCTGGCTGGGTTCCAGAACAGCTTGTGCCAGCTCCCGCCAGTCCTGTGGTACAATCCTATTATATGTTGACCAAGAGTTTAACATTTGCTTTACATATGGGGAATGCATGCCATAAGATATTATTGCCTCTTTAAACCTTTTAAAATCCAACAGTTCAATTGGAGCCCAAATATTTTGTGTAATCATTTGATCAGGTTACAGGATAAATTAAGGGTGACTGTGTGAAAACAGGCTTTCTTTCTGTAACCTCATGATCCAAACTTGAAACAACTTCACTGTTAATTTCTTCTGTCTGAATTTTTACAGGTTTAACAAGTTTTTCTAAAGCTGTCATCCTGGCACTTAAATCGATTATCTTTTAAATAGTAAAATGAGGATAAGCATGGTGATAAACTGCATAATTCCAATAATACTAATCTTCTCATGTAGTTGTTCCATTGTCAGACTGCCTAAAATTTCAAACAAAACCCAATTTTCTTCCAATGTACACATAAAACCCATTTTTTTTAAAAAAATGTGGAAAAAAATTGTCTTTTAAATAGTTTCCTTTATGACTTTCCAAATCTGCGTAGAACAGTAGAAATCCGAGCGAATTTCAAAACAGCCACCTAGTGTCCTAGGTGTGAATCCAGAGAGAGAGAGAGAGAGAGAGAGAGAGAGAGAGAGAGAGAGAGAGAGAGAAAGCAAAAGTGAAAGCGAAAGCCAAGGCATAGCTAAAGCTTAAAGCCAGCCACTTGTTCCCTCTTGAGCCGAGTCAAGGCTTGGCTTTATAGGCAGGGGCCCTGTTTGGCAGGGCAGGCCTGAGTTGTTTGTAGCACTGGCTTTAAGCAAGCAGTTCACAGTTAGTCCGGCCTGAGGCAAAACAGACCTGGGCCGGGGCTAGGGAGCCAGCTGCTCGGGCTAGGGAGCTGGTCCCAAGCAGTTTTTAATGGATTCTTGTCACGTTGGGCACCATATGTAGATGTAACCAATCGTCTTATTAAAATAAGAAACACAGAGCCAATGTAAAAGAGAAAGCCGAGAGGTCAGAGCTCAGAGCTAAAATCTTACCTCCTGCAGTGCTCCTAGCTTCCCCTGAGAGAGAGCTTCTTCCTGTTTGTCTGTCTTTAAATAGTCTTTCTGTTCTGCCTTCTCATTGGTTGTAAACCCAACCACATGACTGCCTCGTCACTGCCTGTAAGTACCGCCCTCCAGGTCTTAAAGGCGTATGTCTCCAATACTGGCTGTATCCCTGAACACACAGAAATCTACCTAGCTCTTCTAACCACCACGCTCTTGCTATGGCTCTAATAGCTCTGACCCCAGGGCAACTTTATTTTTTAACATACAATTAAAATCACATTTCAGTACAAATTAAATATCACCATACACACTGAATGGATTATTTAAATGCTGATTCATTTATGTTTATGTAACAACAATGGTTAAGGAGTCTGTGCTTGTGGAGGGACTTCAGATTCAGGAGAGATAGGAGGGAGGAGAGGGAAAGGAGAAATGATATATTACGCTCTGATACATTTTAACAGGGCAGAGAACTGGAAGTTAGGTGGGTTAAAAGATGAGGGCAGATCTGGGACGAGGAGTGTGGCTGAATATGATCAAAACATATTGTATGAAATTCTCAAAGATTTAATAAATAGTATTATAAAATACCCTAAAATCATGTTAAGTAATCCTTTTTATTCTCACTTAATATATTTATATTCTCCATTGACATAACTTCTCAGTTGGCAAAGGAAGTATTGAACACAATTCCAACGTTAAATTTGTAGTAGGCTACCTAAGCAGTCCCTGCTCTATGGCATGAATAGCTCATCAAAGGAAACCAAACAAAACAATCACAAGGACAGTAGTGGCAGCAATTCTTGATGTATCCAGGAATTATGGAGAAAAAAATTTAAAGTTTTAAAAATAGTCTCTTCATTTCAGACCTCTCAGCTGCTACTGTTTCTAAATTGAACATTTAAACAGTCTTGCAGTAAAAATAAAAGGCTGGCTTTGTCTTCCTGTGGAGTTTCCACACTTTGATCTCCGTTGTGAGTCTTGACTCACAATGTGTACCAAACCTTCTGACCAGACTGTAGAACATGCACGCTTGAATGCCAGCACCACCATGCCTCACCAAAGTGCATTTTAGGTAGACACTTCATAGCTTCCAAATATATATATATATATATATATATATATATATATATATATATATATATTTTTTTTTTTTTTTTTCTTTAAATTCGGAGGCAACTGGATTGATTCTGAATATGCCATAGCCACAGGAATGAAAATCACATAGATGTTGGAACCATCCTGAAAAGATCTGCATGAAGTTGCAAGGTAGCAGGGGTCTTGCTGCTGGAGCAGAAGGGGCAGTAGGAGAGGGATTTAGGATACAAGAGAGTGATGGGCATATGCAATCACACTGTATTGTGTGCACTGTTAATTTGGAATTTTAGTTGAGTATTTAGGTATTATTTGAATTTTGTTACTGGCATTCTTGACTTTCTTTTTTTGTTTGTTTGTTTTTGTTTTTGTTTTTGTTTTTCCATTGTGGTAAGAGCACTTAGTTTGGGATGACTTTCAAAGGCAATTTTATTTACATAATAAAATATTATAATATGGGCCTGATAGTATGCGGTTCTTTAGGCTTTACTATTCTTCCATAGATGAATCTTTATAGTCAATAAGCAACCATCAGAAGTAAGTTCATTGTTTTGTATTACATTAAACGTTGCAATGCAGAAAATATTATGCAATGGGTAACATTAGGGATACCCATATGGATTAAGGTGCCTTGAATTGGATGGGATTTATTTCTTAGCATTGTAAACTAAAGTCTTTGTTTTAGCATTTACATCTTATTTATTCTATTGTTGATTAGTAGTTTTAAAAAAATCTTATGATACTTATTCATTTCACATTTGTTTGAAAGTTATAATTATTTTACTGTGTTAAAAGCTGATTAAATGCTTACTTGAATATTTATCAAATGATATTTACTTTATAGTTTCTCATACTTATAAAGAATTTAAAATTTCTTATTTTTATTAATTTTTGGTATGTTGAAATTCTTTTGACCAATGACCACCTATGTTTTTCATAATTTCAAGGGATATAGAAAATAATATTGAATCAAGACTCATTGCTTATTATCATAAATGATTTGGGTTAATGTTGCTTTGATTAAGTTTACCAAAAAGAGAAACCAAAAAACCTCTTTTATGCAAATAAAATTTGAAAATTGTACATCTTGGCTTCAAGTTGTTGCAATAGCCAAATATTTAAAGCAGCACTCAGAATTTCCCCTGAAACTGTTGAGGCAGGAGACAAAGAAGGCCAGGATAACAGTTAAGTTCTGCCCTCCTGTGTTTTCACTCCTCGAACTAGAAGAAAGCTGAATTCTAGAGCCAGCGTCAGCTACCGCCTGCCAGCCTAGATAAGAGAAAGCTTCATTTCCAGGGAAATATGCTTGCATCGACTACATATAAACAAAGATTATTTTTGAACTTTTATAATTACATCTTATAGGACATTTGCTATCTTTTCAGAACATCACATCATTCAACACAGGCAAGTTTCTCAATTTCCAAAGTAGTTTCCAGCTGTGGGTAAATAGCAGCCGCAGGAGTGTGGTTTTATAGAAAGCTTTGTGGCCATCTTTTGGATTTGATATTTGTCATCACTGTACTGGGTTTCTTAGAACATCGGTGCACTCTATCCTCTGCACCCTTGTTTCACTTTAGATTCCTTCATAAGTTATTGGATATTGGATATTGTTAGCACTGTGTAGTGTCTCAGAAGAATTGTTCATATTAATCTTAAGCAGTGTTTTTACAAAGATTTAAACAGGAACAACTCACATGGATCACCCCAGGAAGGGGAAAGAGTTAAGATCTCCTGGGTAAATTGAGAGGGGGAATAGAGGGGAGGGGAGGGGTAGGGATGAGAGGTGGGAACATGGGGAGAGATGGGGGGGAGAGCAATGACAAGGTATTTTGACAGAGTGCAGCATTAAGGGGATGGGGAAGAAGCTGCAGCTAGGGAAAACCCCAGGAACTCATAAGATTGTCCCCAGCTAAGACTCATAGCAATGGTGGAGAGGGTGCTTGAACTAGCCTTCCCCTGAACTTAGATTGGTGTCTACCCTAATTGTCATCATAGAACCTACATCCAGTGTCTGATGGAAGCAGATGCAGAGATCCACAACCAAGCACTTGGCCAAGATCCTGGAGTTCAGTTAAAGAGAGGGAGGAAGGATTATAAGAGCAAAGGGAGTCAGAACTATGATGGGAAAAACCACAGAAATAGCTTACCCAAGCTAATGGGAGCTCATGGACTCTGGACTAAAGATGGCGAGCCTGCATGGGGCCATACTAGGCCCTCTGAACGTGGGTGAATGGCTTGATGTGCTTGTGGGTACCCTGGCAATGGGACCAGGACTTATCCCGGGTACAGGAACTGGTTTTTTTAGACCCCATTCCCTATGGTGTGATGCCTTTGTTAGCCTTGATGCAGGGGGAGGGGGAAGAGGCTAGGTCTGTCCCCAACATGGTATGACGGCCTCTGTTGACTACCCAGGGAGGCCTTACACTCTATGAGGAGGGGTTGGACGTGTGATGGCAGTAGGTGGTGGTGGGGAACAGAAGAAGAGGAGGGAGGAGGAACAGGGGTTGTTATGTAAAAGGAAAGAAAAAAATTTAAATAAAAATTATATTAAATAAACAAATAAAAAGATGAACAACTCAAACATGAATATAGAAAAATTACCAATAAATAAGCTTTGAACAAGTGAGTCACCTGGACATCTTCATGAGTCTGAGCATCACAGTTCTTTGGCACTTATTAGATCTTTGTTCAACTGAATAAATAGGAAACCTCAATATAGTTTAAAAAAGAAAATTTTTTCATTTGTGTTAGAATTAGAATGTGTACATAAAATATTCCTCTAATTGTTTTATTTGTAGCTGACATACAAGGAGGATAATCCAATTTTAATAATAGCATTACAAATGCACAAATAAGGGGCTGATTCTGTAATGTTACAACCAACTCAGAAGTTTTGTGGTTGATTTTAATTATTGACTGATGCATTCAAAGAGAAGTTCATTATTATTCTTTACCAATATGAACTATTCTTTATTCATAAGAACAAAAGCAAAATTCAGAGATAAGCTTCACAAATATAATTCTGGTTTTATTTTATTTTTATTTTTTCTATTTTTAATTTCTCTTTGCTACTGCTTGTTTTTTTGTTCATTTATTTATTTCTGAATTGTGCTGCTCCAATATTGCATAGAATTTATCATAAAACTTAAGTGCATATAGTAAATGTTTATGACATTTGAAGCAAATTCTTATAATAGATTCTGAGCACATATAGAATATCAAGGTTCATTCTTACAATTTCATTTTACCAAACTTGACATGGACTATCTCAATGTGGTCAGGTTTTAATTGATTAAATTAATGTGACTGTAGATTATCCTTAGAAAATATTTAAAGAATTTTCTTTATTGTCCCTTGGTGCATAGACAGACATAGCTGCTAAGTCATAATCACTTTGATATATGCCACAATGCAAAACAGGTTTGTTCTATGATATTTTGACTGTATTCTGACAATAAAGTTTATTTTGAGTCAGAGGGCAGAATTAGCTACTAGTTGACCAAAATTAACCATAGAGGTTTGGGAGGACTGAGGAAGTAGTAAGGCAGGGCTTACAGAGAATCTCAGCCCCTTTGGAATGAGGAACAGAAGAGAGAGGAAGTGACTGGTGGTTTCTCCACTTCTCTGATCATTCAGGTTCTTACCATAATATCTGGTTCTAGATTTTTTTTTATTGATAAAGAATAATTAGATAAACACATCACATGGCATCCAACTCAGGGCAGGAAACCATAAGATAGCCATTCATCTCTGGCTTTGCAGCTCCCCCAGACACCACAGCTATAGTAGACAGAGTTCATTGGATACCCCCCGGCCTGCTTGCTCCAAGCCCTCTGAGTGATTCTGGGATTTTCCTGTTGCAGCATTTCTACAACAACTTCCAGTTGCTACCCCAAATCCACAGACCCCCAAATGCCACTGGAGTTTGTAATCTACCACCAGCCAACTCTGCCTTTAGGCAGCTCTGTGCTCTTACTTCCAGCCTGTCACAGATGCTTCTTCAGCAAGTTCCTCTCTGTCTACTTTTCAGATGCCTGGCTCCTTAGTTCCTTTTCTCTGTGGCTTGTGGGCTTCTTCTAGAACTCTTCCTCAGGCTGCTGCCACTAGGTTAGCCACCTCAACACCCACCCAGGCTTCTGTGGTTGTTGCAACTGCCACTCACTCTGAGTTCACAACTATGCTTGAGCAGCTACTGCTGCCCTCAGCACCCATAGATGAATGGATTAGAAATATTGCAGATATTGGATCTCTTGCTTATGATGATACTTGGATAGGAGTAGTGATCAGAAAAATTATAGATATTAGAACATCTGGTAGAGGAACAGCTAAATGCTCAACATAATAAAGAATAAACTGTTCCTTGGAATTCTCCTATTTTTTTTTATTAAAAATAAATCTGGAAAATGGAGAAGGTTAACAGATCTAAAAGCTATTAATAAGGTAATTCAGCCAATGGGCTCTTTACAGTCTGGAATTCCCTTGTCTTGTTTATTACTAAAGGATGGTCTATTATAACGATTGATTTAAAAGATTGCTTTTTTACTATATCTTTGTAAGAACAGGATAGAGAAAAATTACGTTCACTGTGCCTACATATATTAATTCCCAGCCTGTCAAAAGATATCAGTGGAAAGTTCTTCTATAAGAAATATTTATTAAACAGCCTTACCTTGTGTCAATATTTTGTAAAACAGCCACTGGAAATAATTCATAACCAGTTTTCTCAATCTATAATTTATCATTATATGGTTGATATCTTACTAGCTGATTTGGCTGGAGATACCTTAGCGAAAATGTTTGAAGAAGTACAAAAAATTTTGTCTTATTGGGGATTACAAATTACTCCTGATAAAATACAAAGAACAGATTCTATTAATTACCTAAGATTCAAGTAAGTGTACAAAAATTCCACCACAGAAAGTACAAGTCAGAAGAGATTAATTACAAACTCTTAATTTAATTAATCAAAAATTGCTGGGAGATATTAACTGTTTATGGCCCATAATTGGATTGGCAAGTCAAGATCTAAGTAATTTATTTCAAACATTATAAAGTGATATGGAAGGATTTAAATAGTCCAAGATAATTATCAGCTGTGGCAGAGAGAGAATTGGCTCTGTTAAAAAAGAAATTACAGGATGCACATATGGATCATTTTGATCCACTGCCTGATTGTAGTCTGGTTATTTTATATTCTACACATTCTTCTACTGGAATTCTAATGCTGAGAGAGGATAGTATCTTAGAATGGATTTGTATTTATTTATTTATTTATTTATTTATTAACCACAAACAGAGTAAAAAAAAATTAAAGACTTTTGTAGAAAAGGTTTCTGAATTGATCCTGAAAGGAAAATGAACACTTTGCCAATTAGCAGGAATCGGCCCAGTGGAAATTTTGACACCTTTTACTAATACTGGAATTTCCTCATTATGGATAGAAAATGAATATTGGTAAATAGCTTTCAGTAATTTTTTGGCAGAAATTTGCAGCAAATATTCTAAAAGCAAGAAGTCTGAAGTCAGTTTATAAGTTTATAAAGAAAGTTAATTGGATTCTTCCTCACTTTGTATGGGAACACCACTTTCCAGAGCCCCTGCATTCTACACTGATGTAAACAAATCAGGAGATTCAGGTTTTATGTCAGGAAATTTAAGTAAAATGGCTCAAAGCATATATGATTCTGCTGAAAAGTCAAAATTATATGCTATTCACATGGTATTATTAGATTTCCCTGAACCCCCTAATATAGTTACTGAATCTCAATATGAAAAAAGTGTTGTTTTGCATATTGAAATTGCTTGAACTTATTCCAGATGATTCAGAATTAAATTTTCTATTTATTCTATTAAAAGAAATAATCAGAAATAGAAACCATCTTTTGTATTTAGCATATATCAGATTCCATGTGAGTCTTATGAGGACTTCTAGCACAAAGTAATGATGAAATTGATCAGCTATTTGTAGGAAATATGCTAGAAGAATCAGAAATTTATAAGAAATACTATGTTAATAGAAAGGGTTTGAAAAAAGATTTTTTCCATCACATGGCAACAAGCCGAGGAAATTATAATGAAATGTCCTACTTGTTGTTTTTATAACCAAACTCTACTACCTGCAGAAACCAAAAGGTTCTCAAAGAAATGGCATTGGGTAAATGTCTTTGTTTCATTTTTCAGAGTTTGGAAAATTAAAATATGTACCCCATACCATAGATACATATTCAGGATTTCAATGGGCAACTGCTTTGACTTTCATCCACTTACATACTTTTCATCTTTTTCCTCTTAATTTGAGAAGACATTTGATGATTTTAAAACCCCAAATAAAAGCCTTTAAGAATTGCACTACAAGGAAAGCTTCTCCAATGATGGTGTGGAAACTGTTCTCTCTAACAGTTAATAGTAATGGACATTTTCCTATTAGGCAAAAGCACTCCAAAGCTGTGCAGCATTTCAGTGATTGACTAACTGATGAAAGAACGACATATTACAACTAATTTACAGGCTTTATGAAAGTGATAAAAACTGAGAAGAATGAAACTTCCCAGACATACTTGTCCTGTTTCACAAATTTGCCTGGACTTGGTATATATATATATATATATGCTTGGTGTAAGAGAAATAAGAGAACCTATGAGATTATACAGGCCCACATACTCTACAGATAACACAACTAGCAAGAACAATCCAAATTATGCTTATTTTGGAAATCCATGCCATTAGCATAGAAATAGAGAAAGGTTCCATTTTTTTGAATCCCTAAAACCATGATGTTAGATTTGCCTACAAATATACTTCCCCCTATCTCCTTCCAAAATGTCAGATACTTGAAAAATATTTGGCAAGTATATACTATTATTGAAAAATTCCTAATTAACTAGAAAATAATGTTATACATTCAGATTTGGAAGAATGGAGCTTTGCTGATAGATTTTTTGACCAACCTTTTGAAGTTTAGAGTGACAGCATTTAGTGTACACTATTGACTCTATCTGTTGCTTGTGGAGCCAGCCTCCAGTTACCAACAGGGTATGAAAAAAAAACCCATGAAGGTAACAAGGGCTTAGGAAAAATTCTGATCTATCTAAGGGTTAGACTTTTTCTATCTGAGGGGAAAAATAAGGAAATGTACATGCTTTATGATGGTAACTTTCTGTTTTACTTCATCTAGAAAATCTCTTTCTCTGAAAATCTCTGTTTCTACATAAATGCATTCCACATTATTTCATTCTCAACACAACCAAGTTACATTTCATACTGTTACATTCTCCATAAATTCTCCACAAAGCCCCATACCTCTTTTGCACAGTTACATCTACATATTTCTCTCTAGTCTGTTACATTCCTTCACATATTATTACACTATTTATTCACTCTTTGCTCACTCATTCTCTCCTTCATTCACTCTCACCTTATTCTCACTCTACTTCTTTTATCTCTTTTTTTTTTTTTTTTTTTTTTTAGAGTCAAGCACACTTTATTCAGAGGCTTGGGGGAAGCATGGAGAGGTCCACGCTGTCTGCTGTCCTCCACTGGGCAGATCTTCGCCATCTGTCAATTGCTAAGAGCTACTTCTTTTATCTCTTACTCTTTTCTCTCTGCTCATTCTGCTACATCCCTCACTCAGCACACATACAAGCACACATACATATACTCACTGCTTACTGCTTTTTATGTAGTTTCTACATGTCCCTTCCTGCTGTGGGATGTTCTGTATGTCCTGTGGGAGCCCTTCTTGGGTTCCTTGTGGCGTTACCCAGCAGGTCCGTATAGAGGATGATTAGGACCATGGGCCTGAGTGCAGGTGTTTGAGATGGTCTGCACTTGGCTGTGCTGGGGGATGGTCTGTATGTCAAGTTGTTCTGATTGGTTAATAAATAAAACTATCGCGTGGCAGGAAAGATAGCGACTAACAGAGAGAGAAATAAAAGACAGAAAGGCAGAAAGAGACGCTGCAGCGCGCATGACAGAGACACTGCAGCCGCCAGACAGCAGCATGTGAAGATGCCGGTATGCCACCAGCCACGTGGCAAGGTATAGATTTATGGAAATGGACTAATTTAAGCTATAAGCACAGTTAGCAAGAAGCCTGCGATGGCCATACAGTTTGTAAGCTATATAAGTCTCTGTGTTTACTTGGTTGGGTTTGAGCGGCTGTGGGACTGGCGGGTGACAAAGATTTGTCCTGACTGTGGGCAAGGCAGGAAAACTCTAGCTACACCTTCCTCAGCACATTCTCACACACATTCATTCTTACCCTCTGCATAGTTCTTTTCACAGCAGTTCTATTTACAGCTTTCCACTTTTTCTCTGCCCATTCAGCTGCATTCCTCACTCAGCACATATCCATACAGTCTCATTCACACACACTCACTTCTTCTTCTCTTACCCTTCATATCCAAACTCTGGACAGACATATGTTACAGTTTTAGGATCTGACCCATTCTCATAACACACGGTAAGTCACACAGTTTCTCCCAGGCTAGGAAAGTCACACTGACTGACCAGTGAGCAACACTTGGCTGTGCATGTAGCCTAAGTTGGTGAGGGTTCCCAGACAGAAAGTAAACAGTTGGCTGAGCCTAGAGCCTATAATGTAAACTGAGGCTGTGACTATGTGCAAAAAGTCACTTACTACAGGGGGTTATGTCTACTAAAGTTGCTTCAAGTATGACCTTGATTTAGCAATACTGGGGCCATGTCTTTGTGTTTTCTCTGCAGGGGTAGCTTCATCTATTTTGAATTTGTTCTGAAGTCTAAAATTAGCTGCCTTTGTGACTGAGAATACTGTTACTTTCTTATGTCAATAAAGAATATTCAGGTATATTTCTATACATCAGAATTATACAGCTTAAGCAGAAATCATCATCCTGACCATCCACAACTAGAAGTGTGCCCAGAGATGGAATATTTTCTAGAGATAAACACACACACCATGGCAAACATGGGGAAAACACCCATAGCAGTTCTTAGAAAAGAAATGCAGTGGCACATGAGAAAAATTACAGACAGAAAACAACTGGTCAATAACAGTCAGTGACCCCATGACTCTGCCAAATAGGGCTCTCCATCAGGGAGTTATTCCGCTGGTAGGCAGACCAGTTAAATACGGGGTGTCACCTGATATGCATTTCCACAGCCCTCTACAGATTCTGTGAAATGAACCTTATAAATACTGAAGTATTGTGTATGTCATAGTTCTGAGAATAATCTAGAATCAGATTGCTTTTATAAACCATCAAGAAGTTTTATGTCACATGTCAGCCTCACTTTGGTTCCTTTTACTGCTCTAAATTCTTTGTGATTTTAAAAGAAAGCAGACAAATCCATCATTTACCTGCATACTTTCTGAATGACAGATAAAGAACAATGGTTTTAGGGCCTAGTCACCTGTTTTGAAATATTGAAGTACTTTCCTATTTCTCTCTCTTTAAAAAAATGTTTACCCCAAACTGTATTTTGATTCCTTTCCCTCCTCCAACTCCTTATGGAACTTCCTTAACTCCCTACCCACCAAACTTTATTCTTTCTCTGTGTCTCTGTCTATGTCTTTTTGTCTCTCTCTCTGTCTCTCTAAAGAAAAACAATATGACAATAAATACTAAAAACAAACAAAATAAAACAACTCCCCCCTAACCCCACAATAAACATGGAATTCTATTTACCAGAGTTCTAGAGGCAGTGGAACCTGGGAGAATGGAGCTTGTAAATGAGGCAGATAAATGATTCTCATGATAAATGAGTCTCTCATGCAATAGACAACTTTTTTTAGAGCATTAAACCATTTATATTCTGAGGATTAAGAAAGTCACAAGAGTAAAATATTAATTATGAAATGCAAGCTGTACATGGTAGACAAGCCACACCCAGCAGAAACATGTTTTTTTTTCATAGAGGCATAAAAACAAATAATAATATCCAGTTATAATCAATCTGAAGTAAACTCACTTCTATTTGCTATACCTGGGATAGACATGAAAGCACAATCCAAGAACTATTCCAGGTTTTTTTAAAGAAATTGAGCCCACAAAACTCTTGTTTTCTTGGAGTTTTCTCATAAGCATTTAGAAATCTCACATGACTCCATTCTTTGACCATGTTCGGATAGAACGTCCAATTACTCCTGAGCATGAGACCTATGCTGAGTATGGTTGATTTATCCAGTGACACTCCATCAGACAAAACTGATTTCCCTTTGTTAGCAGGTATCAGTTACAGATAGTTTCTTTGTTATGGATGGGAGCCCACGTCTACTTCCTCCTTTTAGTGTTGAAACCCTGTTTGGCTTGAAAATGTGCAGGCCGTATGTGCACTTCAATTTTTGTGAGTTCACATGTGTATCAGTCCTGTTGTATCCAGAAAACGTTGTTTTCTTGGGGTCATTTGTTACTTCTGATTCTAAAAATCTTTCTGATTTCTGTATAGATCTCTAAGCCTTGAGGAGAAGGGATTGATGAAGAGATCCCATTTAAAATAACAGCTCTAAAGACTCTCATTTCCTAAATATTGTCCATCTGTGGATTTCTGTGTTAATTTCCATGTACTGCAAGAAGAAGCATCTTTGATGAGGGTTGAGTGACTCACTGATTGAGGGATGCACATAACATTGTTAGTATTCATTTTATTGATGTGTTACTTGGTTGAAAAATAATATTAGATTTTCCTCTAGGCCCAAGAATTATCTAATATCAGGTTCTAGGTCACTTGAGCAGTGCCCAGACATAGATTTCATCAAGAAGAAAGTGATTGTTACTCCTATAACATTTATGCCACCATTGAACCAGTATGTTTTGCAGGCAGGTCACTGTTGTAAGTCTTAGGGTTTAAAGCTGGGTGATATTAATGATTACTTTTTTCCTCTCATAATATGCAGAATACCTTCCAGCACCACAATCACCAGTCAGTAGGAGTGAAACTTCCAGCTGGGTACCAATTTAACTTCTTTGTATTTGATGACATGAGTAAATATTGTCTTCAGCAATAAGGCCTTAACATCAGGTTTTAAAGAGCAACCAATATCTTCAGCAGTAGCCTGGGACATTTAGGGACTTGTTGGAACCACTTTGGCCAACAATGGAAAATATTGAACCTATTCTTGGTATGGGAGGCTTAATAATGATATGATTACATATGTGTTTGTATTACAAAGTCACTTATCATATATATATATATATATATATATATATATATATATATATATATATATATAATTATTTATGTAACATGGAGCTATGTAATAAATCAAAGTTTATTACTGGTATTTTATTTTGTATAAGAGAAAAGATACCAAATAAATTCATAGGGATTGTCACAATTGTAGCTGAGTTCCAAAGCTTATTTGTTCTTCTATAGCATGCATTTTGCTTAATTGGGTTGGATGGCTACATTTATTGTAGGTAGTTTTAATGTCAAATACTATGATAAAGAACATTAAATTTATGAGACATTTTATATGTGAACTTTAAGAGCAGATTTAAAAATCCATAAAATAAAAAGTACTAAAATTGTATTACTTGTAATTACTTAAAAAATTGACCAAGAAGAATCCAAATTGCTCACTGGTGTCAATTGTTGAAATGCAGGAAGTGGATAAAATATGAGTTAGAATACTCATTTCAGAATATCTAAATATAAAATTCTGAGCTGGAAATAGGCCCTAGGTTTTAAATAAATGATAGCGTGGCAACATAATCTCTTCTGGTGGTGGTATACTAATGCATAAGATCATGGCAGCATTTTTGTGACAGCTAACTTATCACATCTAGCAATAGAAAACTGCTGATCATATTTCACTTGTTCACACAGATTTGGTGGACAAATGGAGCAGCTTTGAAAAGGCATGTCATTGATTTCCCCCAAGGACAGATACAGTGAAAATATTTCTTTTTAAACTCTCATTTTTGTGCTCTATTTTAACATAACTGTCCTACCAAGTTTGAATCAGAATTTGTATTTTTATGGTTTCTAGTCTAGTGTCAGTCAGACATATTGATGCATTACACAACTTTCAAAAATTGCATTGTAAAAGCATAAAATCATTTTGTAATTAAATAACATTAATGAAATTAATACAATCAATGTATAAGTGACTTACACACCACAAATCATGTGTAAGTGGTTAGGATATAAAAAATAGTACAGCTATGAGTGTCTATCAGAATATTTAAACTCAATATGCTAGTGAATAAAAAAAGTTATTTCTGAACTTTCATTCTGTGTTATACGGTAAATCTTTCTTAAGAAAATTTCAATATACATGTTGGTTTTAAAGGTAAATCTTTCTTAAGAAAATTTCAATATACATGTGGGTTTTAAAGGTAAATCTTTCTTAAGAAAATTTCACTATGCACATGGATTTTAAAAATGCATTATACACTAAATAATAATACAATAATCTGTAAAAGTTGAATATGAAGTAATATGTGCTGCAGTACAGAAACACATGCTTAATCAATTTATAGATAGGTTGTGAGCACTAGAGTTTAGATTCTGGTCTGATGAATAAATTGATCAGTGTCTGAATGGAAGGGAAGTTTGGTTGGGTAGAAAGCAAAGATTGCCATAACAGGAGAGAAGAGTCATTAATAGAGATGCCTAAATTCTTCTTCATAAAAGCTCATGTGGATGACAACTAGTCTGGATTTGAGTGCATAAATAGCAAGGTGTCATCTACTAATTTTCCAGAAAAGTATATGGAAAATGAAATTACAGTCTTAGAAATAATTTTTACTCAGATCAATTCTAGGAATGAGTTCTGAACCTGAGCTTTTATCAATGAGCAATAGAATATAAAGAAAGGAAAGAAATAGTTGTAGGATGCTCACAAAGGATGGCTTGTAACTGAATGCATGTTTAAGTAAAGGAAGGAATGAGAAATTAAAGAAAAATATTAATTTTATATCTGGAAATAGCTGTAATTTTCACATCATTTATCAGAAAGAATACCTAATACAATACATAAATCTAACAACAATAAACCCTTTGCTCTATATTTATTAGAATTAGTACATTTATACTATTCTTTAAAGTAATCATCTATTATAATATTTTACCGTATCTTATAACATTTTAACCATACATATACTGCTGCAAAATGTAATATAATCCTAGCTATTTTCCTGAATCCATGGAAAAATATCCAGCAAGAACAACATATTGAAGGAAAGGTTGATTTAGGCTCAGGGTTTCAGTGAATACCAGAACGTCACAGTGAGGAAGGCGGGGTGGATAGCCCTGTAGTTCAGGAAGCAGAGCATACAGGACCAGAAGAAGGGGTAGATAGAACCAGTAATAACCACCCTAGTGACCCACACCTACTAGCCAGGCCCCACATACTAGATGTTTTATTGCCTTCAAATATCTCCTAAACATGGCAGAGTAAGTACTTAAAATATGAGTCTGTGGGATGCTCACAATTCAAGCCACAGCATGTAACCACTTCTTTTTTTTTCTTTCATTTTTCTTCATTGAGAAATTTTCTACTCGTTCCACATACTATCCACAGATCCCCCTTCTCCTTCCTTCCACCCCCCAGGCCTCTTTCCCAAGCCACCCGGCAACCCCACAGCCCCCTTCATAAATGGCAGTGCCTATGAAAAATATTTTGCTATCATCTTATTTACTTAGAAATATCATAGGGGATTGATATCTGTAATTTACAGAGGTGGATTAAATTTAAGTTTTAGAGCTGAGCAAAAATCACTAATAAAATCAAACTCTGAATAAAATCCATATGCCTCTTTGGTTCATCCAGTACCTATTTTAATGTCTGATGTTTAGTAACTTTTAACCACATATATGTTGTGAAATACTTAATATGTTAATATTATAACAGTAATGATAATAGCTGACATTTATTGAATGTATGATCAATGTTAAAGTTTCCATAGGAATTCAAAGTTATCATTTCATTAATCACTAAAAATATAATTTTATTAAATATAGGAAAAAGCTTAAGGTTGGTAATTACACCTTTCTAATAAATATGAAGTGCACAACAGAGTTTCTTCCATGAACATGCACAGTGTGGGTACATCCACACAGACACACAGCAGCAAGTGATTAGGGGTGGGAATAAAGTTCGACTTCCTTTGTCCCAGCTTGCTATAAACAATGATGCAGAAAACTCAAGTAAGAAAATGAGGTTTCTAAACCCATTGCCACTAAAGATATATAAACAAGTAATGTTTTTCCTAGAAAAACAACAGAGACAGATTCTCCAAACAGTTTTATGTTTTACAAGAGCATTCAGCATTGACATAAACTTTGAGTGACTGTGTTAGATTCCTAAATACATATTGAGTAATAAGGAAAAGCACAGGGTAAAAATGGCAATCTACCATTTGAACTGCAGGTCTTCCCTGATGTTCTTTCTCCCTTCTCTTCTGGAAATTAACTGAGGATGTATATTGAAGAGGGGAATTTCATGAGACAATATCGCCATAGAAATAGTAAACCTGATCCCATGACAATTTTTGCTGTAAAGCTGACTTTCATCTTGGCAATTTGTAATCCCACCAGAGCAAAATTTAATAATCAACATGGTTGGTGATATGGATAATTTTTTTTTTTGTATTTTTGTAGATATAAAATCATTACACGGGAAATTTAGTCAAAGCAGCCTGATTTAGTCTGTGTGAAGAAACTGCTTCTGAAGCCATAGTGTAATGTCAGGGTCTACGGTCCTCAACATGACCTATGGATTGTATACAGTCCTGAACAAAATCCCAAAGTCATTCTTGATAGAAATAAAACACATCCCCAAACTGCAGATGCAAGCATAAAAACCCTGAAACAGCCAAAGTGATGTTGAGCAAAAAGAGCAATCCCCGTTTTTGGCAACACAGTCCCTGAGTTTAATACACGTGGCAGAGTCACAGAACCAGGATAATATGGCACTAGCACAAAAGCTGGCATGGGACAAGTGAAACAGAGGAGAGGAACAAGCCTGCGCTTCTGCATCTAAATGACTCTCAGCAACACTATCAGAAGAAGAGACCAGGCAAACGGTATCTCTTCAATAAATGATATTGGGACATATGTTTTATACGTGTTGAAAACTTGTACTTTCTCTTCCATCCCTCCCCCCCCCAAAAAAAAAACTAATGCAAAATAGATCAAAAACATAAAGGTAAGACTAGAAACTGTAAGTGCTGGAAGAAAACAGGAAAAAAAAAAAAAAAACACCTCAGGACACTATCTGGGCAATCGTTTTCTCTATAGTATGCCACAAGTACAGGAAACAAAAGGAAGAATTGTTTATGGGATACCCCAAATCAAAAGGCTTCCATACAGCAAAAGAAAAACATCAATGAAATTAAGAAGTGATCTATAAAATATGAGAAAATGTTTTCCAACTTTTTACCTGACATAGAGTAAATATTGAGAATAGATGAAGAAAGCATAAAACTAAACATTAACAAAAACAATTCATTAAAAGTTTGCAAAACTCCAATGGAAATGTGTCAAAAGAAGGAATACAAATGACATATAAATATGAAAAATGATGCATACTATCAGCTGTCTTGGGAGTGGAAATCAGAACACAGTGAGATTTAGTCTCTTCCACTAGAACAAATTACTAAGCAAATAAACCAAACAGAATCCTGGAAGGGGTGTGGAGATAAAGGATCTCATATACTGTTGGGTGAAATGTAAATTAGGGGAGTCACTATGGAGAAGAGTTCAGAGACTTAATAAAAATAAGGACTTACACTGGTTGGAGTGTTGGCTCTGACTAGAGTCCAAGGTCATCTTTAGCTATATAGCAAGTTCTAAGCCAAACTAGGCTACATGAGCTATAACTCTGAAACTCCAATCCAACTAAATAAACACTGTATCTACATCTATGAACTCTTCTCAACAATATGGTTTCCAAACAAAAACACCATGATGGCAACATCAGCTGACATGCCAATGTGGACCAGGGAGATTCCACATGACCCCATCCCAAGATGAAGAGATATAGCTGGTAACTGGCTTCTGAGAGAGGGTAAATCAGTTTCCTCTAGGGGTGACTCTCAATGTAGGTTGTCCAATTCCAAGTTGTCACCCTGGACACATGTACATATAGCAACATCAAATGGACTCAGCAAAATGTGTATATATTGTATGTGTGTGCTTTATGTGTGTGTGTGTGTGTGTGTGTGTGTGTATAACAATAATAATTGAAGAACATATCATTAATTTGGAGAAATGAGAAGCTGCTGGGAGAATGGAAGGGTGGGAGTGATGTACATGCAATGATCATGTATGAAGTTCTCAAAAATGCAACTTTAAAAAAAAATCCTAAACAAATGGAACAACTAAAAAAAAAAACAGGATCTGCATACTCTGAGACTCATGCCCATTTTCTTTGGTATAAACACACCATTGGAATGTTAGAATATAGAAGTTGATTTTATAAATACTTCAAATAAATAGCACTGAAGACTCTATGATGCCAGGATATTCTCTGACTAGAAAAACAAAAATCCATTATTCTGAGTTAACAAAATTTACTTGTTTTTGGTTTTCTACCTTCTGATATAAGGGAGTTTGGAAACTCTTTCTGATATTGCATGAAGTGTTGACTAATTAAGCATGTTGTACTCCCTAGGTTGTGATGAAGAACAAGAAGCCCAATAAGAAGGAAGTAAATATGGCCCTTTAATCAGGCTTTGGTTACTAATGGATTTTGGAATAAAGACACAAAGTCCTTTGTTTGGTGTTCCATGTCTTTAAATGGTCCAGTGGGAGGAAGTCATCAAAGTGTGTTTGCAAATGCAGAATTAACAAGGCACAACTAAAGACACTTAGGTTTGCATCATAAATTGTGACTGTTGAGGAAATTATCTAGAGAAAGATTTAATCTGCTTTTCTGGTTATCTAATAACCTAACCTTTTTTTTTGTTTCGCAACTGCAAACTGTTGGTCTAGCTTTGTCAACACATCCAATGCCAATCAAATAAAAATGTTAGCTAACTTCAGCTTAAAAATGAGTTATTTTGGCAGAAACTCTTTCCATTTAAATCAAAATTTTGAATCCCAAGTGAATGACATTTCAATTTAAAAGAAATCTGTTTGAGTATTTATGTCAACTTTGTCTACACTGAAGCCTATTTTCCTATGTAAAAATAAAGTGATTATGGAAAAATTGTACTACTTTGAAAAAATACTTAGAAAGCAGATTTTCTTTATAAGATGTCACTTTTTGAAAAGCATCAAATGTTCAGTCTTCCTATTTTTATTGAAATGGTTTTATTGAGTGGTTAATAGAACTTTACTAAGATCTGTGCAATTTGTACATTTATGTAATTTACTATTTTCTGGCATGCAATTAACTTCTATGTTGTGAAATGACTTAACTATGATGGTTGCAAACATTACATATTAACTGTCAGCTAGTATTTCAATTTCTCCTCTAATTGGTACTATAGTAGGTTTCCCTGTTATATGACAAAAATGCTGTTTAGTGCTTGTAACACAGCAAAATGTGTTTGGATCCTTGCCAACACAAAGTTAGTATGAGAAACTGATTCATTTGCATGCATATTAGTAGTAGTGCTTATATTTTGAGTCTAATTGTTTCATACAATTATACTTACTGTGCTAAAATGTCATCCAAATTCTTGAAACATCAGTGATTATTTATTTTAATTCACTAACTATTTGTAAGTGTGTGTATATATGTGCAGGATAGATATGTATGGGCATTATGTGCCATGACATGTATTTGGAGACTGGAGGAAAACTTTGTTGGACTGCTTCTCTCCTTCCATCTTTATGTGGCTTCCAGGTATTAAACTCAGGTGACCAGGCTTGTGGTACAAACACCTTTATTCCCTGAGCCATCTGGTCACACAGAACTACGTTCAAAGTGGTCTCTCTGAAAGGCAGTGATGTTGACAATGTGCTAAATGACAGTTTGAATTCAGCTCAGGCTGGACTTTGTCTGGGTAAAAGAGGGATTGCTACCTAAACTCCTTAGAAATCATGGAAAGTAGCTTTCTGTTTAGCAGGAAGAGCCAATACTTTCCTTAGTTGCACCCTATAGCCAACGTTCCCAAGCAAGTGCATCTAATTCCCTACGGACTCAAATGAACCCCCAACAGAACAAGGTTTCCTCACTAGCTAGCAGGCTGTCTTGGCCTGTATCCCATCTCATGATGCTCTGACTCCCAGAATGTTCTGACTCCCACTCCTCACATCTCTGCCACCTGATCCCCTTACACATGGCAAGGCTCTTTTTGCCACATGCAGCATGATCAGAAATTCAAAGTCATCATTGCCTACATATTTTCAAAGGTCAGCCCAGGGTTACTATGGCTACCTCTCCTTGAGACTGACTCTCTCTCTCTCTCTTTCTCTCTCCCTCTCTCTCTCCTACAGTAACTAATTTTAGTTTCCTATTATTCTTCAGATTTGGCTTTTGTTTGTTTTAATTTTGAAAAATTGTTGGTTGGAAGCCAGATTGTCTTTTCTGCCTAGGATAGATGGAAAGTATTCATGGAGACCGACCTACAGGTTTGATGATGTTTGAATTAGTACCTGAAAGCAGGTACAGGAAACCTGATGCTCTGCAGACTTAGAATATTTGCTAACACAAGTACCCCATTGCTTTTTGATGGGTTTTAATGCCTAATCTAGAAGAAAGAACTCATGCCTGGTATTGTTAAGTGAATCCAAAACTCATGACTGGGCAGGTCATAGGCCCATGTAGAAAACACACTCCTATCATTGTGCTAATTGGGCATAGTATCAAATAATCTCTAAATGCTTATCTTTATAATCATCAGTTAGTGATGCTCCCGAATCTCATGAGAGACAGTACTTTTTGCAGTAGTCAGTGATTAGTGCAAAGACTCACAACTGATGAGGAGAAGAAACTGCAGAGTATGCAGTCCTAAAGCAGCCCCTTGCACAAAGGCTCTGGCATCATCAAAGAATAAAAAGTGAAAATATTAAGAGCCAGAGACTGCAGAGTACTGCTATGAGACAGTGTTTCCTGGACATGAGAGGACTACTGCACATAACATCTCACAGCAGTTGTCATGACATGCTTCTGTTTGGAAGTACATCTTCAAAGCATGCAGAGAATTCCCCCTGCATTCTATTATTTCCCAAATTATTGCTGCTGAGTAATAGTTTTCTTATTTTATTCTGGTCATCATTAATAGTTTAGTATGCTTCCAGAATGTGACAGGGACATTGCATTTTTAATTCACCCTGTCGCATGTTTCCTTGGTCATGCTCCAGGAATCTGATGTCTTTCAGGCAGTCTTTGTTCCAGCATATCAGTAACAACATTCAGGGTTGATGCATCTAGGAAAGAAGATGTTAAATACATACACCCCCAATCTCAACACACACATATCAAACCCAACAGGGGTATGGTATGAAGACTAAGCATGCATGTTGAACATTGAACAGTATGTTTTGGCATATGAAGATTAGTATCTACACCTAATGGGGTATTACATTTCATCCCTGCTCTCTATATGGTGCCTTTTTCATGAGTGTTTTAGGCCTCAGAGAGTAAATGTCAACAAGAAGAAATACACAAAACAAGCAATGTTCCTAGTTTAAAAAAAAAAGGAAGGGAAAGCCCTTCAGACAAGGAAAGAATCTAGGACCAGTGAAGTCAGAGGCAGATACATTACTTCTTCAGGTGCTGGAGCTTGCTACTTCCTTCCCATTCCAAGGAAAGAAGATGTTTTCTATCAATGTCTCCAAATAAACAGTTGAGTAATAAAACAAGTTCCTTGTTTTATAACCTTGTTATAACCTCATGGAAATCTATGCGACCCATGGCAATGTGTCATGGACACCCCAGTGAGCAGGACAGCTGCTTCTGACTTTTTACTTGAAGTCCCATTGGATCAACAGTGGCAATACAGCAAAAATAGCCATGATGCTTCCACACTCTTGAATGACAGTTTTTGACAGGTCACCTGGGATGATAAAGCTGGTGACAAGCTGGTGAGTTCATAAAGCATTGCTGTCTGGTGTTGCTGCTTCTGGAGTAGAGACACTAAGGAGGGTGAGGAGGAGATGGAAGTATGCACCCCTTGCAAATATTTTTAGCTAGACTTATCAAATTACTAGCACTAAGGTGAGATTTGTTTCTTTATAAATGTGAGGTAGTCCAAGGCACTGTCTGTTCATAGCACAGGACTGTATTGAGTGTCTAAGAAAGATGTTGAAACAAGCTAGAGAACAGGGCTGCTGCCGGCACCCGAATTCTTTGTTGCCTATAACAACAGGGAGAAAATAAAGTGTGGATCAGTCAAAGATGAAGCTTATAGCTGTATGCACTCTGTTCTTCATTTAAATGTGAATATGAAGTAATTTGTGAGTCATGGGAAAGTAAGAAATATATCAGTCCCTAATTTCACATTTGTAAAAAAATTCTAAATAGACTTGTGAGGTTTAGTTGTAATTATACAAAGGAACATCATTGACCTTAACAGAAGACAGACTTAAGTATAATTTAATGCATTTTTCTAGTTATTTGAATAAAAATCATTTTACTTACATCCATGATTATAGTTCCCAAATCCACTGCTTTAAATAGGCTGCTTTTACATACCATGTAATTATTGCATCACAGGCAACAATCAGGTGATTTATTACTTAGGAATCGTCATTTCTAACTTGTTGGTTTGCTTGCATTAACAGTTTGCTGCCACTCCACACAATAATGCAGCTCTCACTTAAATGTTTAGAAAATCAGTATCTCTACAATTCTACCCATTCACCTCCAAGTAAGGCCTTTATGAATGTTTTTTTTCATTTGCATTTTCTAATTATTATAACATTCTCATACACGAGACTCAAATTCAGGTAAACTGACATAGACACGAAAACTCTGCTTTTCATTCTGAACATTTGAATGTCTCCCAACACACCATGCTTAAAAGAAACAAAGTTTTGTGTATAGTGTATGTATGTGTGAGTGTGCACACATGTGTGGATGTTTGTACTTGTGTGTGTATGTGTGTGTGAATGAGAGAAAGATATTAGAGACAGAGACAAAGATAGAAAGAGAAGGGGTATCTTATGAGGAACCTTGCAATTTTCTGTTTCATTTTGTCCAGGGATATCACAAAGATATCTTTTTCTTCTTTAGGAGAATAACCTTTAAATTTACCACTAGATGCCAGGTGATGGTGGCACACACCTTTAATTTCAGTACTCCAAAGGCAGAGTCAGGTGGATCTCTGTGAATTTGAGGACAGCATGGTCTACAGAGAGAGTTCCAGGGCAGTCTGGGCAGTTACACACAAAAAACAAAAAGAGAAAAAACAACAAAACAAATAAACAAACAAACAAAAATTCCCACTAGAAACTGAGGCAGGAAGCAATAAAATAAAAAGAAATGAAAGCACTCCTAAACTGTCCCTTTGTAAATGTTTAACTTATAACAATCAAGGTTGGAGTAGTGTTTTTGAAATGATATCATTTATTCATTCAGTCATTCATTCATTTATTTTTTGCCTGAGATGTTCAGATAGCTAGCCACCACAGGCAGAGCATAAGGAGGCTTGCATCCTGTATTCTTTCTGTCACTCATTGTCTCTCCTTCAGGGTGTTCAGCTAGGAATCCCACAATACAGAGAAAAGGAAGGTAAGTATTTTCACAGGCTGTCTCCCATTGTGTCAGCCTCTTCTAAATATGTTCACCCCTCCTTATAGAAATGGGTTAATTTAAGATATAATAGCTAGCTATCAAAAAGCCTGAGCCATTAGGCCATACAGTTCATAATTAACATAAGCCTCTGTGTGTTCCTTTGGGTCTGAGCAGATGAGACCATGGGCTGTGGGAGCCAGGCAGGACCAGGAAAACTTCAGCTAGAGTAACTAACTGAGAAACCTGTATACTCAAACTTAAGTCATATATATGCTCTCAAAATTATAGATACATCTGACAGATTTTGTTCTCTGAGTCCTCAAACACCTGTAGAGATCTGAGAATATGGCATTTAATATAAAAGCTTTTTATGATAAAGAGACATATCAGCTCCTGGCAGCATCTTGTATCTCCTCCAAGAAGATGGATGGCTGCAGAAGAACTTCCACCCAGAAGCTCATGGTAAGTCTTGCCACGCAGCAAAATACTGAGATCTTGTACAGACTGTGAATAAGTGGAACAATGGAGGAACAATTGCCCCATACTGCAAAGTCAAGGTGGGTCAGGCTCCCTGAATTTCTACTCCACAGAAAAATATCTATCAGATCTTCTAGGCCTATCAGCTGAACAAGTGCTGCCTTCGAGGCTTCTCCCCCGCAGGCCCCCAATGATCATGGGGAGATTTGGGATTGCTGCCTAGGTACCTGGAAAGCTGTTTCACATCTTAAATTTATCCTTCTCAGATCTGACAATGTTTGATAAGTAGGGTATCATTTTAACAGCCCCATGTTTGGCACCAATATTATGAATTATGTATGTGGGGGACCCAAGGCTGGCTGGATCAGGGCCCGTGTGTGAGGGAAAGCATGCTGGGTAGATACAGTGGAGGTGGCAGTGTGTGGAAAGTCATTCACACCCAGGCGCTGCATCCACATGGTTTATTATAATAGAGAGATGAAGAGAAAGATAGGAAAGAGGGAGAAAAAAGGGGGTTCGAGGGGTGTACATCTTATGGAAGTGGAGAGAGAGACAGAGACAGAGACAGAGACAGAGACAGAGACAGAGGAAGGGAAGGAGTTTTTCCTTTACATGAGGATGCAGGGTGGCCCCAAGTGGTGGGACTTAAAGGGTCAGGACAGAATATTAACAAATAGAAACACTAAGACTGAAATTCGTACCAGGGACTGTGGTATTGCTGTGACAGGCCTGACCATGCTTATATTAGAAGGAATATGGACCTTGGGACTGTGGATTAGAAAAGCAGTTGAACACTTTAAGTGCTATTTAATGGGCCATACTAGTAGGAACTTAGAAGATGGTGGTGCTAAGTGTGATTTGATAAACTGTGGGGGCCTGGATCAAGAGGATTCAGAGGAGAATAATATTAATATGTGGCCTAGAGACTATTATTGTGATAGTTTGGTGAAGAATGTGGCTGCTTTTTACCCTTGTCTGAAGAGTCAATCTGAGGCTAAAGTGAAGAGATTGGATTAATTTCATTGACAGAGAAATTCCCGCAAAAAGCCTAGTATAGACTCTGTCATGTGATTATTAGTGTTAACTCTAATGAAGATGCATAATGAAAAGGAGTAAGGTATGCAAGGAAAAATAAAATATAAAATGTAAACTTTGAGGAACACCGGGAAGTAGAATGGCACTAAGTATCCTGTGTTCGAGGAGATAAACAGATTAAAAGAATAAATGGAGTGGTGATCTTAGGGCAAGATTCCGCCCAGCTAAGTTTCCAATTTGTGAAAATGAATTAAAGAAAAGCTTAAATCCAGGTGTGGTGGTGCATGCCTTCAGTCCCCATGCTTAGAAGACAGAGAGGCTGGAGGACCTCTGAGTTCAAGGCCAGCCTGTTCTATACAGATCCAGTTTCAAGACAGCCAAGCTGAGGCAGTTAAGAAAACCATAGAAAAGAGAAAAGTGGTCAAGATGTAATTGAACAAGAGGGTCTTATTTCAGTCCCAGTAAGCAGCAGAAATTGGCAGCTTTGGCCATGTGGTTCTGGCTTTAGAGTCAAGGAGTTACTATGGAAAGCTGCTGAAGCCAGGAATGTGTTTGGGGTATCCCTGAATGGAGGCTGAGATAGCTCATTGCATGAAGCTGTGAAGTTGAAGCCTGAATTGTCTTAGAGACACCAAGATGTAGGAGATGCCAGAGTTGTGAGATATCTGCTGAGGAAAGCTTCTAACAGGGAGTGGAACCAGCCCAAGAGAAAGAAGTGTGTTATAGTCAACAAAGCTGAAAGGAGTTACAGATCTGAAAAACACTTTGACATCAGACAAAGAGATGCAGAGTTTGGAGTTTGCCTAGCTTGTTTTCAGTCTTGCTTTGATTCAGTATTCTCTCATTGTGCTACCTTCCCTACATGTTGGAACAGTAATACATGCATATATATGTATATACTGTGCCATTACATGTTAAAAGTATTTGTTCTGTTTTTTTTCTTTACTTTGATTTTACAGCAGATTATGTTAAGAGATTGCATGAATCTAAAGAGACTTTGAATGTTGGACTTTTAAATACTGTTGAGACTGTGATAAACTATGGGAACATTTGAAGTTGGATTAAATGCATTTTGCATTATGATACTATTACAAGCATGTGGGGGCCAGGGAGTAGAATATGAAAGTTTAATGTAATTGGCCTCCATAAGCCATAGGGAGTGGCATTATTAGGAGGTATGGCTTTATTGGAGTAGGTGTGGCTCTATGGGGCAAGTGTGCTACTGTTGGAGGTGGGCTTCGAGGTCTCAGATATGCTCAAGCCACACCCAGTATCTCATTTCACTTCCTGTTGCCTTCAGATCAAGATATAACACTCTCAGCTCCTTCTTCAGCACCATGTCTGCCTGCATGCTGTCATGTCCCACTATAATGATGGTGTACTGAACCTCTGAAAATGTAAGCCACCCAATTAAATGATTTTCCTTTATAGGAGTTGCTATGGTTATAGTGTCACTTCACCACAATAGATACCCTTACTAATACACAGCTTCCCTATCAAATATAAAACATACAATCTGGAGGCAGCTATATTCATCCTCAAGGCTTTACTGCCTTTCTGCCCATATTCTGTAGTTAATTATTGTACAAATATTTAAGAGGAAGGGATTCTTTTAAGCTCCCTATATATACTTATTACCAAATACATACACATACCTAACAATGACACAACTAAACCAAAACCAGTCTCCAATATCCTGATGTACTTAGTTCCAGAATCCTTAATAAAATATCAGCAAGACAAATTCAACAGCATATTCTAAGATACTTATATGTGTCCTAGTTTGCATTCTGTTGCTTTGATAAAGACCAAAAAACAGCTTGAAGAGAAAACAGTTTGTTTGTCTTAAAACTTCAAGCTACAATGCCCATTGATCAGGGTAGCCAGAGCAGGAACTCTGAGAAGGAAACTGAAGCAGAGCCCATGGAGGGATGTTACTTACTGACTTACTCTTACTTGCTTGCTCATCCTAATTTGTTGTACCACCAAAGAACATGTGCCCATGAGTGGCACCATCCACCATGGGTTAGAGCACTCCTTTTCAATTATTAATTCCGCACAGACTTGCCTACAGGCGATGTAATGGTGGAATATTCTCAATTGAGGATCCTTTTCCCAAATGATCTTGGCATGTGTAAAATTGATGAAACAAACAAGCAAAAAAATAAAACCACCAGTACAATGAAAAATAAGCAGAGAGGACCCAACAATTAAAAAGAACAGAAGAAAAATAGCAGAATTATTCTTATTTATTTATTTATTTTCATATTGGAAATTTCTCCCTTCCCTTCTCCTGGACACCAACATTTCTTTCTTTTTCTTTTTTCTTTTTTCTTTCTTTTTTTTTTTTTTTTTTGTTTTTCGAGACAGTTTCTCTGTGTAGCTTTGCACCTTTCCTGGATCTTGCTCTGTAGACCAGGCTGGTCTTGAACTCACAAAGATCTGCCTGCCTCTGCCTCCTGAGTGCTGGAATTAAAGGCATGTGCCACCACTGCCTGGCTTCTTTTCCGTTTTATTTTTTTCCTTTAATTTTATTTTATAATACCATTCAGTTCTACATATCAGCCACGGATTCCCTTGTTCTCCCCCCTCCTGCCCCCTCACCTTGCCCCCAGCCCACCACCCATTCCCACCTCCTCCAGGGCAAAGCCTCCCTCAGGACTGAGATCAACCTGGTAGACTCAGTTCAGACTGGTCCAGTCCCCTCCTCCCAGGTTGAGCCAAGCATCCCTGCATAAGCTCCAGGTTTCAAACAGCCAACTCATGCAATGAGCACAGGACCTGGTACCACTGCCTAGATGCCTCCCAAACAGATCAAGCCAATCAACTGTCTCACCTATTCAGAGGGCCTGATCCAGTTGGGGGGCCCTCAGCCTTTGGTTCATAGTTCATGTGTTTCCATTCATTTGGCTATTTGTCCCTGTGCTTTATCCAACCTTGCTTTTAACAATTTTCGCTCCTACAAACCCTCCTCTTTCTCGCTAATTAGACTCCCAGAGCTCCACCTGGGGCCTAGCTGTGGATCTCTGCATCCAGATTCCTCAGTTCTTAGATGGGGTTTCTGGCATGACTATTAGGGTGTTTGGCCATCCCATCACCAGAGTAGGTCAGTTCGGGCTGTCTCTCGACCATTGCCAGCAGTCTATTGTGGGGGTATCTTTGTGGATTTCTGTGGGCCTCTCTAGCACTTTGTTTCTTCCTTTTCTCATGTGGTCTTCATTTACCATAGTCTCCTATTCCTTGTTCTCCCTCTCTTTTCTTGATCCAGCTGGGATCTCCCTCAACCACAGGCTCTCTTTCCCTCAGCCCTTGCCCTTCATTACTCCTGCTCATGTCCAGGTTGTTCATGTAGATCTCAGGCATTTCTCCATCATTGGGCAATCCTCGTGTCTTTCTTAGGGTTCTGTTTTCCAGGGTGGTTCAACATACGAAAGTCTGTCAATGTAATACACCATATAAACAAACTCAAAGAAAAAAACCACATGATCATCTCACTAGATGCAGAAAAGGCATTTGACAAAATCCAACACCCCTTCATGATAAAAGTCTTGGAGCAATCAGGAATACAGGGAACATAACTAAACATAATAAAGGCAATTTACAGCAAGCCAACAGCCAACATCAAATTAAATGGAGAGAAACTCAAAGCAATTCCACTAAAATCAGGAACGAGGCAAGGCTGTCTGCTCTCCCCATACTTATTCAATACAGTGCTTGAAGTTCTAGCCAGAGCAATAAGACAACATAAGGAGATTAAGGGGATACAAATTGGAAAGGAAGAAATCAAGCTTTCCCTATTTGCAGATGACATGACAATATACTTGAGTGACCCAAAGATTCCACCCAGGAACTCATACACCTTATAAACACCTTCAGCAACATAGCAGGATACAAGATCAACTCAAAAATATCAGTAGCCCTCCTATATACAATGGAAAAAGAACCTGAGAAGGACATCAGAAATACATCACCCTTTACAATAGCCACAAATGACATAAAATACCTTGAGGTAACACTAACCAAGCAAGTGAAGGACCTATATGACAAGAACTTTAAGTCCCTGAAAAAAGAAATTGAAGAAGATGTCAGAAAATGGAAAGATCTCCCATGGGCATGGATAGGCAGGACCAACATAGCAAAAATGGCAACTTTTCCTTTTTTTATTCTATGTGTATTTCACATCATGTATCTTGATCCCATTCATTCCCTGTCACTTTGCATCTGCTCTCTGCTACTAAAGCCCTCCCCCAAGTAAAACAAAATTCAAGAGAAAAAAGGAAGAAAATAAAATGAAAAAAAAAAGTTTAAAAAGGGAAGGAATTAAAAATCTCATCATGGCTAGGTGATGGTGACACACGCCTTTAATCCCAGCACTTGGGAGGCAGAGTCAGGTGGATCTTTGTGAGTTCAAGACCAGCCTGGTCTACAGAGTGAGTTCCAGGACAGGCTCCAAAGCTACACAGAGAAACTTTGACTTAAAAAAAATAAAACAAACAAACGAACAAAATCTCATCATTGAAGTTGCAGTGCAACCCAGCAACCCAAGAAGTCACAGCATATAACTTTGTGTCTATACGTGTCTGCTAGCAAGTTTTCATTGCAAAAAGTCAGTCATTGGTCCCGTTCGAGGCCCCTGGTCTCCATTACACATTCAATGCTGGGCCCCCACAAGGACTCTTCCTGGACATCTTGCTGCCACCCTGTGTTGCAGAGATCCCGCAGCTTTGGGTCTGTTGGTCAGGTCCTTTCATGTGCTCCAGCAAGATCATAGGTATGGTAGATGTTGGGGTAGGCCAAGTCATAACCCTGGATCTGGGACTCAGCAACTATAGGGTTGGTCTGACAGATGGGAAATGAGGATATCTCTCCCAAGGTCATATTTTTTTTTGGGGGGGGTCACCAATATCTGCTCTAACAGTGTTGGCTCAATTGTGCTACCCTGGTGAGGTACAAGGCCTGATCACCCGCTGAGTGTTACAGCTGGTGGGGGTCAGTGATGGCTCTCCCACACTTACGACGACCATGGAGCCAGCTCTCCCACCTGCCTTGGGCACTGATAGGCAGAGAGGGAGCAACTCTCCACAGGGCAGACAGGTAATGAGGACAGCTGTCCCATGCTCATGATTTCAGGGCTAGGTCAGTCCACCCTACCCGGGCAGCACAACAGAGCCAAACCTGTTAGCAGAATTATTTTTAATTAACAAAAATATCACTTAACAAAATTTTATATGTCCTCATGAAGACACTTTCCACAAATTTATATTGAAGTAGTGACATCAATACATTAAATGTAAGATATTATACTCCACACAGAGCATCATAAGGAATGGGACATGTTAGAAGTTGTTTATTTTTCTTTGTTTTCCTTTTTTGCCCTTTTTTTTGGGGGGGGGGGCAGGCTTTCTCTGTGTAGCCCTAATTGTTCTGGCCTTGAACACAGCAAGATCCTCCTGTCTCTGCCTCCCAGTACTGGGATTAAAGGCATATATCACTCTGCCCTTATAGAAGCTATTTCTTAATGATCTACCACAAGACAAACATATGTGCTTTCAATTAGAGGGAAGCAGAACTTTTAGCCAGAGCAACAAGGTAGGAAAAAAGCATTCAAATATTAAAAAAGAAATAATTCAACTTTTTAACATGAAATGAGCTTATATGTTTCCTAAGACTGCAAAAAAGGAACAAAACAAAACAAACAAAAATTAGGCCATAACTTACTAATTCTGAAAAGTTTTAGCAGAATAATACAAAATCACTAAAAAACACAGAAATTACACAGGGGTTGGTAGTGGATAATCTAAAAAAAGACATCAAGAAAAAACTTCTTCAATAGTTAAAAAGAATTCTGAGAATAAATGTAACACAAACATTGACAGATCTCTCCAATGAAACCTATAAAGCATTGATGAAGGAAACTGAAGCCAGAAATCATAAACAAATGGGAAGACAGTCCACTATCATAGAAGCAAGTATTGTTAAAATGTCTGTGCTATCCAAAACAGTGTACTTACCACATGACATCTTCATCAAAATATTAGCAGCATTCTTCACACACAAAAAAAATCCTCTAAAATATTTTCTAAAGTTTATACTGAAAAAAAATTAGCTGTGATACCAAAGGATCTTAAAAAAAAGAAGAAAGCTGGAGACCTCATCTTGCCTGTCTTTAACACATCCTAACAGCATAGAAACAAAAATACCAGGACATTGCCATCAAAACAGACATACAGACCAGTGGGGAAGGATTCAAGGGCCAGGAATAAAGTCATGTGTTATATTCATTTAACATTTTGTGTGACAAATACACCAAGTTCAAGGACCACTTCCCTGGACAACTAAGATTCCACGTGCAGAAGGAAAAATGCTTCCCCCGCCCCATTGCCTCAATTTCACACACACATCCAAAATACGTAAAGTATAATATTAAATTTAATTTATTGGTCTGACCAAAGATTTTTTTAAGATATAAAAACATAGGTAACACAAACAATAATCAACAAGTAAATTATCAATCTTCTGCACAGTATAAGATACAATAAACAAAATGAGGTTTATAAAAGGAGAGATGAGCTAACAAACTGAACATCCAGCCAGGGACTTGTGTCCATAATACAAAGATATCTGGAAGAAGAAGCAATAAATCCAATCAAATTAAAGTAAAGGAATATATAGACATTCTCAGAAGACAGCATGAAAAAGGCCTGGAAGTAGATAAAAAATGTTAATAATAATCACCAAGGAATTTAAATAAAACTACAATGAATTATCACTTTACCCAAATAAAAATACATGTGCTGGCAATGGGTCAGTTTTTAAGAACACTGTCTGCTATTCTGGAGGATTCACATTCCAATCCCAGCATCCTCATGGCAACCCACAAATATTTGTAACTCCAGCCCCAGGGGATCTGACACTCTCTTCTGTCTTCCCTAGGTACCTCATGTGCTTAGTGCACAAATATACATTTAGGCAAAACATCCATCCACATAAAAATAAGTAATAATAATAATAAATATTAAAAGTATAAAAGTGGAAACTATTGAAAATGTGTGCTAGGAATGGTGGCATGCACCTATAATTCCAGGATCTTAGTCAGAAAGTCTTTAATTTGAAGTCTGCCTTGGAAAAATGGTAAGAACCTATATCAGAACCAAGGGGAAAAGGCAAAGAAAAAGGAGTGAAGCAGTGGAGAGAAAGTATTAAAATAATAGTATGGCAATCCCCCAACCATTTAACTGGGAAACTTAAACTGACATACAATTAAATAACCCCATTTTAGGCAATGAAATCAATATGAGAGAAAGAAATTCTACACTCTTACACTTTTTGCATCATTGCTCATAGTAACCCCAAAATGGAAACAACCGAAGTGTTCATCAATAGAAAAATGAATGCAGAAAATATGGCATGTATGCACAATTATGTCATTTCTACCATAACACATGATTAAAAACTTATTATTCATACCTACATGGATGAATCCAGAGGGTGCTATGTTGATGAACTTAGCCAGGAACAGAAAAACTAATACTGCATCATCTCAATCTGTTGTCGAAACTGAACATGTAGATTTCATGGAAGTCAAAAGCAGATAAATGGTTGGTTACCAGAGATAGGGTGTTAGAAGAAATTGCGAAGATATTGGTCAAACAATATAAAATTCCAGTAAGATGGAAGTAGTAATAAACAGATCTAATAGTTACCATGGTGATTATGGTTGATTATATTCTTAGTAAATGTCATGAGAGTGAACAGGAAATATTCTTGCCACATCAAAGATGTCTGTGAAGTCATTTACTTGTTAAATAGCTAGATTTGACTATTCCAATCTTTATATAAATATGAGAAAGGAGAATGATTACATACACATACATGTGTATACATATGGTTTTATGCATATGTATGTACACATTTCAAAGTATTAAGTTGAACATGATAAAACTCATATGTGTATTTTGCAATTAAAATAAATTTTACATTTGTCTTAGTTAGGGTTTCTATTGCTTTAAAGTGACATGATAACCACAGCATCTCTTACAAGGAGACATTTACTTGGGGCTGGCTTACAGTTCAGAGTTTTAGTCCATTATTTTCATGGTGGGAGGCATAGCAGCACTCAGGCAGTCATGATGCTGGAGAGGTAACCGAGAGTTTCTACATCTAGATCTGCAGGCAGCATGAGGAAAGTGAAACACTAGGCTTGTCTTGAATATATAAGACCTCAAAGTCCACTCCCAGTGACATACTTCCCCAAACAAAGCCACACCTATTTCAACAAGGCCACACCTCCTAGTAGTTCCATTGCATATGGGCCTATAAGGGTCATTTTCATTCAAACCATCACAGTGTTGAAACTCAAAATTTCTGATTTGGATTATTAAATGTCTATATCATGCAATTAATTACAGATGTAATCTGCTTTTACAGTTAGTCATTTAAAATTAACAGTTTTTCTTTGATTGACCCTTAATCATAAAATTTGAGCAATCTTTTCTCAGGAGTACCTCCTAGGTACCATCAATCCTGATTGAGGCAAGATGACCAAGATAAGATCTGTGAGCATTACAGAACAATTCTCCCACACTAACATGTATACATCAATTAGAAACAGATAAAATTTTTGTCTATTCCTCACTGCCAAATCAAGACCTACAAGTTACTCAAGTACTTTCCACAAAGTTATCAGATTAGTAGGAAAAGAGCAAAGGCTCTTAATCCTGTAGGGACTGCAAAAGCCATAACTCTAATTGAGTTATAGAGTCTTTTAAAATAATTTTCAATTTTAGAATTGTTCCTTCCTGTTCTATGTATTAAAAAGTAAGCTAAAATTCTGTGACTCTTTTGATTCCTCTGGATTTGTATTTTAGAATGGAGGATTTCTGAAGGCATTTTAAATTTCACGAAACTTTCTTTAAGCACATAATATTCTTTTCAATAATTTATTCCTTCACTGTACATGCAACAAAAAATAGTTATTATTTAGCTGAATCTCTGTGGTACAGAATTTGTATAAACCAAGCATGACTTTAGAAAGCCCTTAATTCTTGGGGATTCAGTAATATAAGATCATCTTATCTCTGAGTCATTTTTCTGTTTCTATGCGAAAACAAAAGCTTCATAACTTATTAAAACAATAATTTCATTTATCTCAACTAAAAACTTGCTAAGACAAGAAAATAATAGTATAAAACTTCTTGGGTTTGAATAGCAAACTATTATTTAATTAGAGTTTAAAATTACTTAATTTAACATCCCTCTGCTAACAAGGGAATTTTTTTTTTAAATTGTGAAGCATTTTTAAAAATAAGTTGGCACACATTAACAGCCAAGAAAGGAGTTTGCAGAGGCTGTTTTCAGGGTAGTGGACAATGGAAGTGGATGCACATGGGAACAGCCAAACTTTGTGCCCAAGCTGCCATGTACCATGGGAGAATATTTTTTAATTCTCTGCTTTGTGCATTTGCATATATTTATGTCTTTCAAAATTAAAATAAGACATACATTTAACCCATGTTTATCTGCTTTATATTCAGAGACTATTTTATTTGTTTATTAGTATATGAGTCTTTGCTCATATTATGTTGCTAAAACAGAACTTCATCTAGTATGATTAATAGATAAGTATCTATTAACATTGATTGTCTTATATTAATGGAAGGAAACACACTGCAATGAATTATTCTGGAAACTATAGCCTATTAGGAGATGCCTACTTATACTAGTTCTAGCCTGTGGCCTTCTAGAATAATGTTTATAGGTTCTTTGCACTCCCAGAACTAGTGTGTTGTAAGGGCTCTATATCTTTAACTATTAATAAATTAAACCTAGATGTATACAGACTAACAATACCTGGATTATTGCATGTTGATTTAGGTATCTAGATATAGGACACATATATTACACTCAAACTTCAAACCAGCTCTTTCACATAACTGAGAAGCTTCATGAGACTGATTTGGTAAGTTCTATCACCTATTAAAATATGGCAGTATTCACATTGCAGCTGCTATGTGAGCTGAGACATGATATTAAACTTTTCATGTTGTGTTTATAACTAGTATGAAAAAAGAATATTTTATTAGCACTTAGTCCCTTATAAAAAGAAACTGAATCATTTTTAGACTCAATAAATCCATGTTTGAATGAGCATAGAACACAGTGAGAAAAAATTCTAGTATAAAGATACAAGTTCCTATTTCTGTGAGGAAATAATGTCACTGACAAGATGTAATGTCAATAAATGGAAAACATGATAAAAGAATAGTCCAACTCAATTATATCACCATCTATTTTAAAGAGATTTATTTTTATGTTTTCAAAATTAATTGTGTGTGTGTGTGTGTGTGTGTGTGTGTGTGTGTGAGAGAGAGAGAGAGAGAGAGAGAGAGAGAGAGAGAGAGAGAGAGAGAGAGAGAGAGAGAGAGGAGTTCAAGTTTGTCTGCTCCAGGGCTGTGAGAAAGTCCTAGTTAGCCCATGGAAAGGAACATACTATCCAGCTAGATTAGATGCAGGCTACTGATGCCAGCTGGAGGTACGTTGAGATAGAAAATGAAACTGCCTGCTGCTTGACTCAAGGACAGGATAGACAGTGGTTGAATGACTATGCTATGTATTTTTCTAATGCTGTCCTTCAAGATTGTATGTAAGCTGGCTGTGAAATAAACTTGGGTCTTCCAGCATTGACTGGCAGTCCTCTCTACTCTGTTCTGTCCTTTTCATTGTCTCTAAAATCTGCATACTGCCACCCAGATACTCAGCTGACAGTCAGCAGGCGTGTGTGTGTGTGTGTGTTGTTTGTTTGTTTGTTTTTTGCTCTTTAGGGGGGCCTGGCAATCAGGTCCCAAATAAATCACAGGGGCTTATTCTTGACTATAAATGCTTGGCCATAGCTTGGCTTGTTTCTAGCCAGCTTTTCTTAACTTTAAATTACCCTGTCATTCTTTTGAGTCTAGGCTTTTACCTTTCTCTATTTCATATATCTTTCTTTCTTAGTCCATTGCTTGCTGTGTAGCTGGGTGGCTGACCCCTGATATCCTCCTCTTCTTTTTTGATCCTCCCAGATTTCTCCTTCTATATATTCTCTCTGTCTTCCAGCCCTACCTATCCTATCTCCTGCCATGCTATTGGCCATTCAATTCTTTATTAGACCAGCAGGAGTTTTTTAACAGGCAAAGCAACACAGCTTCACAGAGTTAAACAAATGCAGAATAAATAAAAGTAACACACCTTATAATAATATTCTCCTATGTGTATTGTAACATGAATTGCTAAATGGTCTTATTAATCAAAAAAAAAAAACCTGGAGCCAGATATTGGGTTGAAAGCTGAAAGATCAGAGGGATAGAACAAGCCAGGCACAAGTGGTTACCACTAGGAAATCCTCAGCCCAAGTAAGAGCAACTTCCTGTATATTCATGCCTATATAGCTTTCTGTGTCCTGCCATCTTTCTTCATCTCTCCACCCAGCTACATCACTTCTTCCTTCTACCCAGCTCTATCATTTCTTATCTGTCTGTACAGACTTCCAGATCTCTATGGTTAACTAGTGCTGGGATTAAAGGCATGTGCTGCCATACCTGTCTCTGTTCCCAATGTGGCCTTGAACTCACAGAGATCCTGATGAATCCTGCCTCTAGAATGCTATGATTAAAGGTGTGTGCTACCTCTGCCTGACCTCTATGTTTAATATAGTGGCTGACTTTGTCCTCTGATCCCCAGGCAAGCTTTATTTGTTAGAGCACAAATAAAATATCACTGCAACGTATGTTTGTTTGCAGTGTCTGTTTTGGTTAGAGGTGGGCATCAGATGCTCTGGAGTTGGTGATATCAGTGGTTTTGAACTGCCCAATGTGGGTGCTGGAAATCAAACTCTGGTCCTCTGTAGATCATTAGCATTCTTCATCACTAAACCATCTTTCTGTCCCCACATCACCATTTCTTTAGGTAAATATTTGAATAAATTTATATTCTCTCAAGTATAAAAGTCATCTCAGCTACTGAGATATGTGAAAGGTTCTTTCTACTTATTTAAATTTATTTCAAATAAACAACTGACAATTAATGAATTCTTAATACCCTAATCTTTAAAACTAATAAAGTGTGAATGAAGGGTGTTGCTACATAATCATTTATGCCTTGTGGCTTTCAAGAATGTAGAGATTATTCTGAGCCAGTTTTTCCACCAATGATCTTCCCTTCCTTCCCTCCTTCCCTCCTTTCCTCCTTCCCTCCTTCCTTCCATCCTTCCTTCCATCCTTCCTAATTTCCTTCCTTCTTTCTTCCTTCCTTTCTTTCTTTCTTTTTCTTTCTTTCTTTTTTTTTTGACAAGGTCTCTCTATGTAGCTCTGGGTATTTTAGAACTGTAGATCAGGCTGGTCTTGAACTCACAGAGATCTACCTGCCTTTGCCTCCTGACTGAAGAGATTAAAGGCATGAGCCAAAACTACTGACCACTGAAAACTTTTCATCCATGTGCAGAAGATTTGAGGTGAGCACAAGAGCAAAATACACAATAATAAACACAACAAGCTAATTTAATATAGTTCATAGAACAGAAAAAAATGACAATGAATAAACAATGTGCTGTACTACAGAATGCAGAAGCAAACAATGTTTTCATGGTAATGAAATGATTAAATGTTAAGTAATTATTTAAATGTAAACTTTATTTAGCTATATCAGGATGATGAGTATTAGGAAAGGTGTGAATAAGACCTGAAAGAAAATTAAATTATTCACTTAATTCTGAGAATTGGGAGTTTTTTGTTAAAATGAAATCAATGGATAGTAGTTAGAATAAAGAAACCTTAATACAGAATTCTAAATTGTGTGTTACATAGAAAATTTGCAAAACTTTTTAGAGGTATGAAAAATCAAGTGACAACTCTATTTAAATGAAATAATTTTTGAGGTTATTAATTTATTCACACATAATTACATAAAATATGTAATAATATAAAAAAGAAGCTGAAAGAAAGCTTTGAGGAAACTGCTGGAATTTATATTTTTCTGCAGTAGACTTCCAAACACTGGACCTCATGTTCTTTATAGAGTTAAAATTGAGATAGTGATTAAAATTTTTTTCTGTTAATTAAATAAATGTCTTCTAAATGCATTCTTTCTGGACAGAAATAGTTTAACACCATTAGAATCACCGGCGGTGGTAGCACATGCCTTTAATCCCAGAACTTGGTAGGCAGAGCCAGGTGGATCTCTGTGAGTTCGAGGCCACATTCTACAGAGTGAGATCCAGGACAGGTACCAAAGCTACACAGAGAAACCCTGCCTCAAAAAAAAAAAAAAAAAAAAAAAAAAAAAAAAAAAAAAAAAAAAAAAAAGACCATTAGAATCAATTCATTAAAATAATTCATTATTCTACTTGTGGGAACAATATTCTTCATGATTTTTCAATACAATTCTCTTTAAATCTTTAAATCTGTGTCGTGTGTTTGAATATTCCAGACATACTGAGTTTAGTTTGCGTAATATAGTTCCTTATCTTACCCAGGTTCTAATGTTCAAAACTGAAGTTGGATCAAAGCAAGTCTAGGTCACACTAATAAGCAGAATGTAATACATCTGATTAAGGACAGTTTTCCAACATCACAGGTCAGAGTACGGTAGGCTGCAGCCCTCCCAGCTCCACGCGATTAATCCACTTAGACTGAAGCAATGGTGGGGTGACCTGCCTCACGTCAGTCTTTGTGGCAGAGCCTGTCCGGCTCAGTAATGAAACATTAAAATACCATACTGCAAGGCACTCTATCTGACCTCTAACCTTTGCATTGGCGTCCAGAACACAGCTGTAATTATCATTGCCCCCTTGTCCATAAACTCTCTTCGAGAGATTTTGTAAACTCTCTTATCCTTTGTCGCCAAGCAATTTTCAAATGAAACTACGGATGGCCTGCTTCATCTTGTAACTGTCATGAATGTGTGATTTTTGCTCTGATAAAGATGGGATCTGCCAAATAACCATGCAATGTGATAAAGGAAAGGCAAATTTGATTTATTTCATTAAATCCCATAGGCAGTGCCATATGGGGAAATAGACAGTCTCCCTCTACATTTTTGTTACATAGTGTTTATATTCCACATCCAGAGCCCTTTGATTTTACCTCAGAGTCACTATTCCATTTCTCAAATGCAAATATACATTAATGATTACAAGAAATTAAACTTTCCCAAGCATGGCAATTTAACTTTTTAAATGTTGTCATTATATTCAATTTGGTACATAGAATCAATTTTTATCCTAAAAATTTCTTTTCTAGTTTTATAACTAAGGCTTTTTCATACTAGGGCAGACTTCCATAACAGTGATAACAGAGAGTAAAAATAATATTTTTAATTTTTTTTAAAATTACCTTGTGGGAATTAGTTTAATAATAGAGTACTTGTGTAGTAAGCTAGAAACCCTGAGTCCCATTCCCCTCCCCACAGAGAGAAAGATCACAAAGGAGTCAGGCATGCATGTAAAGCTACAGAGGCACTTTCTGTTCCCACATCATCATATCACAGGAGCCAGATGTACAGTTTATGATTATTTTAATAATGCTTAATAAATATTAAAGATATTGGACAAATACTGAAGTGTCTTGATATTATGTTCCCCAAAATACTGTGCACCCTAATAAACTTATCTGAGGTCAGAGAAAAGAGCATCCACTAAATATAGAGGCCAGAAAATGGTGGCACACACACACACACACACACACACACACACACACACACACACACTTTAATCCTAGCATTCCAGAATCAGAGATCCACCTAAATCTCTGTGAATTCAAGGCCACACTGAAAACAGCCAGGTGAGGTACAAGAGCCTTTAATCCCAGGAAGAGATGGCAGGAAGCAGGAAGGTATTTAAGGTGTGAGAACTAGGAACTAGAGCCTGGTTAAACTTTTAGGCTTTTGAGCAGCAGTTCAGCTGAGATTCATTCTGGATGAGGACTCAGAGGCTTCCAGTCTGAGGAAATAGGATCAGCTGAGGAATTGGCAAGGTGAGGAAGCTGTGGCTTGTTCTGCTTTTCTGATCTTCCAGCATTTCCCCAATACCTGGCCCTGGGTTTGTTTTTATTAATAAGACCTTTTAAGATTCATGCTACACTGAAGGCTATGAGGAAATCTGTGGGCTGATGATTTGTTTATTTGATTAAATCAGCTGAGACTTGGTTAGATATAGATTGTTAAGGAAACTACTATAATTTAGCTTTATGAATTATCATTTTTAGTCTCTCAAAGTAAAAACTGGCTGTATCTACTTACTATCTAAAGTTCATCTCAATCATGTAGACTCTCCCATACCTATACCAGAAGGCCAGCAGGCTTCCCAGGAAGAAAATGTTTCTTGCAGGAAATGGGTGTCTCTACAGTGTGAGGGAAAGGGAGGCCCAAAGCCAAGAGGAAGAGAGATGGAAAAAGTCTAGCAATTCAATCCCCATGCTAAATAGTATCAATTTAGTTTGTGATAATTGAAATTGTAAACTTAATCACAACAATCCCTAAAGGAGTACACCACCTCTGGGCTTCTGAAACTTAGCATAGCAACAACTCTGCAGGCAAACCCATGTTTTAATGAGCTCAGCTCAGCAACGTGCACTATAGACACCTCACAGGAAAAGATATGTCCACCCTGAGGCACAGAAATTCTGAGGTCAAGAGAGAATGCATATTTGACAAGCCAACACGTTAGTTTTTCATTTAGGAACCCAGTAGGAAGTGACAAGCTGGAAATAAATGTCCTTTTAAATATTTTTGAGAAAATAGTTGACAGTCCTTATGAAAACTGCATAAAATATGAATCTATCTTATAGACAAAAAAATTCAAATGTTTCTCAGACTCCAATTTTAAAACAATGGCTTGTAGGTTTGTTGTGAGGTGTCCTCCAGAGAAGAGTGCTTGGACAAGGTTAGAAAGTCCTTATGAGCTGGGCAATGACTACACTGGGTGTTCTGGACTCCACTGGAGTTCTGAGCTTTTCTCAGGTTGAGCTTTTAAGTACAAAACCACATCTTAGATTAATACACCTCAGCCAGCCAGAAGTAGAACTATAGAGCCTCCAAAAAAATAAGCTTAGTACATTTAAGGACTTTCGCAGTACTTATGGAAATTGTTAGATGGCTGAGTTCCATGAATGTATGGCATTTCCACTATGGTGTCAGGTGTGCTAAGGTCTTGGGGCCTGTAACATTCCCTACTGGTTCTATTTGCATGAGTCAAATTGTGACTTCTTCTAGGGGCAGTGAGTTTTGAGCCTCTCCCACAAGGAGACAAAAAAACTCGAATAGGACAACCATGGTTACTGGGCTCATGTCAGTCTTTTCTTTAGGTGACTGGAGGACATGGTGATGACTCATCTGTCATTATCTTTTATAGCTTCCTTCACCTGGCTGTGGGGGGGTCCATGAAGTAACACCAGTGATCTTCAATGCTGTATGGATGGTAAACAACACAGGCTATGTGGGCCTTAAAAGTTGGCTCCAGGCTCTGGATTCAGTTCCTTTTTACCTACACAAGGTTGCCAGGCTGGAACTTGTGGGAAGGCTCAAAGATGTGTAAGGGTGTAGCCTCTTGACACTCTGATGAATAGTCCTCTAGGTTTGTTCAAAGACCTGTAAGGACTTGAGGAGGGAATAATAAGTAATTTCTGCCTAATGAATGTCTCAGTATGGGGTGCAGGTGGCTCTTTGGAGGGCAAAAAGTAGGAGGTTGGCCCAATTTTTGCTGGTCTCAAGGACATGTTTAGTTTATCTACTCTGATTTTTGTGGCCTCTGGACTTAATGTAGTTTTAAACAACACTTCTTAGATTATGGAAACATGGACTATGAAGTCTGAGCAGTTTTGGACTGGAGGGAGAGGAGCAACCCACATCTAGGAATAGTATCTAGACCCGAGTAACTCAGAAGTTTTAGTTGCCCCAGATGGATGACCTAGTAGAGTTTGGAGACCATCAGTCTTAAGATAATGGTAGAAAGTACAGGTCTCTCATCTGGCAGGAACCACCATCCATTTGATTCCTGTTCGGCATCTTCTCTGTTTACTTGGTTTTTTTGTGTATAGTTGAACTCCAGAGAATGTATCTTAGAGTACTCAAAAAATAATACATATTTTTTTTTTTTGCTCAGGGAACTGACCCTTTGCCAAAAAAGTATATGTATAACTTATTGTATTTGAAAAGATAAACCACTTTAATCAGGAAATACATGAATTATAAGCCACTATGGGATATTCTATACAGGTATTGTGGTGGTCTGAATGAAAATGCACCCCGTAGACTTATATGGAGTGATACTATTTGAAAATGTTAGGACATGTGGCCCTCCTGGTGCAGGTATATAATTGTTGGAGGAAGTGTGGCAGTGGGTGTGGGTTTGGAGGTTTCAGAATCTCAAGCCAGGCTTAGTGGTTTACTCTTCTCTTCTTTCTACCTACCTATTCAGATAAAATTTGAGTCCTTCTCCAGCACCTTATCTGCCTATGTGCCCCCATGCTACCCACTATGACAATAATGGACTAAATGTTTGAAAATGTCAGACTATTCCAATTAAATATTTTTCTTTATAAGGTTTGCCATGGTCATGATGTCTCTTCATAGCAATAGATACCCTAAGACAGGAAACAAAGCATATGGACACAAAACATGACAATACAATTCTCTGGTAATGTATAAGATGTAACTTCATAGATATTCTAATAAGGAAACAAAACATATAGATACAAAACATGACAATACCAACCACTGGTAACATATGGAATAGACATTATCACATATAGTGATGGTATCACCCACAGTAATTCTGAGAAAACACTTGACATGATCATCATATGGACCAGGTATCATATTATTTATTTTTGTCCATGTATATTCAAAACTTTTGTTCACACAAATATTTACAGAAATATGTTAATACAAGAATATTCATAGATGACTATCAAAGACTTAACTAAATCAAGATTTTCTTACATAGATTAATTAACAAATGACCATAAAATCATGCAATGAAATACTACACAAATAAAAAATGTTATCACTTATTTAACAACAATGAGTCTGAAATAAATTGTTGAAGTGGAAGAAGAAATGCCCCATTGAAAAATGTATAGAGTGATTCTATCATTGGACATTCTAGAAAAGTGTTATTGGTTACTAGTTGGAGGTTGAATAGTTATCATGTAATCAGGGGGAGGATAGAATTATTTTTCCACAATTATGGAAATAGATATAAACTTTGTGAGTATATAAAAGCCCATAGCACTGTGTAAAATAATATTTTATAAATAAGTAAAAATTTACTGGGATATTGAACTCCAAATAAATAAGGAGTACAGCAAAGACATTCTAATTTATTACAAATGAATGATAATGAAGCTTAGGGGTAGGGGTAAGGAGCTGCCTATATACATTAGGAAGTAATACTCTGATGTATATTGCATGGTGAAAATTAAAATTACATTTGTATGATTTTTTTTTTGAGACAGAGTTTCTCTGTATAGTTTTGTGCCTTTCCTGGAATTCATTTTCTAGATCAGGCTGGCCTGGAACTCACAGAAATCCACCTGGCTCTTTCTCCCCAGTGCTAGGATTAAAGGCATACACCACCACCGCCTGACTCCTTTGTATGAATTTTAAATCTGGTATCAGGTGCTTATAACTATTTGATGTCTATATTTGCATTAAATAGATAAAAATACATTACATAGAAGGAGCACTGTTAATACAAAACATATAATTTAACAATGGGGATTGAAAGAAACCTGTTCATCTGAACATGGATTCAGAGGTATCTGTCTGAAAAGTTCTACAGAGATGGTTAGAGATGTATGTGTACACAGGTGAACTCAAGCATTCAGGTGTTGTGCTCAGTATCCCATGTAGTCTGCAAACAGTGATGCTTCAAAAGCAATAAACAAAGTCCATGTTGAGATCTAGATTTTAAATGAGATTTCAAAGAAGAAATGGCCATCTGGAGAATTTGACAACAAGAGTGATATAAGAAAAATATAAACTATTCTGGGTTGCTTTTTGTTCCTACAAATGAAAGAAGTTTTAGTGAAAAAGACTAAAGTCTGTTGAAAGGCTGTGAATCAACATGAGAAAGCCCCAAGTGTCTAAAGCTGGGAAAGTATGCTTAGCAAAATAATAAAAAATGATAATGTTGAATCATAGCATGAAGAAGAACAGCATTTATATATCTCAACTGATACAGAGAGGCTACTGAGTGTTGCAGGTGGCAGATACTCCTTACAGAAGATGTCCAGCTTGGTGACAAAGCTAGAAACAAAAAGGAAACAGAATAGTGTCACTTAACAGCACAGTGATCATTTCTGCTGGCACAAAACCAACACTATACAGTTTATAATCAAGAACACACATGAGAAGAGTCTTAAACTTTCTACCCAAATAACTACTATTGCAAAAACTAAATCTACAATATTATTTTTGAGATACTTGTCAGACACTGCCTTAGTCAAGTGATTAATTTTGGCATTGCAAGGCTGAGAGTTACTATGTTCATACACATCTTACATAAAGTGCTGAATCACCTTTTGTGGTGTCCTTTCACCCAATCTGTAATTATAATCTAATCTAAAATACATCAGAGTTTCCAAATTGAGGAATATCCTTTAAATTTCTTTCAGATCCTTCAAGGGTGCTAAGGTTACACCAGGCAGAAAAAGATTTTCAGTACTATAACATGACCGTAGTGAAAAAGACAGGCACTTGCCACTCAGGATTCCAGTTTAGGGCCTTGAACACAAGGGAGATGATGCAGGTAGAAAAAGTTAGTGGGATATGAATTAAGACTGGAGTTTATTAGTAGTATTGTGTTCAGATTAATTTCTTTTTTCCAGTTTTTTAAAATATTATTAAGAAATTTTCCATTCATTCTACATGCCAATGACAGATCCCCCTTCTTTCCCCCTCCAACCCCTCATCCCTTACCACAAACCCACCCCCCATCCCCACATTTTCCAAGTCAAGGTCTCCCATGGGGAGTCAGCAGAGCCCTGCACACTAAGCTGAGGCAGATCCAAGTCCCTCCCCCTCTGCACCAAGGCTGTTCAAGGTGTCATACCCTAGGCACTGGGCTCCAAAAAGCCCACCCATGCATCAGGAATGGATCCCTATCCCCTGCTTGGGGGGCCCCTAAACAGTTTAAGCCAAACAACTATTGCCCATATCCAGAGGGCCCAGTCCAGTCCCATGGGGGCTCTACAGCTATTAGTCCACAGTTCATGGATTTCCACTAGTATGGCTGGTCATCTCTGCTCATTTTCCCATCATGATCTTGACCTTCCGTCCACAGAATCCCTCCTCTCCCTTATCAACTATACTCCTGGTGCTCAGTCCAGTGTCTGGCCACGGATCTCTGCATCTGCCTCCATCAGTCACTGGACAAAGGCTCCAGGATAACAGTCAGGACATTCACTAGTCTCATCATAGAGTAGACCAGTCCAGGCACTCTCTCAACCACTGCCAGCAGTTCAAGGTGGAGTCATCCTTGAGAACTTTCCCAGCACTCTGCCTCTTCCTATTCTGTGATGTCTTCATTTATCAAGGTATCTCTTTCCTTGCTCTCCTATTTGGTCCATGTTCCAGCTTGACTCTCCTATTTCCTTATGTTATCATCCCCCAATCTTTGCTCTGCATTAGCCCCCACTCCCAGTATGCTCATGTAGATCTTGATAGAAGAGAAAATAGGAAGAAGTCTTGAATGCATTGGCACAGGAGACTGCTTCCTAAATATAACACCAGTAGCACAGACACTGAGAGCAACAATTAATAAATGGGACCTCCCAAAACTTTCATAGAGCAAAGGACACAGTCAATAAGACAAAACAACAGCGTACAGAATGGGAAAAGATCTTCACCAACCCCACATCTGATGGAGGGCTGATCTTTAAAATATATAAAGAACTCAAAAAGCTAGACATCAAAATACTGAACAATCCATTTTAAAAAATGGGCTATAGAGCTAAACAGAGAATTCTCAACAGAAGAAGCTGAAATGGCTGAAAGACATTTAAGGAATTGCTCAACATCCTTACTCATCAGGGAAATGCAAATCAAAACCCCTGTAAGATACCATCTTACACCTGTCAGAATGGCAAAGATCAAAAACACCAAAGACAGCTTATGTTGGAGAGGATATGGAGCAAGGGGTACACTCCTACACTGTTGGTGGGAATGCAAACTTGTACAGCCACTTTGGAAACCAATATGGTGCTTTATTAGAAAATTAGGAATCAACCTTCCTCAAGATCCAGCTATACCACTCTTGGGCATATACCCAAGGAATGCTCAATCTTACCACAAGGACACATACTCAACTATGTTCATAGCAGCATTATTTGTAATAGCCAGAACCTGGAAACAACCTAGATGCCCCTCAACCAAAGAATGGATAAAGAAAATGTGGCACATAAACACAATGGAGTACTATTCAACAGTAAAAAAAACATGATATGATGGAATTTGCAGGCAAATGGATGGAACTAAAAAATATCATCCTGAGTGAGGTAACTCAGACTCAGAACATCACACATGGCATGTACTCACTCATAAGTGGATGCTAGATGTAAGGCAAAAGATAACCAGACTATGACCCACAGCTACAGAGAAACTAGCTAACAAGGAGGACTCTAAGAGGGACACATACATAGCCCAGCAAAGGAGAAATAGATGAGATCTACAGATTAATTTCTCAAATTTGATTAATGTTCTTAGGTCATACAGCAAGTTAGATTGAGAAAAACAAGAGAAGTACCTGGGAGAAATCCATCACCTCCTAAATCTATGTATTAGCCAGAGTTCTCTAGAGGAATAGAACTGATAGAATTAATTTATAAAATGGGGATACACTAGAGTGGCTTACAGGCTGTGGTCTGGGTGGTTCACTAATGACTGACTCCCTACCAAATGTCCCAGAACTAAGTAGTCATTCCTCAGTCTATGAGTCTGGATGTCTCAGCTGATTTTCAGTATATGTCCAAACCCCACAGAAATGGGCTCTAATGTTAGTGAAAAATGAAGTTGCCACTGAGAGTGGAGGACAGGCAGGCAAAGAGCAAAAACTTCCTTCTGCATTGTTCCTTATGTAGGCTGTCATTAGAAAGTGAGGCCCAGATATAGCGTGTGTCTTTCCACCTCAGATGATCCAATTTACTAAAAATCACTCACAGTTGTTCCCATGAAGTTAGGCTTTTAGTTAGTCCCAGATGTAATCAAGTTGGCAACAAGTCTAAAATGCTCTAAAAATTAAAATTTAGAAAACAAATTTCTTGGCTGACAGAATTTACTTTCAGAAGAGCCTCCACCTAATCCTGCTCTACACAGGGATCTCCAGGTCAAACACAAAATAAAAACATTCTGTTGACTGAGGACCACAATTTAAGAAATAGCATTACTTCAGTATAATGGATTATTAGTGTGTGTGTGTGTGTGTGTGTGTGCGCGCGCGCACGCGCACACACACACACACACACACACACACACACACTTGGTTTATGCATGCAGGTGTTTGTGCAGGTGAAATTGTGTGCATGTGCATATGGAAGTAGTAAGCCAACCTCCAACGTCTTCTCTATCCTGCTCCATCTTCTACTGTTATTTTAGACAATCTTTGACTGCATCTGTATCTCACTGATTTAGCTACACTAACTGGTCTGTGAAGCAATGGAATCTTCATGTATCCACCTTGCCCAACACTGTGCTTACATATACACACTACCCAATGTGTCCAGGCTGGCCTTGAATCTATCATCTTCCTACCTTTTTCTACAAATGCAGTGACTACCATGTTCAACACTGAAAAGCATTTTTATTTTTGTGTTACATAGAAACAATATTCATACTCTTTTTTCCAAACATATAGCTATTTTAATAATAATCAAAACTTCCCTCACTGATTTGATATGTCACCTTTATTACATAGTAAATTCTCATATGCACACATTCCCCATGATTTTATTGATCTATTCTCTATTCCTCTTTCAACACCATATTTTTCATTAATAAAGATTTATGGTGAAAGTCTCATGCCATTATTCTTTTCTCCTCATTATTTCCCTGGCTATTTCACACATTTAATCTCTGAGATGAAATTTCTAATCAGAATGTCAAGATATAAAACAACCAGAATCACGCAAAACCAAACAAATCAAAAAGAGATTTTTACAAGGATTTTTTTTATTGAATTTATGTATTAATATGGAAAGAATTGGCATTTTTACAGCATTGAGACTTTTCTTTCTAAGACGTGACATTCATTTTATCTGCTTGGGTCTTCCTTTGTTCTATGATGGGATGTTCAGCAGATTTGGCATTCAGCCCAAGCACAGATAAGAAACAGCTTGTGCTGTCTGTGTAAGGTGATTGTGAGACTGTGTGTCAGGATAACCCAGATCATGCTGTCTGTTTCTTCCTAAGTGTTTCAATGATAACATCTGCACATAGAATGTGTACACAAATGTTTATCACCATAAGGTACAGTTCTTCATTTCTTTTTGCTCAATTTATATATAAAGCCATATTTAGGCATCTACAGTTTAAAATAAACATAAGGTGAGTAAAGTGTATTTAAATACAATATTTATTTTCTGCAACAATATTATTAAATTTTTCTCAGAAATAAAATGTTTTTAAATTTTTTACTCATAAAATGCTTTGCTTTAGATTTTAGTAAATAATGATTTTCTGCATAAAATTTAATACTTTAATTTATTTGTAATAAATTAGATTTTAATTCTCATTTGGACTTATTATAAGTATTTTATGATTATAGAGTAGGTATATTTTGCAAAAATTCTGTACATATGATAAATCCATCTTCCAAAATCTGTTTATAAGACCTAAAGAATACATAGCAAGTCTGAGAACCTATAGCTGAATGAGTTGATTATTTTTCTTATTTTAATTACCAGAAAATTAATTATAATTAATTTTCTATTAATTTAAAATATTTTAATATTTTTCAACACAAATATATTACAAAGAAAGTTTCTGAGACATTATGTAATCTCCAAAATGACCTTTATAAGTGATCTAATAAATATTTTTATAATTCATTAAGCCTATCCATTAGATATAATTTAACATAGTATTTTCAATCTTGGTTACGATAAATAATGCAATATAAGCAAGTACTTATCTTTAAGTCTCCTATCTTTTTAAAAACTTTTAGTATCTCCTTCTAGCATTGAAACTGAAAATCTTCATGCCTTATATATATATTATAATTCTATATGCCATGACTATTTTTAAATACGTGAATACAGGAATGATTGAAATAAAAATTTATGTTGTTATGTCTCATGGAACTAATAAAAAGGTAAGACAAATTAAGATAAATAAGATTTATTTGTACCTATATCACCAATGTAGGCTGCATTTTTTTAGTCCCAAATCTCAATGAGAATATATTTTAAAAAGCACTTTGAGAAGATAATTAGTATTAAATGAAGTCCTAAAAAAAGATTCATACTCACAAAGGACTTCTGACCTTAGGGGAATGCAAAGAAAATTAGATCTTTACCTACAATGCACCAATGAAGTTCAATACAGTGAGTAGGTGGCCACCTGGAAGACAGGAGGAGACCCTCACTCACACCCAACCATACTTAAACTCTGGAAGAAGGAAAAGCAATACAACTGTCTGTAATAGATAATGTTAACATTTAAGAAGGGTCTCACTTGCAAGAAAAGTGTAATAAGAATCTGAAGAAAAGGCGGTGGTGTCAGCAAGAAGGTAGAAGAGGAGTCCAACCATCAGCTTTCTACTGGCAAGAGTGTCAACCTGAAAGAGAGCCTGTGGGAGTGGAAGATCCCAGCTGGATCAGACAGAGAGGGAGAACAAGGAATAAGAGACCATGATAATTGAAGACCACATGAGAAAAGGAAGAAACAAAGTGCTAGAGAGGCCCACAGAAATCCACAAAGATACCCCCACAATAGACTGCTGGCAATGGTCGAGAGACAGCCGGGACTGACCTACTCTGGTGATGACCAAACACCCTAATAGTCATTCCAGATACCCCATCCAAGGACTGAGGAATCTGGATGCAGACATTCATGGCTAGGCTCCAGGTAGAGCTCCTTGAGTCTAATTAGTGAGAAAGAGGAGTGTTTAAATGAGCGAGAATTGTTGAAACCAAGGTTGGATAAAGCACAGGGACAAATAGCCAAATGAATGGAAACACATGAACTATGAACCAAAGGCTGAGGGGCCCCCAACTGGATCAGGCCCTCTGAATAGGTGAGACAGTTGATTGGTTTGATCTGTTTGGGAGGCATCTAGGCAGTGGTACCAGGTCCTGGGCTCATTGCATGATCTGGCTGTTTGAAACCTGGGGCTTATGTAAGGACGCTTGGCTCAATATGGGAGGAGGGTTCTGGACCTGATTGGACTGAGTCTACCAGGTCAATCTCAGTCCTCAGGGGAGGCTTTGCCCTGGAGGAGGTGGGAATGGGTGGTGGGCTGGGGGGAAGGGGAGGGGGGTAGGAGGGGGGAGAACAAGTGAATCTGTGGCTGATATGTAGAACTGAGTGGTACTGTAAAATAAAATAAAAGGAAAATAAATTAATTAATTAAAAAAAAAGAGTGTCACCCTGAATATCCAAGTAATTAAGACAGGCAGAGAAAACTCACTGGAACATTGACCAAAGCAAAATGTATTACTGAACAGTAAGAGGTGCTGCACACTGAAAGCTCACCTGAACACATGGTCTCTGCAGTGGATATGGAAACTCAGAGAAATATGGTACCTTGAATAAAAAATTATCAAGCTCTTGGTTGCTATTTTAGGTTGCAGGTTTTGTAGCTGGGTGACCCAGATACAGATATCTTCTGGCAGCATTCAGAGTATCTTCCAGTGACGTGAACACTAGTCAGCAAAGGTGAAGCTGCTAACTAGGTACTAGCTGGAATTCTCTGTTTGATAACATAAGTGTATTGTCTTCATTGTGGGACTTTTGAATCTATAGATATACTTTGGTCGGATAGCTATGTTTGAGCATGTCTGCAAGGATATGATACAATAGTGCACAGACATAATGGGATTAACCAACCATTTTTTTCATTGGATTTAAGGCCCTCTTCCAGAGATGGAACCCCTGCCTAGAGTGTCTAAGAATGTAAAACTTAAAATGTAATAGGCCTAGGGGAAATCTTAATACTAGTATTCTGCTAAAGAAACATAGTAATAAAATGACTCCAATGACATACTATTAAGTCAAGTCAGTCACAAGATCAGTCACTTGCTTGACCCACATCAGGGAGGCTTCTCCTTGCAGCAGATGGAAATTAATACAAAGACCCACAAACAGACAATGTACAGAGAGCAAGAGTCTTTGAAGAGCTCAATCCTACCTAAAAGAGGCATCTTCATCAAGGGTCAGGCATCTTTGTGGAAGATGAAGCAGGAAGATGGCTGGCTCCACGAAAACAGTGTCTACCTGATACAAGAGGGCTGATGCACATATGACCCAACAGGGACTGTGACAGCATGCATACTGTTGGCACAGGTTCAGGCAAGATAGGGTCTTAGCGTTTAGAGTGAGAACTGGATACTGGAGCTCACCCATAAACAAGGAGCTCTCTGCAGTTGATGCCTGCTGGGAAAGGGACAAGTTTTCTTTAATGATGTGTTACTGGATATATACAGCTATACTTCATGGCAGGCCCCAGGCTCAGGAGTGGTTGGCCAACACAAAATTGACTCATTTGTGTTTTTGTGGACATTTTGTTTAATTTCACTTTGTTTTCATTTCTTTTTCTTCTTTGTCTTTTGTGTGTTTGTTTTGACTTTAATTTTGTGGTGATTTTGTTATTGCTGTTACTGCTTGTTTGTGCCTGTGTACATATTCTTGATTTGGGGTTTTCTTTTAGGGAGGGAGGGAGGAGGGAGGGAGGAGGGAGGGAGGAGGGAGGGAGGGAGAGAGAGAGAGAGAGAGAGAGAGAGAGAGAGAGAGAGAGAGAGAGAGAGAGAGAATGCGGTTGATTGAGTAGCAGACATGGGGGTCTGAGAATGTTGGGAGAGGAGAAAACAGTCAAAATACATTGCATGAAATTTTTAATAAAAAAAATGTGACCCCTGTCCTAGTAATAATTATGTTCCGTTAGTGGACCCAGAAGAAAAACAGATCCAGGAAATGACTAACGAAAACACTTTAGAATAATTTTATTTCACTACATAAATCTAGCTGGCTGGGAGCTTGTTGTATACACCAAGCTGTCTGGCCCATCTCTTCTGAGTACTAGGATGCCTGGCCACCATGGTTGACTTTAAAATAATCCTCTTAACGAAATCCAAGGAATTACATTGAAATACATTTAATACAAGAAAATAAATGAAATTTGGAAAATAGCTATGAATAAAATAAGAGTTCTGGAAGATTGAATCAACAAAGAATATTGAAAGCTGCAAGATATAATTTGATCAAAATAATTTATTAAAAATCCATTTTTTTAATATTTTTAAAAATTTGCATGTCTTTTTCAAAAGTCATGTAGGTTTAATTTCCTGAACTCAAGTAAATGTGGGTCTTCTATTCAATTCCATTGATTTATTGTCTGTTTTTATGCCAGTGGCCTAATAATTTACTGTGGCACTATAGTATTAGTTGATATTGGTTATGGTAATGCCTCTAGCATTCTCTCTTTTTATCCCTTCATGATCATTGTAGCTATCTGAAGCTTCACTGTTCCAATAAATTTTAAGGTATTTTTTTTTCTATTTTCTACTACTTTTGTGAAGAATCAGTGCCAGTCCATGATGATGGAAGGTCCTTACATCTTCGGTTGCCTTCCTCAATTTCTTTCTTCAGTAGGTAACCATTTTTGTACATTTATTTCAAGGTATTTTATTTTATACTTTGAAACTATTATGAGAATGTTTCCCTAATTTCTTTCCTGGTATGGTTATCATTTGTATATGGAAATAATCCTGATTTTTGTGTGTGTGTGTGTGTGTGTGTGTGTGTGTGTGTTAATTTTGTATCTTACTGCTTCCCTAGAAGCTAATTAGTTCTATGAATTTCTTGGTGGAGTCTGTAAGGTCTCTTTTATATAGCATATCATCTGGGATTCTTTCATTGTTAGAGGAACAGTAAATTTGTGCAGCCACTATGGAAATCAGTGTAGAGATTCCTCAAAAAGCTCGAAATAGAACTATTGTGCTATAAATCTGTATCACTCTTGGGCCTATACCCACAGGACTCTGTATCTTAATATGGATATACTTGCTCATTCATGTTCAACACTGCTCTGTTCACAATAGCTATAAAAATGGATTCAGACTAGATACTCACAAACTGATGATTGGATATTAAAAAATGTGGTACATATGCAAAATGGGATTTGATTCAACTTAAATAAAATTGAAATTATGTAATCTGTAGGTAAATGGATGGATCTGTCAAAAATAGCAGTGAGTGAGGTAAACCATATCTGGAAAAATAAATATCACATAGTCTATCTCATATGTAGTTTCTGGCTTTGAATCTTTAGATTTTTGTGTTTAATTTGGAGAACCTATATAATCCAGAAAACTAGAATGAGAACACTGAGATGAGGGAAGCCTTAAAAAGGGGAAGATAGTAGAACATAAGTGATGTGAAAGTACACAAGGGGCAATGTGTGAAGTGGAAATGTTTGATGAAGGAGGAAGGCGGGAGCATAGAGAAGATGAAGGAGCCTGAGGTGGGTTGAACCAAGCAGAGTGCATGAAAAGCTACTACTCTAAAAGCTATTTTAAATCAGTAGTTTACAAAACATGTTATGGGGAGATATTATCCATGAATACTACATAATGATGCTACTGAAATCATGCATGAGTTATTAAGCAAAAATCCCAATTTCAGATATGGGATATATCTTATAAAAAGTTTTGGTTAAGGAAATCCATTACTCCCCCCTCAATAATGCAGGCTTCCCATACACCTCTTGAGAACCCAATGGATATTTGAAAAGACCATACTGCTGAAGAATGCACACACCTTTACTGAAATATATAGAAAAATATCAAGCTGGAACTGAGCTGGAAGCTTCCTTCATGATGGCAGCTTCTATGTAGGTTGCTGGGAAAGAAAAAGTACCACTTAGCTGTTAGCCAATGAGTTATAACACTGGTTTGCCAGGCAAGCCTTACAAACTGTGTCAATTATCCTTGGACTGTTATGAAACTAACCTACTGGTGGTACAAGGTACTTTATGCCTGGTGCAATGACCATGGTCAGAAACTCATGACTAAGAAGGTCTTAGATTCTAGGAGGGAATTTACTACTCTTGCTTGGCTAAATTGACACAGCACCAAACTGATTTCTAAATATTTGTTTATACCCATAGATGAATGTTACACTCACCATTAATCTGAGAACCCTATCTGCAGAAGGAGCTGTAATGCATTTAGAAACTCATGGCTGAGAATAAATGCTGGTCAAGTGCTCAGCTCTTAACAAGACATTCCTACTGCCTCTTCTATGGCTCCAGGAACACTGTCAAGATAATGTAATAGCCAGACTATAGGGAAGGGGCTTTTAAATGTAAGAGCCAGACTATAGGGAAGGGACTTTTAAATGTAAGAGCCAGACTACAGGGAAGGGGCTTTTAAATGCTATCTTCCTTCTGGGTATGACACAGCCATTGAAAATGTCATCCTACAATGTCACCTGCACTGGGCCTGCATAAGATTAAGCCTGTCATCAATCAATCATGGAATCAGAAGGGTCTCCTGGGTTTATCCTCTTTCCTGCTTAACTTCTGGATGGTCATCATTGTCTTCAGTTGTACACACAGCAGTAAGCCCACTAAGCTCTACCAGACAGTTCCAAACACATGGTGACTCAGATAGGCACTGGTCACAAAACATCAACAAAGTATGAAAGGTACAAAATGAGAAAGGAGACATGGGATGGGTAGAACTGGTGGGAAGGAGATGGGGGGCAGATGAGAGTAAACAAACTGCACTGTATATCTGTATCTTACTGCCAAAGGACAAATATAATGAACAAAAATAAAAGCAGTCTCGGAGGAACAAAAAAGATATATCAGCAGTGGAATTCTAATGTGGTTTAGCCTGCATCTCTGTGTAAAAGCAGGGCAAGCCCAGAGGGAGTGGGATAATGCATTCAGAATTCTAAGTGACAAAAGTGACAACCAAAGAATTGTAATCCTGCCTTCAGATGTGAGGAAGAGATGAAAGCCTTTCCCATCCAAATAAAAATTGAAGAAATTCATTACCACCAGACATCAAGTATAAGAAATGCTAAACAGAATTCTTCAGTGTGGAAAGAAATCATACTACTATAAGGCATCTTCTTGAGATTGTATATCTTCCATATAAACTAGAGAGTTAAATGCAGAAATCCTAAAAGTGAAGTGACCCCACAGAAATCAATTACACCTTAGTATAATGTTTATTGATTAAAGTTAATTTATAAAATAGTTACTGTAATATATTTTGAAAAAAAAACACAATGTGAAGATTTCTATATTGTGACATCAAAAACTGAAAAATGTATAAGTTAAAGAAATCTTGCAATGATGAAATTTATCATCCTGAAATAGTATATATCAGCCACAAGATGCTTTTTGCAGGTCTGATAGTAAGCACAAGTCAATATCTGTGATAAATTCACTGAAATCATTATGAGAAAACAGCAAGGAACCAAGCATTCTACAAGAAAATTAATAAAAATCATAAAGGGCCAAGAGAGACAAAGGCCTTCAGTTAGAGACAATGGCAAAATGCAGGTATTGCCTCCACCTCCCTGATGCACTGCAACATTATAGAACTAAAACTTAAAGACTGAACATGATGTATACTAGTCAATACTGGCTTGACATTTAATGTTTTCCATGGACTGAAAGGAAAAGTTAGAAAAGCAGTCCATGGGACTGGTGTACAGGAATAAGCCTATACTCCAAGCACTTGACAGGGAGAGGCAGCAGAAACACACTGGGGCTACAGAGCAAGTTTCACACCAGCCAGGGCTAAATAAAGAAACATAAAAGAGAAGAGAATTAACTATATCGGATAAAAATCCCCTTTAAGTCAGAAAAGGCAAAACAAAAAATGTGGTATGTAATGTCAAAGAGACCAACTCAGAAAGGTGATACCAATTATAAATATGTATGTACCAAGAGCAGAGCATCTAATTAAACATGGTAAATGCTAATAAATCTAAGGGCAGAGATAGGAAGCAATGCAGTTTTTCAAAGACTCAATACCTCCGAACAGTAAGAAAGATTCATTTGTCTTGGTCAGCGCTCAGGAAGGAGCAACTGGCTTAAATGAGCATTTACTCTTATTTTTTGTTTGTTTGTTTTTGGAACAGTTTTTCCTTTTTTTAAAATTAACATTTTTCCCTTTATTTTACCTACCTACCACGGTTTCTCCTCCCTCCTCTCCTCCTGTTCGCTCCCCCGATTCCCATCTACCCCTCTCTTCTTTTTGTTTTTTACTTAAAGCATAAATGCCAGAGGTCGGTCTCATCAAAATAAGAAATATCTCTAGAACTGAGGCACATTGAGCTGCACCTTCTACAAAGAAACTTACCCCAAGTTAGAGACTAAGAAAAATTATAAAGTCAAACATGAATTTATGTCACATTGTCAAAGACTGATAATTAAATTGATGACAACTCCCTTTAGACAGCAGAGATGCCAGGCAGTGCAATGACATCATGAGAGTGAGGGATAAATGGGGAAATTAAAATTCTATATTCGATGCAGTCTACTTGGAAATGAGTTGAAAAGCCAGGCATGTTTGGCATATGCATGGCATATAGAACTAGGTAGGTTCTAGCAGGAGGATAGCATTTTGAGGCCACACTATGCTGTATGGTAAAAATCTTTTTCAAAAAATTAAAAATCATGGCCTGTCTATTTTCATGGGAAACTAGTGCTATTAGTCTGCTAAAGGAACATAGCAATAAAATGACTATATATTGGCATAGTACATCACTAAGTACTCAGCAGAGAAGCTTCTTGCAGTATATGGTAATTAAAACAAAGGCCTTTGTGGTGGTATTGTGTTTCCCAAAATATTGTGCACTCCAATAAACTTATCTGGGGTCAGAGAACAGAGCAGCCACCAGATATAGGGGCTACAAAATGGTGGCACTCACTCCTTTAATCCTAGCCTTCTGCAGGCATGGATCTCTGTGAGTTCAAGGCCACACTGGAAACTGCCAGGCATGGTGACTCCTGCCTTTAATCCCAGGAAGTAATGACAGAAAGCAGAAAGGTATATAAAGCTTGAAAACCAGGAACTAGCCTGGTTAAGCTTTTAGGCTTTTGAGCAGCAGTTCAGCTGAGATCTATTTGGATGAGGACACAGAAGCTTCCAATCTGAGGAAACAGGATCAGTTGAGGAACTGGCAAGGTGAGGTCGCTGTGGCTTATTCTGCTTCTCTGATCTTCCATCATTTACCCCAGTACCTGGCTCCAGGTTTGTTTTTATTAATAAGACCATTTAAGATTCCTGGAAAATGCACAGAATGAGAAACTATGGAGAACCTAGTCCTAAATCATACATCTTTTTTTTTTTTTTTTTTTTTGGTTTTTTCGAGACAGGGTTTCTCTGTGTAGCTTTGCGCCTTTCCTGGAACTCGCTTTAGAGACCAGGCTGGCCTCGAACTCACAGAGATCTGCTCACAGAGATCCGCCTGCCTCTGCCTCCCGAGTGCTGGGATTAAAGGCGTGCGCCACCACCACCCGGCTAAATCATACATCTTCATCAAGCCTTTCCCTTTAAGTCTCAGGGCTACATGTGGACAATAAGGGTGAAAGACTGTAAGAGGCAGAGGTGAATTTAAATTATGACTGCAAGGGTAGTGACCATTCAGACATAGGACTGGTACACATATGAACTCAAACAGACTGTGGTAACATGTACAGGACTGGCATAAGATGAAGCCAGATGGGGTCTCAACACTGAGTTGTCAGTGGATACAGAGTCCCCGACTAACCAAGGAGTTAGCCTCAGTTGATGTTTACCAGCAAAGGGAAAATCAGGTTTCTCTAATGGTGTGTCACTGACTACATCAAGAACATTACTTAGCAGGACCCATGCCCAAGATGAGTTGGCTAAAACAATATCCATAGTTTTTTGTTTGTTTGTTTGTTTGTTTAATGGGCTTTCTGTTTGGTTTAATTATTTTGTTTTATTGTTCTGTATGTTTGTTTTGACTGTTTTTATTTTATTATTAATTTTTGTTGAAAATAGATTCTTCTCTCATATAGTACATTCCAAACACAGTTTCCCCTCCCTCTACTCCTCCTAGCTCCCCCGACCTCCATTCTCCCCCAGATCCACCCCACCTCCATTTCTTATTCAGATAAAAAGCAGGCCTCCAAGAGATTGACAGCCAAATGGGACAAAACACGATACAGCATGACAAGGAAAAAGCCCTCATATCGAGGCTGTACAAGGCAACCCAATAGGAAGTAAAGAGTCCTGAGAGCAGGCTAAAGAGTCAGAGGTACACCTGCTGCCACTGTTAGGGATCCATGAAAATACCAAGCTAACAGTCATAACATATGTGCAGAGGACCTGGTGCAAACACATGCAGACCCTGTGCTTCCCTTTTCAGTATTTGTGAGACTGTTAGCGCTGCTTAGTTGATTCAATGGACCATGTTCTCTCCTGATGTACTCTGTCCCTTCTGACTCTTAACATTTTTTTCTTCCTGTCTTCCTCAGGGTTTCCTGATCTCCAAGGGAAGGGACCTGATAAGGATCTCTCTCTGCGTAATGTCTGGCTGTGGGTCTCTACACACTCTCCTGTCTGCTGCAGGAGGAAGCTCTCTGGTAATGACTAGAAAAGGCACTGATCTGTGAAAATAACAGAATATCATGAGGAATCATTTCTTCTTTTTTCCAGATGTGTTTTGTTCTACCCCATGTCTCTGGACTATCCAGTCTTCAGTCCTTGGCCATCTAGGCAGTGTATGGCATGGGCTCCCTCTCATGGAGTAGGCCTCAAGTTAAACCAAACATTGGTTGGCCACTCTCACAAATTTTGCCCCACCGTTGCTCCAGTACATTTTGCAGACAGGACCAATTGTCGATAGAGGTGGTTTTTTTTTTTTTTTTTTTTTTTTTTTTTTTTTTTTTTTTTTTTTTTTTTTTTGCTGTGTTGGTGTCTAGTTTTTTGTTTTTGTTTTTCTGTAGCATGCAGCATAGCTTCTAGGACCAAAAAGACTAGAACATGGGATGAAGGATCCATGCAGACACTGGCATGAAGCTGAATAGCTTCTTTTTTTTTTTTTTTGGTTTTTCGAGACAGGGTTTCTCTGTGTAGCTTTGCGCCTTTCCTGGAGCTCACTTGGTAGCCCAGGCTGGCCTCGAACTCACAGAGATCCACCTGCCTCTGCCTCCCGAGTGCTGGGATTAGCTGAACAGCTTCTGTAAGGCAAAGGATTTTGTCAATAGGACAAATAGTCAGCCTAAAGAATGGTAGAAGATTTTACCAACTCCACATCTGAGAGAGGCCTAATATTCAAAATATATAAAGAACTCTCAAGAAATTAGGTAACAAAAAATTCCCAAATAATTAAATTTAAAAATGGCATGTATCTCTAAATAGCAGATTCTTAATCGAGGAATCACAAATGCATGAGAAGCATTTAAAGAAATGTTCAACATCATTAGCTATCAGGGAAATGCAAATAAAATCTACTTTGAGATTCCATCTTTTTGGTTAAGAGCAAAACCACATGTGAAAGCTCATGCTAGCAAGAATGTTGAGCAAGGGGAACACTTCTCCATTGCTGGTGGGAGTGAAAACTTGAATAGCCACTGTGGAAATCAATGTGTCAGTTCCTCAGAAAATTGGGAATTGATCTACCTTAAGACTCAGTTATACCACTCTTGGTCATTTACTCAAAGGACACTCCATTCTACTATAGGACACTTGCTCAACTATGTTCATAGCAGCTTTATTCCTAATAGCCAGAACTGGAAACAACCTATATGTTCCGCAACTGAAAAAATATATAAAGAAAATGTGGAATATTACTCAGCTGTCCAAAAAAATGGCATCATGAAATATGAAAATAGTTTCAACTAGGAAAAAAAAACAAACAACAAATAAAAAATCCTGAGTGAGGTAACCTAGACCCAGAAAGACAAATATGGTTTATTCACTTATAAGGGACTATTAGCTGTTAAGTAAATGACAAACAAGCTATAATACACAGACCCAGAGAGGTTTTAAAAAAAAGGATGTCTATGGAGGGATGTATGGACCTCCCTGGGAAGGGAAAAGAGAATAAACTTTGCAGGTTGACTGGGAGTGGGTAGACATGAGTGGGAAAGATCGGGTGGGAGTAGTGATAGAGGGAGAGAGTCTGTGGAGAGATAGCTGGAACTGGGATCATTCAGGGAGTGATATGGACACCTAGTGCAGAGGAAACTTCCTTGGATCTATAAGGGTGGCCCTACTGAGGACTCTTAGTAATGGAGGAAATGGAGTCTGAATTAACTTTTTTCATCAGGCAGGCTTTTGTTATTGGGACTGGTTGCATTTGGTTGAGTTTTGAGGCTAAGAGATCCCATGAGGATCCCTAAACAACCCAGGATGATGCTTGAACAGAAAGTTGCTATCTGAAAACTGATAGCAGGGCCCCATTGTCAAGGGGGCTTATCAATATAGCCCCTTATCAATATCCACTCAGCTCACTGAATGTAGAGTTCAAGCTGGAGCCTGCATGGAGCCTTCACTTTTAGAGAAAGAGAAAAAGAGATAAGAGACAGAGACAGAGGGAGGGAGAGAGAGAACATGAAGTTAGTTGATGGGGAGATTGGGAAGATCAAAGAGGAATTGAAGGAGGTGATTAATATTATCAAAATATATTCTATGTACAAAATCAAAAACCCATCCAAAATAAAATACAAAATATATTTATAGAACAGAAAAGAATACAGAAATGTCTATGATGTAATATTGTAATACCAGAAAAATAAATTTTTAAAAGTTACTATGGATCATAAAAGCAACTAAAATTGTTTCCATTACCTTTATTGACCTTTCTAAGCTCTGTTGCTTCTTTCCCCACCATTAATTGGCACTGAGTTCATTTTATTAGCAGTTTAAAATGTTGGTCATGTTATTATGGAATGAATTTACAGATGAAAATTCTTATGATTAAGTCATGAGTATTAGTGTCTCAGAATATGACCTTCCATTGTAAACAGGATTTTTACATATATGACCAAGTTAATGGACAGTCCTTAGATTCTAATGCAACATGACTTGCATCCTTATGAAAAGAACAAATGTAGACACAGTGGCATTGCAGTGAAGACACACATTATGGAGAGAAGATAAGGTGTCCTTCACATAAGCAAAAGAGGTCTGAAATGGATTCTTTCCACACTGCCCTGAGAAGGGATGGACCTTGTAGACTCACTGGTTCAGTCATCACCTGCACAGCAGATAATACATTTCTATTACATATGTACCCAGTTTCTGGTGCTGATAACATCTGTGGGAGGCCTAATTCATTAATACACAGCTGTTTCTCTTGTGCAGTGAAGCTTGTTAAACAGGAAACAGTCAGATTCCTGGTGAACTCAGATAGAGGGATCCTGAAATCAATATATGACAAATGGTGGTTAACCCTTGGGGAAGACAAGACACCTCATGGAAGAGTATCTGAATCAAGTATCCTCAACCCATGTGCACTATAGACTAATGAGCCTACCAGATACCTGATATGAATCAGACCATTCTGAATAATACTGCAGTCAGGGAACAACTTAAACATCAGGATATCTGCCTGTCAGCTGAAGCAGAATATCTGACAACTGGGCTGACATGAAGGAAAGAGCAGAAGGAAGTGGGTGCATCAGGCACACTTCTGGAATCTAAAGTCATTTGACTCACCCCCAAAACAGAATGAGGCACAGAGAGAGGTAAGCAAGTTTGAGTAGGAATGGAGATCTTCATGAAGAACGAATGTGTGAGGAATTACTAATTGTCATTCACGGTTTAAAAATGAAATTTATAATACTTGGTGAAGTAAAAAAAAAAAAAACTGTATGAAAAAGTCCTGCTCGTAACTACACAAACATGGTAGGACTAAAAATAAAGTGCTTTAACTCATTTGCTTCTACAGGTAAGCAGGTTTCCCCTCACAATGAAATGGATATTTGCTTTTGTGGTCCATTAATACATTATTATGGAAAAATGTTTTGGATACACACATACACACAAGACAGAATCTGCTATGGATGTATTGATACTGAATTATTTAGCAATCTTCCAACAAACCTTGCTTGATTTATTGCAAATCCAAAGCCATAAGCAAGAGAGAAGAAAGCATCTTTAACAAATAATGCTGGCAAAGTTGGTTGTGCTGATTGTTGTAGGATAATCTTTTTGTACACTGAGAAGTTATTTCTTCACCAAGGTGCCTTCTGATTGGTTCAATAAAGAGCTGAATGGCCAATAGCTAGGTAGGAGAGAATAGAAGGCACTTCCAGGCAGAGAGGGGAACTCAGAGAGTTAGAATCTGGTTCAGCAGGAGATGTCAGCAAAAAGCAGACATACGCTATAGAGGAGAGGTAACTGAGGCATGTGGCAGAATGTAAATTAATAAAACGAGGGTAATTTAAGCTATAAGTGCTACTGGGACAAGCCTAAGCTAAAGGCCAAGCTTTCATAAATAATAATAAATCTCTGTGTCATTATTTGTGGGTTGACAGCCTAGAGGAAAGTCTGACTATGCTACATGTAACAGTATAACATTAGCCCCATATGTCTCACCTTGAACAACTAACACAAACCTTTGAACAAATGAATCAAAGACACAAATGTGAAACCTGAAGCACTGAAAGTGTTAGAAGGAAACACAGGTGGAACCTTACATGATATAGGTGTAGGAACGGATTTCCAACCAGGATTCCATTTGTCTAAGAGTTAAGGCCGAGAATTGGCAAGTGGACTTCATAAAACTAAAAAGCATATTCATAGCTGAAGAAACAATCAAACAAGTGAAGAGGAAGGGTACAGTATGTGATCTTATCTTTGCCAACAATACTACACATCTGACAGTGGACTGATAGCCAGAATATATGAGGAATTCAAAAAATGAAGAACTGAAAATATAAATGACCCATTCAAAAAATGACCGTAGTACTTGAACAGAGAGTTCTCAAAAGAGGAAAAATTTAGCTTGGTAATGTATCAAAAATGTTCACTGTCTCCAGTTATTGGGGAAAAGCAAATCAACCAGCCTAATCTTAACCTAATCATAATGTCAAAGGTCAACAAAATACTGGGGGGGTGCAGGGAAAAGGGAATGCTTATTCACTTTTAGGAGATTGGAAACTACTCCAACCACTCTGGAAATTAGTGTGAAGAATTCTGAAAAAGCTAAAAACTAAATCTGCCTATACTACTCTTTGGCATGTGCCCAAAGAACTTGACATCCTACCCGACAGATATTTGCTCAATAATGTTCATTGGTGCTTTATTCACAGTATATTGGAAATTGAAACAACCTAAATGTCCTCCAATTGATGAATAGATAATGAAGGTGAGGCACATATACACTATGAACTACTATTCAGCTACAAAGAAAATGAACCTTGCAGATAAATTGATGGAACCAGAAAGTGAGTTATCCTAGACCCAGAAGGTCAAAAGTTCTGTTTTCTGTCATATGAGGCTCCTAGCTCCAAACCTTCAGACAACAGCACATAATCTGGCATAACTTCAGAAACCAGCAAAGTAAAGAGGGGCATTTCTAGGATTGGGGTAGAGGAACAGTAGTGAGGAGAGTGGTAGGAATAAGTGATCTGATAGGAGAAATGGAAAAGGGTGTTCTGTAGTTTGGGACGAGGGAGAGAGATATACAGAAAAAGGAGGAAGAAGGGTAAAAAGCCAGTGAGAATGTCTGAAAAGGTCACACGAAATCATACCATTAACTATCTTTAAAAGAAAGTTTAATACATACAAATCTCTGTATAGACATATGTACAGAGTTTAAATAGAATATTCTCATTTGGGATGAAAATTCTCCCTCCAAGAATCAAAACTCCCAACACTTAACAGAAAATCCAACACTCTGTATAAGTTGCTGGTCAGGGTTATCCAAAAGACTCTTGAAACATTATAGGCTGTTGCTTTTGCCCATGGTTGTCCTTAGAGGTGGAAGGTAAGTCCCTATTGGTTAAGACACCATGCATTTTAGATATCGGCCTCAAAAGCCTCTGAGTTGGATCTGACACAAATGCCACCTCCCAGAGAATTAGCTTTCATGTAGCAGAGGCCTCTATGCAAGTTGCCAAAGGACAGAAGTAATCAATAGTCCTAACTATCTGTAACACATGTAAACCACAGCATTGACCAGCATAGCTCAATAACCTTGGGATAACCTAGGGCTATCCTATATTCTGTAACCAACTCTTCCACCATCTGGCTAAACATGAGATTTACAAGGACAACAACAACAGACACAACAATAACTTATAACCCTAGGGTTATAGTAGTGGCATATGTACCTATTCAACTACAGGAATGTCAGACTTGGTACAGGAAGCTAACTACCATGGGATAGAGAAGTCTTGGTGGAGAACCAACCATCTCTTTACTAAACCAGCACAATTCATAACAACATTCTAAATACTTGTCTCCACACCCACAAGTAAGTGCCGTCCTTACCTCTCATCAAGGAGATTTTTCTGTGCAAAAGATGGAGATCATTATAGAGAACCACCATCAATCAAAATACAGAGTTGTGGAGCTCATTCCCAATGGGTACAAAACAATCCTTACAGCTAAGTCTCAGGGAACATTGTTGAAGGGGTGGTAGGAAGATTGTAGTTTCCAGAGGATTAGGGAGTTTTCTGTGAGATTATGTCTCCCAATAATCTCTGCAGCTGGAGCTTCATCAACTGCTTAAACGTGAGAATGACAAGGACAACAGCAAGAGACAAGTAGATAGGTGGAGTATAGAGGGCAAATTCAGGAGGCCTCAACGCTACACAAAGCACTATAGGCAACTGAGGAATACTGAAAGTGGGAGACACAGTCTTCCTCATGGAAAACTGTACCAATTGATTATCTAGCGCCAAATGGTTTCCCACAAAAACATACAAAAAAGTGGCATTGTAGACTGAGCAGGTTATATTTAGGAATATATGTGTATATGTACAAATATGAAGGTAATAATGACTAATAAAAGAAGAAACCATGAATTTGAGAGAAAGAGCAGGTGTATACAGAAAGTTGAGGGAGAAAATAGAAAGAAGGAATTATGTAAATGTATTATACTCTCAAATGTGAAAAAAAGAAAATATCAGATTATTCTATTTATTGTGGTACTTACTTTATTATTATTATCTGTGTTTGAACATGGTTTTTCTGAGACACATCTATGTGTATGTGTTTGGAAATATATGTTTGTTTATCTAAACAAATAACTGAAAACTTATATTAACTTCATTAACATTTATTTCATATGATTTTTTATTTAAAAAATTAATTTTTCCATTATCTATAATTAATTTTAGAGGAATGCTTTCTAACCCTTGATCAATTGCTTTAATACCTTTTAAACTATCTTTTTTATTCATGTATTTAAGATTTCCCTTTCTCATGTATACATTTTATATGTTGTAATGATGTCATTAAAACAATCTTTTCTTTCATTTTTCACTCTTAACTAATTATGTCTGTTAGTAATACTGAGAATTTGAGCTGAATTACTGAAAATTCAATTTCCATCAGATTTTGTCATTATCTTTAATTCTTACTGATTTCATTTGGGTTCAGACCCTCAGCATGTCACAGTCTATATTTTATAACTTATTAACATAATGCTAAAATAAAACATTCTTCCCATTTTTCTGCCAACTCCCAGCTTGAAAACTTGTTCAAGATTTTAATTAGGCATGCAATGAAGGGCCTATGTGAATTTTTCTTAGCTTCCTGCTAGAGATAGCTTTGCACAGATCTTTCGGATTTCTATGTTTTCTTAGCAGGAGAAGTTACAGCTTTGTCCATACCTAACTTTTCAAAGATATTGCATTAAAACATCATAAAAATAAAGATTGTATCTCCTCTGGAAACAGAGGCATATCTGTGCTGTCTAGGAGAAACATGCTAGTGTCTCTCTCTGAAGCATAGATAGAGCAGTGGGATCCTCAGCTCTCATTGGAGGTTTGTTTCTTAGGCTCAGGCTCCTCAGTTGTAAATGAAGCTCTTGCACCTTCTTTCGCCACTCTCATTTCATTGGTGGAATTTTAGGGCACACAGAAACAAAATGAACATGAGGCTCTGCCTGTCTCCTGTTAGAAATAAGAAATCCCCTTGTGTCTGATGGTGGAAGCTGTGATTTGCTAGTATCGAGAAGACTCAGGCTAGTTAACACTGTCAACATACAAATAGGGGATTGTCTTAGAGCCTCATTTTGTATAGTATTGAGAATAATGTAGATTTCATGGCAGTGCTTCAGCCAGGCTGTTTTTCTTGACGTTACACCTATATACCACTACTTTCATCAGTGGAGGTAGTTTACCATTGAACTGCAACCGTATTTTACAATCACGATTTCATAAACAACTCTGGCTACCAAAATTGAATTGGCTTCTCTCGGTGCTTAAGGCACACAGAGAAATCCTGTCTCAAAAAACAAAAAAACAACAACAAAAAACTGGCACAGCCATATCTGAATGGAATGGCAGAAGTCATAGAGTCAGCACAGCTGCTTGATAAAGATCGGGCAAAACTGAGCCACATAATGGCTGCCATGTCACCTTTGGTTATCATCTCCACCTGTTACATAGTTGAGGTACTTTTAATATTTGTACAATTTGAGAATATTCGATTGATGGAAAATTCCTTATGGATCATTTATGCCTTCTCCCAGGAATGCTGCTTCTAAGTTTACCCAGGAAAGTCCTGAACATACTATCCCCCCATACACTTTGAGGGAGACAGCCTTATCTACTTGAAGGTCTTCCTTATGCCTTGGAGGTTGTGACACGTAAAGAAGCCAGAGTTCTTTTCATGAGGCTATGAGACATTCTTGAAACATCTGTCCCTGTACTTACACAGGAACAAGATAATCAAAACAAAGTAAACTCAAAAAGGTCAACAAGATTCAGTGGGCTACAGGAGTTGGCCACAGTTCAGATAACAAACCTCTTCCCACTGTACACTCAGACAATTATGTGGCATACAACTCTTTCCTATATACTGATTTGAAAAATAAGGAGTGAAAAGATGAGGGAAGTATGAGGTATTAGGACCTCTCTCTCTTAGAAGTTAGCTCATGTAGAGCCACTATAATGCCATATGACCAAGGAACAACAGAATGCCAGGATTAGACACATAGACAAATTCTGCAAAGATATAAATGTGTACATTGATTGTATTATGCCAGAATTTGAATAATAACTCCAGTAGCTTTTGCCTGAGGATTTTTCCTGGGCACTCTGACCACTAAGAGTTAATAATATATTGCTTAAGACATGGCAAAATTCCTGGGGTGATTGAAGATTTTGTTTTGGTCTAGTGTCCTTGAAGCAACCAAAGCAACCAGCCTGAGCACAGGCTGTCATATGTCCCTATATTCTCAAAAATTGGGTTATTGGGTTAATGAGCAAGAATAATAACTCTGTTTATTAATGATGTCAAAACTTAAGGGAAAATGATTGGAAATGATAACTTTGTTCTGTCATAATTTATTAATGATGACTAAAAGATGAGCAAAAAGAAGTGAAACACATGTCCAAAAACAAATACAATATGATCTATGTTTTGAAACTCCATGAATGTATTCCTGCTTGCGAAATTCTGTATAAATAAACACTGTGGCTGCTAGTCAGTCAGGCTGCAAGATTCTCCTGACCACTATGGCCTGGCTCACTTCCTTCCCCTATGAGGAAGACTCCTTACACCTTCTGCAGGACCCATCCACTGCCTGGGATGGCTCCCGGCAAAAAATAAATAAAAAAATAAAAAACAACAACCACAAAAAAACCCTTCACAAGGTTTAGCTTATTTTTAGCCATTTAGTATACTACATTATGGAAATAAGGCAGGGGATAAAGAGTTCTAGACCAGCCTGTATTCTGCCTCAAATAACAAAAGAAACAAATCTTTGGGAAAACTTGATTAGCTTGGTGAGTGTGCACAAATCACATGGTTTTCCCCAGGACAAATAGAAAAAGAACAAGGAGAACAAGCAGTATCATAGGAGCTGTGGATGCCCATCCATAGCTCTTGTTCTAGGTACCTTACTATCAAAAATTTAGCATTCACTAGGATGGCCTCTCACTGATTTCAAACAGAAGACTGGGGATTCCTGGAAATGGTGACCTTTTTCCTCAGCTCCTTGGCTTTCACCTTTCTCATTATTTGGTGAATGCTCATTTCCAGACCCATAGGAGCTAGGATCTTCATGTCCTTAACTTCCTTAAACATGGCAATGGAAACTCACATATTTTCATTCTAACTGCCTTTTTCTCCTGTTCTAGTTTGTTCTCATGTTGCTGAGATAAAATTCTGATCAACATCAACTTGGAGAGGGTCAGTTTGGCTTATATTTCCATACTACAGTTCATCACTCAGGGAAACCAAGGCCAGAACTCAAGGCAGGAACCTTGAAGCAGGAGTTAAAACAGAAACCATGGAGGAACACTGCTCACTCATTTGTTCTCTATGGCTTGCTCAGTTTTCTCTCTTATATAGCTCAGGACCACATGCCCACAAGTGGCAATGCCCACAGTGGCCTTAGACCTCTCACATCAATTGGAAATCATGAAAATGCTGCACAGACATGGGCAAATCTGATTTCTCAATTGGGATTCCTCCCTCCCAGATGATTGTAGTTTGTGTCAAGTTGACATAAATACTAACTAAAACAACTAAGCCCTTGGCAACTTGACACCTAAATGCATCACAATTAAACCATAACCTTTCCTTTCTTGTCCATTTTCAATTATTATTGTCATGTTGAAATTATAATATAAAATATACTATATCTTAAAAGATACTATACCCTTAAAATTCTATAGTTTTTTTTTTAATCAACTACTTTAAAAGTCCATCTTTTTGCAATAATTAAAGTGTTTTTCAAAATCTTAAGTCTACCAGCTGTGAGATTCTATAAAATCAAAATAAGGCATATACATCTTATTCCAAGAGGGAAAAACTAGGTCAAAGTCACAATTAGATCTAAGCAGGACCCAAATCTAGCAGTATTAATAGCCCACTGTCTAATATCTGAAACTCACTCATGACCTTCTGGGCTCCTGGTGGCTGGGGGAAGGTCCAATTCTTCCTTTCTGTTGGTTGTAGCATTCATGTGTTCAAGCCATTGCAATTCCACACATGCTACTGTCCTAGAATGTAAAGCCACAGTATTGGGATCACTCACATGCTGGAGTCTCCACTGCACCCGAGACCATACCTTCAGTAAAGTCGTCCTGGTTATTCTTCATTGAGTCTGACCCTGCCACCTGGTGCCAAGCTGTGGCTTCTCTCCATGTCCTTTTCAATACTGGAGTCTCCATTGCAATTGAGAAATACTATTATCAATGGCTGCTTCTTTTTTTTTCTAAATTTCTTTCCATTTTCCCTCATGCCTTTAAAACAAGTTCATGTGGGAGATTTTACACATTATTGAGATTGATTACCAGCTTAAGATACAGCCTTATTCCTCTGGACCACTTTTCTGTGTGATGACCCTGGGGAAATACTCAATATTTTGCCTCAATGATGCTGCTCATTTGTTAATCACAGGTGATATTTCAGTGCTTGAAAGCCACTATCATTTATCTCAGAAAGCAAGAGTTCCACTTCAGTGGTGGTCATTTCTTGTTCACTACAGCTGATTTTTCAACCATAGCTGACCAGAAACCATAATTATTAATTCAAATATATTACACAAAAGGGCCTGATAAAGCCTTTGTTTCCTTCTGAAACTTCACAAGCCAGGCTCCCATCATCTGAATTTCCTTCCCTTAACACTCTTATCCTGCAAGCTCCCACACAACAGACATTTAACCTATGAGCATGCAGTAGCTTTTCTAGCCCCAAGTTTCCAAAATCTTCCACAATTCAGACAAATGCAACAGTCATGTCTCTTACATCAGTATCCCACAACTTAGTACCAATTTCTGTCCTATCTTGTTTCAATTGAGGTGATTAAAAAACTGACCAAAAGCAACATGGGGAGGAAAGGGTTTATTTCACCTTAAACTTCCAGGTAACAGTCTATCAATGAAAGAAGTCAGGACAAGAACCTGGAGGGCAGGCGGTGGTGGCGCACGCCTTTAATCCCAGCACTCAGGAGGCAGAGCCGGGCGGATCTCTGTGAGTTTGAGGCCAGGCTGGGCTACCAAGTGAGTTCCAGGAAAGGCACAAAGCTACACAGAGAAACCCTGTCTCGAAAAAAGAAAAGAAAAAAAAAAAAAGAACCTGGAGGGAAGAACTGAAGCAGAGAGGCAGAGAGCATGGAAAAGTGTTGCTTATTGGCTTGTTCCCCATAACTTGCTTAGCTTACATTTATATATATCACCCACAACCACATGCACAGGGGGAGGTGCTGCAATAGTTAAGGGATCCTGGTTGTATACATGTTCATGAAGACAGGAAGGACATATTTTTGTTAATCCAAATAAAAGTTAGACTAAAACTTTTGGGTTGTATTCTGGGCCTATAGCCTAGACTAAGACTTTTGGGTTGTGTTCTGGGCCTATATCCGAGCTAGTCTCCGAAGCCCAATTCATATATAAACTTTAGCAGTGTATAATCTGTTTTCTTGCTCAGTGCTCACTGGTCCTATAAACTGAACATGGAAAACTATGATCATGAGAAGAAAATTGGTCAATAGTCATCAGAAGACAGCAGAAAAGATACAGAACTGGAAAAACAAATCATATACTTCAGGGAAGATATTTAACACTCTGAGTCTTAGTTTCAGAAACTATAAAGCATGAATGATATTGTCTTTCTGTCAATGCAATGGTTCCTGCCTGTGACATGTACTTAATAAACTTTCTTAGCATAATGAATAATATATAATGTATTCTCCACAGATAATAGCTTTCTGTTTTCATTTATATAACTATAAACTGCCTGCGTTAAATGTCGAATGCTCAATAGAGCTACATTCTATCCCAAATATCTCCTAAGACATGTTAAAGTCTTTTTATTCTTTCCTTCTCTGTACTTCTCAGCAAAATTTTTAAGGAAGATAAAATGCAAAACCTGATCTCCAATATTTTGGTGTTTTAAAACTTAAATTGGTTGAATATGGCATTTGGTAGTATAATTGTGAGAAGTATATTTAGTAGCTTCAATATAAATATTTTCCAAGTGAATTATTTCTCATTTTAATATATTATTTGTACTTATCCTGGGTCAGTTTGTGGTGCTTTACACTATACATAGCTGAAAATGTTCTCTGAGAAATAACCTGAATTTACCTAGTAACTATTTCTGTGCCACTTCCATTAGGCCCAATTACAAGAGGACAGGGAATTAATATTAGGGCTAACAATAGTTACTTATATAACATTATATCTTAATGAGGTTGAAGTGTTAACATTGGATAGAAAGACTTATGCTTGAAACTAGTACACATTAATTGAAAGGATATATTATAGTCAGAACCCAAATCAAACAGTCCAGATTCCTAACAAGGGCATGATTCAAATGTCAGCCTCTCTGTCAGCAACTGAGAAGTTTTCAATGATTTTAACATACTTTACATAGAAATATAAACAAGATTTTCAAAACATAAAGTGCTTTCTATAGTTAAACTGACCTAATCAGTAAACTTTGGGAATGTAATCTATATAATGTTAATTTTGTTTTATGAACATTAGCATACATACTTTATGAAATTGTTTCTTCAAATTATCTGTATAATTTTAAGTAGTAGTATTTTCTAAAAGTGTTTAAATGCAGTGAACTCTTCCCAACTATTTTAAAACTTAAAAACTTAATTTGTTTCCTTGTGTTGAAATAGCTTTCTTTCCTCACATATTTTTTCCCTCCTTCCCCTTCTCACAGCTCCTCCCACCTCCTACATCCTCTCCCATCTTGATCAACCCCACTTTTTGTCTCTCATTAGAAAACAAAACAGGCTTTTAAGGAATGATAATATAATTAATATAATATAATATAATATAATATAATGATAAGACAAAAATAATACATCAGAATGAGACAAAGCAAACAAAAAGAAGGAAAAGAACCTAAGAAAAGGCACACAAAATAGATATAGATACAGGGATCCATTTGATGTACACTAAGAAATTCCATAAAAAAACTAAACTGGAAGGTACAGTATATAGACAAAGGATCTGTAATTTTTAAAGTCACATTTGATAAGTATTCAGAAAAAGAAATTAATCTAAATATCTTGTTTTGTAATACACCTTTTAACTTAGTCCTCAGAAAAGTGAATTATCATTACTACTTCCAAAAACATGCAATCTCAGCTACTTTGAACAGTAATTTCAAGATGTGGTAGCACAGTTATTTATTGACAACAATTAAGGTAGAAGGAAGTTTGCATTGGTGGCAGGGATTCTTAGAAGTTCCCTTAAAGTGGTACAAATTTGCCTTAGGGGTCTATAATGATTGCCAATTATAGATCAGTAAATCAAAACTCAAAATCCCAAGAGATATTCTACTCATATCTGCTCACTTGACAGTTAAAGGTTTCACTGGAGTGTGATGGAAGATGAACATGTTTTTTCTGTTGGATTTTGTGTTTGTGTGTATTATTTTCCTACTTATTTAAAATTACTATTGATGAAAATACTGACAATTATTACAATAATTTTTTGTCCTATTTCATAGTATAAGAAACCAACTAAAGATATGTTTCAAATCAGAATGTGACAAACTAAAGATTCTAAAGACTATCAAGGAATTTTCTCAATTACTTTAAAACATGAATATTCTCCCACAAGAACAAAAAAAATGTAATTTTTTATCAATTTGCATACAAATTTCATTATCTTATTTATAGTTGAATATAATTTGATTGTGTATCCGTACCAATTTTTGTTTTTGAGTTGATAGACAACCAGGCTGTTTCTATTTCCTGGATTTTGTAAATAGAAGAGCAACAAACATGAATGAGCAAGTCAATTTGTAGCAGGATACAGAGTCCTGTTGAAATGTGTCTAAGAATGGTCTAGCTGTATAGAATAGGAAAAAAAAAATATGCTGATGGAGATAATCCCGGCCCAGTGAGACAGATACTATACATTCCCATTCATATATGGATTCTGGCTTCACGTTTTTGTTTTAGGTGTCTAACTGGGAGCATTTGTAGAAACCAGAAACTGGAAAGGGGTCATTGAGGAAAGGTCTCCTTGAAGGATGGCTAGTGAGAGAGTAGTAGCAGTGAGTGTAGTAGAAAAGTTCAAACAGGGATGGTGACGGAAGGTGGGGAGACAAGAGAACTGGGAGGGGAGGTTAACCAAAGTGGGGGCTACATGAAAAAGTTATACATAAACCCATTCTTCTGTAAGTCAATAAATATATAAATAAAAATAAACAGAAGAGGGCTATGCTGTGTGGATAGGCAGTGCTGCTTCCAGATGGATGCCATTGTCAATCAAACAAAAATTCCAGGGCTAGGTATATAGCACTTTCTTAAGAGCTATTTGCGGAGGTCCCCCAGGTCCCCCAAACAGCACAGAATATTGCCATTCCTTTTGGTTTCCCACTGGAATTGCATAATAAGGCCAGATTACTCAGGACACTACACACTTCCATTGCTAGATATAGAGAAATCAGGCTGGAATTGACATGGAAGCTTTTTCCTACTGGCGGGCTTTCACAATGCCACTGACTCCTGAGGAAAAAAAAACACACCAATGGCCTCCCTAGCTATAAACTCTATGAACTACAATGCCAACCTACAAGGAAAGATATGCCTCCTTTTGCAATAGTGACACAAACTGTCAGTAGGGACAATTAACCAATAAGAGATTAGATTTAAAGCCCATTCCAAAAGAGGGAAGTCATGTCTGGTACTATAAACCTGATTTTAAAAAAAATCCATGGCTGAGAAGATCTTAGATTCTAAGGGAGACCTTGTCACTGTGGTGTAGGTTAACTTTCATGGCATCAAACTGTAGTCAAACTTTGCTGTATCCATAAGCAAATGCTATGCTCATCTTTAATCAGAGAAACTTCTCTCTGAGACAAATTGTGATGAATTCAGAGATGCTGAGAATAAATGGCAGTTAAGGATTCCACCTTAAACTGAACATTCATTGAACCCTCTCTAATAATCAGGGAACATTGTAGAAGAGAGAAGAAATAGAAGAGCCAGAAATAAGGGCAAAACAGCCATTGTAAATATGATCTCACAGCTGCTACTGTAGAATACACTGGGCCTGTCATCAGGCTCCAAATGGATAGTCCCAGACTCGTGGTCACACAAATGATCCTAGTTAATATTAAAAAGTCATGCCGGGCATTGGTGGCGCACGCCTTTAATCCCAGCACTCGGGAGGCAGAGCCAGGCGGATCTCTGTGAGTTCGAGGCCAGCCTGGGCTACCAAGTGAGCTCCAGGAAAGGGGCAAAGCTACACAGAGAAACCCTGTCTCAAAAAACCAAAAAAAAAAAAAAAAAAAGTCATAAAATTTAAAAAAAAGTACATGGGCATGACTTTGAAAGAAGGAGGTGGGGTAGTATGTGTAACAGGGAGATCAAAGAGTAGGGGATGAGAATAAACAGAGCGTATATACAGTTGTATGAATTTGCCAAAAGACAAATTCAATCAATAAGAATAAATGCAAAGAGGAGGTAATTCTTAAATGTATTAGTAATGGATAGCAAATGATTTACCCTCCCCCCAAAGGCATCACAAAAATTGTGGAGTCAAATGGAACATTGAGGAAAGATATACAATAACAAGGCATTTATCTGAAAGAACAATGCCCTATATACTTATTTATAGAAATCCTTTACATTATTTTAAATAAAGGAAAGTTGTAAAAGTGACAAAATCTTTTTGTAGCACTTTATAAGGTCATTATAATGATGAATAAATATGCCAAATAGTGTTAAATTTAATTAGTCACCATGGAATTGCATATTTAAATCCTTGTGCAAAGCTACTCTGTGAGTATTCCAAGTGAAAAATGAAAGAGACTGACACCAAGTGTTGACAAGGATATGGAGCAGCTGCTCCTGGGAGTTTGCATTATTAGAAACATTTGTAAAACAATTTGTCAGTATCCATTAATGTCCAAGTTATGAATACTTTCTGAAGCAGCAAATCCCACAGGTATGAATACATCAAAATTACTAACATGTGCAAAATGAAATACATGTCTGATGATGCCCATATCAACTCTATTTTCATAGTCCCTGTGAAGGCTATTCTTCACTGTCAATTTTGTTAGATTCACCTAAGTGTGTAACTGTGAGGTCATTTTCAGCAAGTATTAACTGAAATCTAATTTAATATTGGGGTTCTATGCTAAGTCAGGGCAATGGAGAAAGTGAGAGGAGCACCCACATACAGCTGACTATGAAGCAAACTCCTCTGCTGAATCACATCTTTCCTGCCTAATGGACTAGTACTATTGAAACTATCAGTCAAAATAGACCCTCCCTCCATTTTGATATGTCGACTTGGGGTTTTGAGACAGAAACATGATTGTCACAAGTACAATCTCAACAAATGTGATTTAACATAGCTTGGATTATTATCCAGTCAATATCGATCACTGAGCAACGCAACATTGAATTATTACACAAAGTATTGAGCAATGAAAGGTAAGCATGAAAGAGCCCATGTTGTATAAATTCAGGACAAAAGAAAAATAGATGAAGTAAATAGCTTATTATTTATATTTACTGCTCAAATAAAATTGCACAGATTGAAAGTTAAAAGCATCAGGGGCTTCTGGGATGATATTAATTTTCTTTTTTGATCTTTTTATTATAAATTTTCAGTTTTTTTATTTTTGTTCTTCTTTTTATCTTCTTTGGCTGATTATGTAAAAGGTATAGTTACTTTTGTTCCTGAAAATGAATCAGGGAAAGTTCTGCAATGTTTATTATCTTTGGTGTAGACAAGTCCTAGCATATATTGTAGAAAAAACAAACAAATTTTGCCATTGTGCTTGTTTGCTCAAGGCCAATGCTTAACTCTGGCAAATTCTAGCTACTATAGATCTTGATCTCCAGTTCATGTCTTTTTCAGATAGCATGGGGGATATGTGGGACAGCTTATTTTCCAGTTACTAGTCTCAAAATTGGGCTTACATTCTCGGCTGTTCAATGGATGCCCAGAACTTTAGAGAGGATAATCTTTCCTTGAGGAAAACCCTCTGTACTCTTTTGTAAACTTCATTTTGCATGATTAGTCATTATGATTATATGCATGTTTATATTTCAGAAAATACTTAAAGTATTTAAACTTTTGATGATCTTTCTGCTTTTATCTTCACTGTCATAGGCCCATACCCTTAAAATCTTTCTTTAAACTATTTGCATAATAGTAAATTTAGAAAAACAGTAGGTTGTAGCTGGAAGTTTTCCTGTGTCCTGCCTAGCTTGTGGTCAGGACAAATCTTTCCCACTCGCATCCCCCACATAAACACACAGAAGCTTAATTGATTAATCAGTTAATTAATTAATTAGAAGTGGTTGGCCATTAGCTCAGGCTTACTACGGGCTAGCTCTTACACTTAAACTCAGCCCATTTCTGTTCATCTGTATGTTGCCACGTGTTCCATGACTGTACTTGTGTGCCATTACATGCTGCTCATTACATGATGGCAGGCTGGAGTCTCCTGACTCAGCCTTCCTCTTCCTAGAAGTCTCCTTGTCTGCTTATCCCACCTATACTTCCTGCCTGGCTACTGGCCAATCAGTGTTTTATTAAACCAGTACAGAAGCATTATTCCACAGTAGTAGGTAAATGAATAAATTAAATTTCTAACAGTTAATCACATGGCAAATAGGTAATTTCACATTTGAAATTTGTCTGTGTTGTAGCTGGAAAGAATGATAATTAGCATTAAATGATATGTCTGAATTTGTTTCATTGAAACCATGTATTAATTATTTGACCTTGGCCAAATACTTAATACTTCTCAACTTAAATTGAAACTCAAGTATAAAACACATTAATCTAACACAGAAAACACAGAACATAAGCTGTATCATTGAGAACAACTAATTTTTTTGAACTCTTTGGAAACACTAATGTTCATCATAGAGAAAACTGAATATGAAATGGAAAAATCAGTAGCCATCTCGAGAAGCTCCCTGCCCCCTACTCCTCTAAAGGTATTTGCTGACCAGCAGTTTTAGAACTGACCAGAAGTTGAACTCATGGGAAGATAAGGCTGGAACAAGAAATCTGATTGTATATATCCTGGGTTCAGCAAAAGCAGGGCATAGGGAGTAAAAAATTTATGTCTCTGTAGATGCCCTAAATCCTGTCAGCCATTAGTAACCTCATGCTTATTGTGCAGCCAGTAACTTCAAAGAACTACCTCACCCCGAACCCCCTCACCCAATCCTGAGAGATGTAGCCCTCTGCATGTAAACCTTTCCTGAATAAACCCCCTAAAGTGAGTACTTGGAACCTTCCCTCTTTCATCTGCTGTAACTGGTGTCAGAGAGGTCCCTGCCTAGGCTGGAATAAACGAAGCGTATTGTTTTTGCATTGAAAGTTGGGTCCTTGGTGGTCTTGTTGGGGGGCTCATGCGTGGGCATTACAAATATATATTAAAAAATACAAAAACATTTTAACTATCTTGGTTCACATGAGATGTAGTAGTAGCTGATTAGTCTAAAAATATTTTGATAACACATACTAAAAATTATAATAATATTGTTCTAGTCATACTACAAACGTTTTCTTAAAAGAATTAATAAAACAACACATTGTCATCATCCTTTTTTTCTTAATCCCTTTCTGATACTTTTCAACATTACAGCTTATAAGGCTTAAACCAGAAGACTGTATGAAATCAAAAATTATGTACACAGATAATATAAAGGTAATTTGGTGACTGTGATAGTTAATTTTAATTTCCAATTGGCAGGACCAATTGGCAGATGGGATGAGAACATCTACCCCAAATGTGGGCTATATCATTTTATGGCTAGGTCTTGACAAGAATGTGAGGGAGACAGTGAATGAGAATTCTAAAATTAGGCAGTTACTGAAGGCAGGGGCATCCAAACAGTAAGCCTGGCTTTAACTACTTTCACTTTGATTCAAGATGGCCTATTTCTTCGTTCTTTTCCAAAACCAGCCCTTTAGTAGGCTTTTATCCCCCAAGGGCAAGGTTTACCAGATAAGAATTTTAAACTTTAGACATTTACAACATCCATTCAGGTTCTTGCTTTCATTTAAAGGGTCCATCCAACAATATGCATCACACCTTGTCAAATCAAAAAGGGAGGAGAGAGGTTTAGCCCCATCCCACATTCTGTCGAACAGACTATTAAGAGCCTAGGATGGATGGATGATATCTCTAGATTCCCTTTCCTAAGGGTGAATCTGTTTCTTTGAGCTATGGGAAATGTTACGTTCATTTTTATAAACCTTGGCTATGCTCTGTGACTACAAACTTGAAATTCTTTACTCACTGAAGAAATCGACTCAAGGATGCATCAAGAATTAGCTGAGTATGGCTTTATTAATGAGGCTTTACTTCTGACTCTGGGTAAAATTGTGAAACTTTAAAAATGCTTCCTCCTTGCGGGGCGGTGGTGGCACACGCCTTTAATCCCAGCACTCGGGAGGCAGAGCCAGGTGGATCTCTGTGAGTTCGAGGCCAGCTTGACATCCATTTTAATTTGTCCGGAGGGATCCCAAACATCCTCAGGTTGCTCACTTTGCCATTTTTGTCCTCATTTCTTGTCAAACTCTTGCCTGGTGGTTTCTGTTCTGATGATTTCAAAAGCAGAATTAATTTGTTTAAATAGACTGTATTCTGTCTTTATAATAGAGTGAGGTCAAAACACTGCAAAATATACTGTTCATGTCACTCATGGTGGCTCTTGTTTATCTGACTGAAACATAACTGATGAGAAGCAAAATGGTACAATTATCAAGTAGACAAGATGGAGGCTAGGTGCATATTATGAAGTCAGAAGGTACATGAAAGTCTGAAATGAATCAAGAAGTGGTAGTAAAAGGAAACAGAAAGGAAGGTAGAAGATATTGCAAATATCTACCCGGGGAACCTAGAACACAGTGGAGGAGGCTGGAATTTTTATCTAGGCAGCAAAATAATTTACTTCAAATTTGTTAAACTTAACCAAGTTGATGGTTTGATGACTGATATCTACTGAAAGGAAATAAAGCTAGGCACACTTGTGTATAGATAAAAATACTATGTGCATAATTTTTAAATATTATAAAGTAAGCCATATAAAGTAGTACACAGTTTTCTACAGGGTATAAATGTAAAAGTAAAAGAAATAAGTAAAATGTTTAGGTTCTTTCAGAAATGAAAAATAAAATTAAAACTAAGAAGGCAAATAAAATTTTAGGAATAGAGTAACATGTAAAAAGAATCTTATTTTCAAAGATCTTGATGGCCAAAAATGAATGTGTCAATTACTGAATGGCAGCTATTTCTTGAATCAGCTCATTTCCTCCATCTTCATAATATGTCACTATGATGTCCATAGTTCTCAGGTGTTTATTAGGTATTTTCTTAAGGATGTTTGTTAGCCAGCACCTCTGCCTGAAGTGCTTCCTGGAATGGCTTCCTCATATTTCTGATTGCTCTCATCTTCAGTCTAGTCTTTATACTGTTTCAAGAGACAAACAAGTAAAAGAAACACTCTGAAAATCCTTCAGTAATTTCCCATGATTTTGAAAGTGTACAGAATCCTGTATATAAGGATCACAAAGCTAGATAAGTAGAGACCAATCCTTTGTCTCAAACTTCTCTAGAGTCTCTCCAGTTCAGTTACACAGCAGGTAGCCTGTACTGAACAAGCCACACATTGGCTCACTTTGTGTTCTAAGGATGCTTATTAGCCTGCACCTCTACCTGTAAGTCTTTTAATCTGTGATTGTCAGCCTTTTAATGTTCCACAGCTGAGTGTTGGGAATATTTTCTGGTCCTCAGTCTCCTAAACCAGGCTCTGTACCTTTATTCTATAACATCAACATAATAAATAACTTTTACTTTACATAACTCAACCAGTAGTAATGATACATATTTATTTTCTGTCTCATTTCTTAAGAGAGGCTACAGCTGTGAGGAACTGACTTGGTTAAAAGTAGAACTACACAGACTATTCTATAATGTTGGATTGCATAAACATATTGGAAATGCTTTTGAAAAGAAACAAAGTCGATGATTAAATATATGGCTTGCATACATATACATAAAGGAAGCAAGGTTGTCTATATACAGTTATATATTCTGAAATTCTGACAGAATCAAGACATAAGACAGAATGTATATGATGATAAGCGTGCAGAAAAATCAGGAGGGGAGTGGTTTGCTTCTTAAACCAACAAGCTTATATTTCCAAAGGAATATGGAAAAAAATAACAGCAAGAATTTGTTAATCAAAAACATCCTGGAGTATATTTTGTGCTTTTTAAAATAGCACCTTGTATCAACTGCTTAGCACAGACAATAATGAACTTCAGCCTGTCTATATGCCCTGTTTTAATTGTATATATAGGTTCTATTTTTCTATGTGAATATCTATTTACATTTTACATTGCATAATCCAGTGCTTTTCAATGCCCGTGGATCTCAAATCAGTTTATTATGAAAACTATATCTAAGAATTCCCGCTGTGTCTACGATATAATCAAAATCCCAGAGATGATACCAATATTAATGAAGAGGTTTCAAGCCTTTAAAATAACATTAATTACTGTTTGACATATTGAAAAATCAAATAAGTTATCAAAAATGAGATAATTTAAAATCTCTAATAATGAGTTAACAGCTGACACAGCAGCCCAGCAAACAAAATGGAACTGTTTTCGAAATATTAATTTATAATAGTGATAAAATACACTTCTGAATTAAAATGCTCCATAAATAGTTCAAAATCAATTGAAAGAAATTATTATAAATACCATTATTTTGTTTCTTACCTTAATATTACAGTCTATTAAAAATTCATGTAGTATAATCTACATGATTATCCTTTCTGTAATTACCTCCTCGTTAATTAGGACCTTTGTCAAGGTATTGAATCACTACAGTGAATTTTAATGATTTAACAATAGGTAGTGCTGTTCAAGCTTTAATTATGACCCACTTGTGGGAAGCAGTAAATGAAGGTCATTATTTGTCTGCTAGTGAATAGAGTTTGAGGAGACCTAATTGATGGGGATATATACACACTGAATGGATTTGATAAGTATTTTCATTGATCAAGAAGGCTTTGATTTCAAAATGCATTGAAACAGTGCTTCCCATGTAATTTGCTAATAACAGTTGTTATTCTAGAAGTGTGAGGAGGAAGTCCTGGCATTGTATACACTCCTCGAAATTCATTCATTCATTCAATGTGTAGGTTTTAAGCAAATAATATATAGAGACAAAGTTCTGATCAGTAGAATATATACTGAATAAGGCTAAGAAAATGTAATTTAGTAGATGCTTCCAATCTAATGATGTGAGGATAAAAAGGCTAAAAATAATTGTAAGAAATGCTTACTGCTAAGATTCTTAGAAAACTTTTTCTTTTCATTTTGATTAATTTGAATATATGTTTTAAAGCTTTTATAAACTTTCTCGTCAATATTCTGTGTCTTTTTGGAGCAACGTGTATGAACTCTGTAGCCCTGACATGATAACGAACTTTAGTCTCTCTGTAGGCTATATATAAGTTATTTATGTTGGTAATGTCTTTCTCCAGGAATGTCTGTTTTCAATTCATAATGCATAACCCATTTTTTTCTGTTTTATACAAACTTGGAGGGGCTATATTACATATAATCTATTATTCTTCATATTACATAGTGCCTTGAATTTGGAATGTGCACATTAATGTTTTTTATTTGAGGTAAGTAAAGTATATTATGAACCAATATATGGGCACAAAGAAAATATTCCCATTGTTATTTCTTTTTTTAAAATTTATTTATTTATTTATTTATTTATTATGTATACAGTATTCTGCCTACAAACCAGAAGAGGGCACCAGATCTAATTACAGATGTTTGTAAGCCAACCTGTGGTTGCTGGGAGTTGAACTCGGGACCTCAGGAAGAACAGCCAGTGCTCTTAACCTTTGAGCCATCTCTCCAGCGCCCCATTGTTATTTCTATGGGTAACTATTACTAATAGAGAGGTTTTCTACAGGTAAATATGGTTGATATAAAAGCCAGTACCATATTCCTCTTTGAAGAGAGGGAATGAATTTGTTCAAGATAATGAAGATTCACAAGGCTGTAAAAGATGGGGATATCAGAGACTCAGCCTCGTTCATGGGAGATGCTAAGCTCTCAGAGAATGTGCATGGCTCAGGAAGGTTAATAGGAAAATAAAATTTATGACAAAGGGTTACTCACACCAAGATAAATATTGGAAGGCCTGTGTTTCTGAGTTTGCATATTAGCTGCTTGAAATCTGTTTTCTGAGTCAATGGAGAGCATAAGTTGCATGCTGACCTAAAAGAAATGCCCTGTTGGAGACATGGGCACATTGAAGTTGATCTGTGTCAAATTCTTGTGTTTTCAAATACTATTTAGAATGGTAATGGATGGAATATTTGGGGAGGAATCACTCTGGGGGCTTCATTTTCCTAACTTCTAGGACTTAGAAATTTGTATGATGGAATTGTAAATACTTTGTTTTTCACCTTTTGAAAATATTTTCTCTTTGAAAGTATTCAAATTACTTCATATATCATCTATCTTGCAAAGACAGTGAGGGTGAAATAGAGTGAGCAGTGAAAATGAAGCATGGTCTCTAAAGTCCACAAAGTTTGGTTTGAGACTTTTAATACATGTTTGAGACAAGGTTCACTTTGTATGTCATGTGCCTTGTGAACTCATGGTTTTCTTTCTTAGCCTTCTGAGAACCAGATTATAGCTGTAGGGCAACACACCCATGTTAAAGTGATGAGTTAAGGCCAGTGGTTCTCAACCTTCCTAATGCTGAGACTACTTAATATAGTTCTTCATGTTGTGGTGACCTCTGTCCATAAAATCTTATTCTTTGTTACTTTATAACTATAATTTTGCTACTGCTGTGAATAATAATGTAAATATCTGATATGCAGGATATGTGATATGTTACCCTGGTGGAAGGGTTTGTTTAACCCCCAAAGGTGTCACAACCTGTAAATTGAGAACAGCTGGTTTAGGTCTTGGTTGATATGTAAAAATAAATTTTTACTAGGCTACTTTGCTTTCAAAAAAAGTATAAGGCCAATTTTGTAGAGTGCCACAAGATTTGAATCCTAAAATTTTAACAATATATCCAGGTTACCACCTGTACCATGCACCCTTTATTCTACAACTTTAGGCATAAGAATTTACAAAATAATTACAAACATGAAGATTCAGGGTGGTATTACACAGGAAGACTCCTAGAATTTCACTGATCATCCATATTTTTGAAACTAAGAATTAATATTAACATGTGTGATGGCTATTCTTGGTTGTCAAAGTGACTACTCTGGAATGAACTACAATCCAGAAATGGAGAACAAACCCATGAGATATTCTGCTTAGTCTGAAGTGGGGGAATCTGCTTCTAGTCCTGGCCTTCCATTTAGGAAGTCACACTTCTGATATGGATCTTGAGGTGGGAAGACACACCTTTAATCTGGGCCATACCTTCTGCTAGAAGCCTATATAAGGACATGGAAAAAGGCAGGTTTTGCCTGCTTGCCCTCATCTTGCTAGCACATGCATTCCTTCACTTCCATTGGAGCCTAATTCTTCAGGATTCCAGCATATACAGAAGACCAGCTGAGCCACCCAGCCTTGTGGGACTAAGCAATTACTAGGTTCTTGGACTTTCTGTTCACAGATAGCCATTGTAGTCATTCCAACAAATTATATATATATATATATATATATATATATATATATATATATATATATGAATATATACGAAATATAGATATATAGACTTATAGAAAGATTCATTCCATAAGTTCTGTGACTCTAGAGAATCACAACTAATACAATATTCATGACAGAAATGAGTTAATTTCAGAATCTTCCTGGCTCTTATTCTCCTTTGAATATTTTGTGTATCAAGATCAAACTCATGGGGAAAAAGCTGAAGAAATAATATAAAAATAATAACTAAATATGTTTAAATATTCTGTGATCAGAATTGCAAATAGTGTTATAATAAGTAGTTGAAAGAATTAATAAGTAAGGAGAAGATATGTATTGAATTTGTCATCCTTTAAATAAAAAGCAGAAAACCTTGGCTGGATCCAAAGTCAAATGAGTAATGGGGAAAATGTAAAGCAAAAAAAGGAAGATAACATGTTATTTTGAAACAGCCATCCCTGGCCAGAAAGATTAATTGCAAAACCACTGAACGATCAATACTAAGGGTAGCACAGCCCAAGGCTGAAAAAGTAGTTATTGGACAGACCTCCCTGGTGAGAAATTCTTTAGGTACAGTTTCAGAGGCCCCAGTACAAAATTGTGGTTTGTGTTAAAGCTCTTGCTCTGAGGCATATGTGAATGAGTTCTCTCATCAACTTCACGGCTTTGCTTTATTATTTTACTTTTAGATATTTCATTCATTTTTGTCTTTTGACAATTTCACACATGCATATGATGTAGTCTGATCCTCTCTACACTCCCTTAGCTCCTTTTTATCTCTACCAATACCCTCCCAATTATCTCTATTATTCTCTGCCACAGATATATTATTTTTTGTTTTGCTTTATGACCAGTTAATTCAACTAGGTAAAATTAAACCATTGGAGCTTGTTGTGGTCACTAGTAGATACATAAATGAAGGCATTGACCCTCCCTCTCCTGAAATCTATTAGTATCAAATCGCCCAGCAATAAGTAGTATGGTTGAGTATTCCGAGTCTTTCCTCTGTTGATATTTCACTGTTGATGGACTCATTTTTGTCTAAATCCATTGTAGTTGCTATGAGTATATAACTGCCATGGCAATGTCTTGCCTGGCAGTTGGCACTTTGAAGCCTTTCTTTTGATACTCTGGTTCTTTCATTTTTTCCACCTACTGCTCTGAAATGTTCCCTCAGCCTTAAAGGGGATGGTATAATAGTCTTATTTAGGAGCAAGCATTTATCCACCACTTATTCTTAATTAAGGATGAGGGTAGTGGCATCAGTCCATGATTATCATAAAAATATTTAGAAGGAGCTTGATGCCAGGTCAGTCTAGTTGAACAACAGTATTCAGTACCCTTCTCTCCACAGCCTCACCATGGGATTTGACCAGGTTTAGAACAGTAGGTACATATTTTCTTTCTGTTCAGGGAATTTAATTCCAATCAAAGAACAGTTTGTTACCTCTGAAAACGTAATGCCACTAGTGAACAAGTAGGAAATCTTGCCAGGTGAATTGTTCTTACAGTTTATAGGGTTCACAAATGGGTGAGACCATAGATGCTATATTTTTATAAACAGTCTACATAGCACCTTCCGAGACTGTGATATTAGCCAGAATAGAGGAATTCTTCAGCTGTTTCTGTTTTATTTCTTTATATTGTTCAGGCAAGGCATGCACAGTCTTCAGCAAGAGGATTGTATCATTTAGTTTTTACAGGCAGAGAATAATGGCAAGAGCTTGCATTGTTGATGACTGGGTCAGGGGGAGTCTTCTCAGCCTCCCTGTCTATCATGTATTTAGGAGGTCCCATTTCATGGATTCGAGGTTTTGTTTAATAACATTGCTTGTAGGAGCAGCTTTTTGTAGGCTTGCTGGTTGTCTCCTGTCAAACACTTCATTCAAATAGAATATAACTTTTAACATGGTTATACTTTTGTAGATTTCCATATAGATATTTCAGGTGTCCTTTATTTTGGTTAATGTACCATCTTGCCTTCTTGTTTCACTTATCCTCCACCATCACCATGCTTAATTTTTATATAACAAGTATTCCCTCTCTTTAATTTCACATTATGTATGCTCTACTATGCTCTTTCCATTAAGCAAACCCAGTCCCAATAGTCTCTGTCTAATTAACTGGCTTCTGTCTGCAATGTTGAATGCATAAAAGTAGAAATTCTAGGCTAAGATCCGTTTATGAGGCAGAATATGTAGCACTGGTTCTTCTGTGTTGTCACTTTGCTCTATAATTTTTCCAATTCCATCCATTTAACTCCACATTTTATAATTTATTTTGTATTTATAGCTAAGTAAAATTCCACTGTGTATATGTGATGCCTTTGCCATCTGGAAATGCCCCTTGGGATCACACACGTTTAATCCCAGCACCAGGAAGGTTGAGACAGGAAGCGATATGTCTAGGCAGAGAGAGGAATATTAGGTGGGAGGAGACAGAAACTCAGGTCTTTTCAGACTCTTGCAGGCCGAGGAGTTGATGAGTTAAGAGGTGGCTTGCTCTGCTTCTCTGATCTTTCAATTTTCACCCTATATCTGGCTCCGGGTTTTTATTATAAGACCATTTAGTATTCATGCAATTTCTGGCATCCAACTTTTGGGGCACAAATTCATGAAAAAAATCTCTTGCCTGTGGCTTTGCAGCCAAAGGCTCAGGCCATAGCTACATGTGGCTGTAGTATCTACCATGCCAGCTAAGTTTTTGTTGCAACCTCTCTGTAGCAAACTCCATAGGTTTGGGGGCTCCAAAAATCACAGAAGTTAGCCCGCTTTCACATATTCCTCTGTGCAGTCTGCAGTCAGCTGACTCCACAGGCACAAGCCCGAGCCCAGGCTCCAGCTCAGACTCAAGAACAAATGCAAGACCAAAATCAGACTCCAAACATGCCATAACTAGCTACTTTCCTGTTTCCTCATGCAGATTGCTGGCTCTTTGGCTTCTCCCCTCTCCTGGTGGGTCATGGCTTTATCTGGGCCCCCTTGCTGTGGATATCGTTCTGTATGCTGTGAATGTGTTGTTCTGATTGGTTAATAAATAAAATGCTAATTGGCGGGTAGACAGGCAGGAAGTATAGGCGAGACAAAGAGAGTAGAGAATTCTGGGAACAGGAAGACTGCATCAGGAGTCGCCAGTCAGACACCGAGGAAGCAAGATGCAAAGACAGAACTAGGAAAAGGTACCAAGCCACATGGCTAAATATAAATAAGTATTATGGGTTAATTTAAGTGTAAGATCTAGCTAGCAAGATCTTACCATTAGGTGAAATGGTATTAATTAATTTAAGCATCTGTATGTTTATTTGGGTCTCAGTGGATGCGGGCCCGGGTGAGACTGGAGAAAACTCCAGCTACATCCCCTTTCAGGATGCTGCTACTATCCTCTGAATCATGATTGTCAGCAAATTTGCTGTGTCAATTAGGATTTCTTAAAGGGAAAAATCAAAGAGATTTTTTTCTAGCATTAAAAGAAACAGAAACACTATTACGATGGAAGGAGTTTGGTCTCTGTTGATAAGTCACTGGATGGTCTGAAAATGGAAAAATTAAATGAGAGAATAATTAACTTAGATGGGATTGTTATAATGTCAATTATAAACATTATTGGTTTGATCATTCTTATTTTATCCATAAAAACATTGGTTTATGAGTGCCAAGTTGGTTGATATGAGTGCCAAGATCCAAGTCTTAGAAAAACTTATTAAAATAGATCATAGAGATATTCATACCCAGACAGAAGAATTTAAGGGAGAACCAAGTTCAGCATTGCATTATAAGGCTACAGAGAAACAGCCTAAGGCTTTCAAATATCCAACCTTAATTTATCCAATAACTTTACAGGAACTGCCAACTGATAGAAATCCCAAAGACTGTGTAAGAGCTGAATAGACACCTGTGCAAATGTTAGATTTGAGGAAATTCAAAGAAGCAATGGCCTGCACTCACCATTTGTGAAGCAGATGTTAAACTTGTGGTCAACTTGTAAAAAAAAAAAACCCTCAGGACTGAAGAAGAGATTTGGTTATAGCAATCTTAGAGGATGGTCCCCAATTACAATGAAGGACCTGGTAGAAGGATGAAGCTAAGACCATTAAACAATGAAGTAGGGTTAGAGGTATGGAAATTTCCCAAGATCAACTTCTTGGAGAGGGTGATTATGCTGATATACAAAGACAATCTTTATATGATGACCACACACTAGCTTTATGCTGCATGACAGCTTTGATTGGTTGGGACAGAATTGAATAAGTAAGAAAGAAAATTGAGTCATTTACTAAAGTTACTCAAGCTAGGACTTGAGACAAGCCCTGCACTTTCCCATTATTCAGAGACTGAACAACAAATGATACAGCTACCTCTCCCAGGACTTGACAATTAATCCATTTTTTTTTTTCTTTTCAGGATCTCCTAAAGCTGCCATTGTCCCCAGACAGCAGAAAGTAGTTTTAAGAACATGATGTCCACATTCCCAAGAGTTAGGGTGGGTGGTTTTTGGTCATTCAATGGGTTATGGATAGTATCTTTTGTAGTTGGAAGGTTTCTCGGGTCCCACCTGGCCCCCCATGGTCCAGACAAATCTCTCTCACCCATGGTCCTGCAGCTGCTCAGACCCAAGTAAACATACAGAGGCTTATATTATTTACAAACTGTATGGCCTATGGCAGGCTTCTTGCTGTGCTAGCTATTATAACTCAAATTAACCCATTTCTATTAATCTATAAGTTGCCACATGGCTGTGACTTACTGGTACTTTCACATCTTGCTTCTCCTGGTGGTGGTTGGCACCTCTCTTGACTCTGCCTTTCTATTTCCTGTCTCTCTCTTTGGATTTCCCACCTGCCTCTAAACTGCCTTTCCATAAGCCAAAGCAGCTTATTTATTATCCAATGGAAACAACATACATTCACAGTGTACAGAGAGCCATCCCACAGTACTTCCCCTTTTCTATATAATCAAAAAGGAAGGTTTTAGCTTTAATATAGTAAAGTTACATACAATTATAATATCTAGTCTATTTGTATTTGGCAAAAGTAAAGAAAATATTTTATCATCTATCTATATTTGTGAGTCTAAAGTTTCATATCTAATTTATCACTTATCATAACCAATGGAAATTATAACTATTTAGTCTTCAACTACATCAAAGACCCCAGAAGGATATAGTATTGCATATGTAAACAGAAAGCACATTGCAAGCAACTTCCAAAAATCTAGAATGACAGAGACAGCTGGCTGCCTGGACAGTCACCCAAAGTTCCTCTGGAACATCGGGGCATTATAGGCCCAGAGTTTCTCAGTTGCTTCTCCCTGTGTCCAGCAGAGTGTCTTGCAGTCTCCTCTGCAAAGCAGGGACCTAAAGAAGCAGATTACCTCAATTTGGCAAAATTTAGTGGTGATTTTTCCATGGGTACTGCATGTCCAGTTGATACAATCTTTTGTCAAGCAGTAGAGGCAAGAACAGAAATTTCTTGCCCAAATGGTTAGAAACGTTGCCATAAGGAAAGCAAAATCCATATGGAGTTTCTTTGATGCCCATCATCTTATTTGAAGTAAATTAGTGCTGCCAGGAGCAGATGTGTCTCACTGTCCAGAAAGTCTAAATTTTTAAAACATTTTAAATGCCATATTATTTAGGTCTTTGAAGTGTTTGAAGATTACCTACCTAATTGAAATATATCTATGTATACCTAGAAAACTTAACTGACATGACTATAAGTGTGATTATCATGGATGACTAAATATTAATCTGGATTTCTTAATTATACACTACAATTTCAAATGAGTTGCACAAACATAATACCTTAAACAAGAATGGAAATATACAGTATAACAAAATTAACTTTAAATTTGTATTAATAAACTAAAATTCATAGCAATGTAAAATATTTTAAACAAATTGTTGCTCTTTAAAAGTAGATTAAAAATCTATCCTTTTATCCTATCATATCTATATCATATCTCCTTTATAATTAACTGCCTTTAAATAAAAATAAATATTTATAAACAATATTTTGGGAATTTAGGCATAGCTTCTCATATTACTTCCTGCTGTTTGGGGTCACTGGTAATCTTATGGCAATCCTGAGAAAATGAAGAATTATAGTTAAATCTTGGCTGTAGTCTGTGAGGATGGATCATCTTAGCCAGATGCTTTGAAGCTGTACTGGATGTTGTATCATCTGGGCCATGGTGTCACTGGAGACATTTCAGGCGATCTTGGTTGATCAAACCATATTAGCCTGGAAGCAATCCACAGGTTCTCATCTTCTGTGGAAACAAAAGCAGAACCTCTTTTCCAAAACTATGTATCTGTAGACACAAATTCTGAAGTCAAGATACCATATATACATACACACACACACACACACACACACACACACACACACACACACACATATGTTTAACTTAATTGTCTTTACAATCAAATGTCTTTCTATAGTTAAAAATCCCAAAGACAATATAATCCAGACTCTCTGTGTGATTTCCATCTTTATATGGTTTATTTTTATATGAATTTAATGTCTCTTTAAAGATTTTATTTTCTAAATCTATTTCTTTATATAACTGCATATATTTATTTTTCTCTCTTTTCCAAGCCTATGTACATTTTTACACAGGCTGTAGTTTATAATTTTATTCCATCTGAATTTGTCTTATTGTGAATCTATAATCCTCCTCTGACCAGGAGAGATTTTAAACTGTAAAACTGTGTGGCTAGTATGAAAAACAGCAGCCTTGGCTGCTGACTCTGCTCACTTCACCATGGTGGAGGTACCCAGGAGAGTCATGCTTGCCCTCCCAACTCTGGGGTCCATGCTACAACCAGGAAATGTGCAGCTGGCCCATAAACCTTTTTCGTCTGTATGAGTAAGGCTAGATCCACCATGCAGTTCACTGTAAGGTTTGCAGACATCTCTGTATACCACAGCAGGAATGTACCATGCTATAGGTCAGGCCCAAATGCTGCAAACCCACCATATTGTAGCTCAAGTCAGCATGCTACACCTTGCCTAAAACACAGAACTAGAAAGTTGTTTTAGCTCCATTTTGGAATCCTTTTTTAAAGCTTTCTCAGGTTTTTGGTGGAAATTCTTGCTACTGTCTGGGTGCCAAATGTCAGCATAAATGTTCTGTGGTCCTGCACTTCCCTGTGGTTCTTCTGCTGCCTATAAAATAATCACTGAGAGGCTTATTGTTATTTAAAAATTGTATGGCCTATGGCAAGCTTCTGCTGTGCTACCTCTTATAACTCAAGTTAGCCCATTTCTATTAATCTATAAGTTGCCATGTGGCCATGGCTAACCAGTACTTTCACATCTTGCTTCTCCTGGTGATGGTTGGCATCTCTCTCAACACTGCCTTTCTCTTTCCTGTCTCTCTCCTTGGATTTTCCACCTGCCTCTAAGCTGCCTTGCCATAGGCCAAAGCAGCTTACTTATTAACCAATGGAAACAACATATATTCATAGCATACAGAAAGACATCCCCAGCAAACTTTTTTTTTTTCCAAGACAGGATCTCTCTGTGTAGTTTTGGTGGATGTCCTGGATCATGCTCTATAGACCACAGAGATCCACCTGGCTCTTCTTCCCGAGTGCTGGGATTAAAGGTGTGTGCCACTGCCACCTAGCAGCCCAGCAAACTTTTATGTATAGTTTTTCTTAAATTATTTATAATCATCTTTTATTATTTTAGATGAAAATGGGGAAATGTGGTGATATATTGCTTGTAATTGAGGAAAAAAAAGCTTACCTGAAGATCAGAGGACAGAGGTAGCCACATAGGTCAGGCAGTAGTGGCACACACCTTTAATCCTAGCACTTGGGAGTCAGAGGTAGAGATCTATCTGAATCTCAATGGGTTCTAGGTCACACTGGGCCACAGGAGATTAATCCACTCTAAAAGAGAAACAGCCAGTCAGTGATGGCACATACCTTTAACTCCAATATTTGGGAAACACACATGCCATTAAGCCAGAACTAAGGAGGTTGAGTTAGGACTGGGTGGAAAAAAGGCATATAAGACGTGAGGAGACAGGAACTAGAGCACTTTTGGCTGGGGACTCAGAGCCATTCAGTCTTAAGATTCCTGGAGACAGGATTGGCTGAGGAGTTGCTGAGGTGAGACATGGCTGTGGCTTGTTCCTTTGTCTCTCTGATCTTTCAGCATTTGTCTGAAAGATGTTCACACAATGACTGGTGCTGAGTTTTTATTATGAGACCATTTAGGATTTGTGCAACATATATGTTCCACATATTAATGGTTATGTCTTACCGGGGAGATGATGTTTTCTAGCCTTTCAATCTCTACTCTACTCATTCATCATTCATTGATTTATGTATGTCTAAATTTATTTTATTTCTAGCTATGGGGAATAGAGCAGAAATGAATATGGATGAACAAATATTTTTCTAGTAAGACAGAGAGAGTCCTTTGGGTATTTGCCTAGGAGTCATATAGCTGCTTACTAAGCTAGCTTTTTGAAGACTCTCTACACTAATTTCAACAATGGTTTTCACCAGTTTATACTCCCACAAATGGAGTATAAGTATTCCTCTTCCCCCATATCCATGCCAATATTTGTTTTCATATGATTTCTTTGTCATAGTCTTTTCTCATGGGCAATGGAATCTCAAGTTGTTTTAATTTGCATTTATCTCTAATGGTTAATAATTGCGAACATTTTAAAAGTGTTTATTAGCTATTCAAATATATTCTTTGGAAAATAATCTGTTCAAATTTGTAGCCAAATATTTTATTGGGTTATTTATTTTATTTTTTGAATTGTTTGTACATTCTAAATGTTAGTCTTTTTATGGTGTGTATATAGCAAAGATATAGATTACAGAGTACATCTTCATTCAGTTAAGTTTCCTTTAGGATACAGAAGCATCCTAGTTATAGGAGGCAACATTTGTCAGTAGTTTGTATTATTTCCCGAGGAAGGAGAGATCTCTTTAGAAAGTCCTTACCCATGACTCTATGATATGGCATCAACCCTCATTTTCCTCCTGGGAGTTTCAGAGTTTGAAACCCTTTGAGCCACTTCAAGCTGATTTTTGTGCAGATTAAGAGATAAGTATCTAGACCAGTGGTTTTCAACCTCGTAAATGTTATGACCCGACCCTTAAATACAGTTCCTCATGTTGTGGTTACCCCCAACCATAAAAACATTTTTATTGCTATTTCATAACTGTAATTTTGCTACTATTAAAAATTATAATGTAAATATCTGTCTGTGTTTGCAGATGATCTTAAGCAATCCCCGTGACAGTTGTTTCAACCCCCCCAGATTGAGAACTGCTGGTCTAGCTTCATTTATTTTTAAATGTGGATATCCATTTTGTTATGGTTATCAATCATTTTTTTAAAGTGGTTATTTCTCTTCCTATGTGAATTTTCAAAGTTTTGTAAAATACCAGTTAGTCGTAGTTGCATGGGCTTTGATCTGGTCCTTTTGTTCTATTTCATTGATCTATATGTCTATTTCTGTGCTTTTTCTACATCATTTGTATGATTGTAGTTATGTAGTACTGTTGCGGGATATTTGATCACACCGTGAACCCCCAAGATTGTATTATTTACTGGAAAAACCTGCTTCTAGTTGTGGTGTGGCTCAGCCCTAGCACACACCTTTAATCCAAGAACATTTTGTTTATTGTAAAAACAGGATTAAATAAAGTCAACCATAGGTCAAGAGGCAGAGCAAACAAACAGTTGACAGAAAAAAAAAACATAGAGAGTATGAGGGAGTTAGGAGGATGGATAGAGAGATGTCCAGGAAGTATAAGGGAGGGACATTATGTCTGAGGAGTTTTGTTTGAGATAGAGTAGGAAAAAGGCTTTTTTCTGGGACATCAACAGAGGAAGAAGGTCAAGTGGGTGCTTTATCTGTCTCTCTGAGCTAGCAGGCTTTCACCTAAGCATCTAGCTCACAAATATTTATTGGCAAAATTGAATGATACATATTTAGTAAAAAAAAATAGTATAATTAGAATTATAATTAGATATCATTTATTTTTGGAGCTATTTTCACCAGGCATCAATCAGTGGGCTTTATAACTCTCTCTTTGTGTTGTCTCCTCCTTGACGTAACTACTACAGTAATACTAGCATCACAGAAGGAGTTTGGAAGTGTTCCATCTATTTGTGAAATTGTTTTGAGAATCATGGATTATATTTGTGCTTTGTATATTCAGAATAATTCTGCTATGAATCCATTTGGCCCTGATTATTTTTTAGGTAAAAAAGTATTAGTGATTCAATATCCTTGCTTTTTATCAGTCTGTTTATATTATTTATCTCATTTTGGCTTAACAATGGTGGATCAGATGACCTACAAATTGTTTTAGGATTCCAAATTAATGGAATGTTTTTTTTTAAAATTTCTCTATTATTTTCTGAAATTCTTTGGTGTCTATTCTAATATCTTCTTGCCTACTTATAATTTATTAATTTTAGTATTCACATTTTTGTCTTTTAGTTAATTAGCCTAAGGATTTATCAATCTTCTATACCTTTACAGCATCTTATTTCCATAATTCATTGGTTTTGTTATTTTTCATTTCATTAATTTCTACCCTCATAATGATTATTTTTTCATCCCTACTTGTTTGGGATCTGTTCTGTTCTTGTCTTTTCAAATCTTACAATATGTATTCAATGATTTATATGTGCCTCTTCTGATTTTTTTAATTTATGCACTTTGATATGTAAATTTCTTTCTAAGACTATTTTAATTGTACACTGCCAGTTTTATTATATTTTATTTAATTCCAATAATTTAAATATTTTGTTCTAGATTTCTAAGTTTTAGATTTATTCATTATTCAATAGTACTTTTCAGTTTCCGTGAATTTATGCAATTTTTGGTGCGTGTGTGTTTGTGTGTGTGTGTGTGTGTGTGTGTGTGTGTGTGTGCATGTGTACATGCTATCAATTTCAAGCTTTATGTCATTGTAGTAGAGTAAAATGCATATAGTTATTTGAAATTTTTAAATTAGTTGGTATTTGTTTAGTTTCCCAATATGTGATGTATTTTAGGTAATGTCTGTGAGCTTTAGATAAGAACGTGTATTTCTGTAGAATAATTTGAAGATATCTGTTAGATTCATTCATTCTATGGTATCATTTACCTCTGTTGTTTCTCTGTTCATCATTATCTGGATAACCTGCCAATCAGTGAAATTGATTAATTTAAATCACCTACTATTGCTATACTGGAGTTTTTCTGTGGCTTAATGCCAACCAGTGTTTATTTTATGATCAAACATGGGTGCATATATGTTTAGAATTTTGATGTTCCCTAAAAATGAATGTTCTCTTGATCAGAATGAATGACCTTCTTTGTATCCACATTAGCTTTGGTTTGAAGCCTATTGTGTCAGATATTAGGAGAGCAACACCTGCTGTTTCCTTATGGAATTTGCTTAGAATACTTTTTTTCCCCATCCTTCCACTCTAAGATACTATCTGTTCTTGAAAGTGAAAAGTGTTTTTTAGTAGCAACAAAAACATGGATACTGTTTCCCAGTCCAGTATGGTAAGCTGTGTTTTGACTAGTGAAATGGGGTCATCTGAATGGTGCAGAGTTAGTGGAAGAAATTTTCTCATCTGACCTTATTGTCTGTTAAAGAAAATCTTAAGAAGGGAGGATATTGAGCAGAGCATCTTGGGAGGAAACCAAAGACATGGAGACTGGAGAACTGATTATCTCATGGTATTGGCCTAGTTGGCTAACTGCTCAAAGAATCCCAAGTCTGAATAGGTACAGCTTAGAATAAAGCAGCTGAGGTTTCTTGCCAGATGCTGGAGGTGTGGTTCATTCTGTAGATCCTGTGGCCCACTTAGCACTGAGTACTGGTAAGCACAGGTAAGCTGTTGGGTAGAGTATAGAGGGTGAAGGGAGAAGGTTTTCTTTGTGGCATGTGTTTCTGCAAAAGGCAGATGAATTGTTGAGTGACTTAGGAAAAAAGGAAGAGAGGGAGTTTGGCATGAGGTCATTGTAAAGATTAGGTGGAGTGATACATGGCTTAGGAAAGATGAAAGACAGGGCCACACTTGATGGTACATCAGGTATGGATTTATTTTTATTGTGACCTAACATATGTAATTCCATTTTCATTCTTGTAACTTGTACACATATATTTCAATGAAATATGTAGTTCCCTTTTCCATGTTTTACATCCAATTCCAAGATATTAATCTTTGAATCTGAGGAAAATTTGTTAATGACACAGTTTTCTATGTATCTTTAAAAAATTTCCAGTTGAATTTCTTCATTTCTTGTTAATATGAAGATGTCTTATATTTAATTAGGCTATCAGTAATTATTAACCATACTTTAAAATTAAAATTATTAATATAATTGTTTATTTAAAAATAAGGATTTAATTTCAACATATTTCACAGATATTTTGTTACTACAGTATACTTTGCTTTATAAATGTTTATCATAGCTGGGCAAAGTTACATAAACATATATATCCAGTACTCAAGAGAGTGAAGCAGGAAGAGAAAAATGTTATTTCTAATGATTCTGAAACATTTCATTAATAAGTGTTAATACTTTACATATATTCTTTTAATTAAATAAAAAAATAAGGTATATATGAACTGAGAAGCTGAATCTGAAAAAAAAAAAAAAACATTTCAGCTGATATCACCTCTGGACCCAGCCTAGCATCAACAAATAATGCTCCAGTCTAGCATAATGAGTCTTTTCTAGTGATGCTACCCTTACCTGTACAGAAGCTTTGTAGTTATGAGGTTCCACTTGAAATGCTGTCCTTTTCAGAGATCTTTTACTTCAATGATGTCTTGAAGAGGACTGACTGTTCTCTTCTAGCAGTTTCAGGTTTCAACATGGACACCCTTGGTTCATTTAGAGTTAAATTTTGTGTAGGGTCATAGGCACACATCTAATTTCTTTCTCTCATATGTGGGCATCCAGTTTTCTTAGCACAATTTGTTGAAGATGGTGTTTTTGTTTTCGTCCAATGCATGTTTTGCATCTTTGTCAATGATCAGATGGCTCGAGTTATGTGCACGCATGTTTGTATTCAATTTTGGTTCATTGGTCTACATGTTTATTTCATGCCAACACAATTATGCTTTTATTACTAAAGCTCTGTATTATAAATTTAAACCTAGAATGGTATTCTGTCCAGCATTCATTTTTGCTCAGGATTATTTTGTTGCTGTTGTTGTTTTTTGGCTATATGGGAGTTTAACTTTCATATAAATTGTCAGATGTTTTGTTTGTTTGTCTGTTTGTTGTTTTGTTGCTTGTTTTTTCTATTTCAGTGAGTAAGGAGATGGGGATTTTGATTGGAATTACATTGAATCTGTAAATCACTTTTGCTAGGATGGTCATTTTCAAAATCAAATTCTACCAATCCTCAAGAATGGCAGATCTTTCCACCTACTAGTCTTTTCCTCAATCTCTTCAGAGATTGAAGGTTTTTAATGTAGAGATCTGTCAATTCTATAGGTAGCTTTATTCCTAGATATTGTTCAGATTATTGTGAATGAGAATCACAATATCATTTTCAGAGTGTTTCATGTTGGTGTATATAAAGACTGTTGATTTTTATAAATTCATTTTATTTATTTATTTTAATTGAGAAAATTTCCATTTATCCTACATATCAGTCACAGATTCCCCTGTCCTCCCTCCTCCCCCTAGGCCCCCAAACCACCCCCCCCCATTCAAACCTCCTCCAAGGCAAGGTCTCCCAAGGGAGTCAGCAGAGCCTGGTACATTCAGTTGAGGCAGGTCTAAGCCTCTATAAATTCATTTTATATCTTGCCACTTTTATCTAGGTGTAGATCATTTGTACAAGTTTTCTGGAGATTTTTTTTTGTAGTTTATGAGTATAGCATCAGCTCATTTATGAACAGCAATAACTTATTTTCCTATTTATATAACCTTAATTTATTTCTCTTGACTTATTGTACTAACGAGTGCTTCAAGCCCTAAATTGAAATATAATGGGTATGTTGGATAATGGAGAATTGTTCCTGATTTTAATGGACTGCTTCCAGTATTTATTCATTTAGGATGATATTGGGTGTCATATAAAGTTTTCATTATTTTGAGGCATAGTTCCTAAACTTTTAGACTCTAGGATTTTTATCATGAAAGCTTGTTGACTTCAACAAGACTTTTATGCAACTATGGAAATGATGAAATTTGTCTTTAAAATCATTTATAAGATTTATTACATTTACTAACTTAATATATGTTGAACTACTCTTTTATCTCCGAGATAAAGGCAATTTGATCACAGTGGATAATCTTTTTATATACTGCCACATTTGGCTTGAAAGTATTTTATTGGGGATCTTTTCATCTATGATCATCAAGGATAATGGCTTACAACTTTCTACTTTTGTGCATTTAATACTAGATTAATACTGGCTTTGTAGAAGGAATTTGGAAGTACTCCTTCTGTTTCTATTTTTCTTGAATAATTTCATAAGAATTGGTGGTATAGCATCTTCAAAAGTCTGTTATAATTATCTGAAGCCATCTGTGTCTGGGCTCTTTTGTTTTGTTTTTATGGATTTGCAAGACTTTTTTTTAACTTTTAAAATCTCTTTATTGGTTACAATTATATTTAAGTTAGTGGTCTTTTACTTTTTTTAATCTTGGTAGCTTGGATATATCCATAAATTTGTTCATTCTGTTGGTTTATCAAACTTAATGGAGTACAGGTATATAAAGGATTTCCATACATTATTTTGAAATTCTTTTGTGTGGGTTATAATGTTTTCTTGTTCATCCTGATTTTATTAACTGGAGTTGTCTTTTTATTTTGATTTAATTGGGCCAAATGTCTGCCCATGTTAATCTCACAAACAATAAGATCTAAGATTCATCAGTACTTTGTATTATCTTTGATTTTACTTCATTAATTTGTGCAATAATTTGGTTTGGTTTCCTCTTGTTTTTCCAAGTCCTTTCATTTCATCAAGTGATTTATTTGTTATGTTTCTGATTTTTAAAAGTAGGTGTTTAGAGTTATAAATTTGCCTCTTAGCATTGTATTTACTATGTCCCAGAGGTTTGGTGTATTCATTTTCATTTGATTCTGGGATTTTTTTTTAATTTTTGGCTTTTTTTCTTTAATCAGATCTTCATTTAGTAATATGTTAATCTCCTCAAGTTTATATATTTACTGGAGTTTGGGTTGCTGTTTGTTTTAAGGTTTATTGTATTGGTCAGAAATGATACACAAAATTATTTCAATTTTTCAGATGTTGTTAATATTTGTTTTGTGTCTCAGTGTATGGGCTATTTTAGAGGAGCTTCTATGAGCTACATATATACTCTGGGTGTTGTGTAGAATATTGTGTTGGTATCTATCAGTTCTGTTTAGTTCATTTAATCATTTGGTTATGATATCTCTGTTTATTTTTGTCCAGACTCAACTTACTGGAGAATGTGGAGTATTAAAATACATACTACTACAGAGTTAGAGTTTAAATGGTGTTTTTAATTCCAGTGCTATATATTTTATGAAATTTCCATGCCAGAGTACCAAAATTTAATACTAAATTGTGAGCTAAAATTTCCTCCTAGTTAATTCCTCCCTTGATTAGAATGAAGTATCCTTCTTTATCTTGTCTGATAATTATTGTCAGATATTAGGATAGTGATACATGATTGCTTCCTGCTGTCTTTACTTGGAATATGTTTTTAATCCCTTCTTTTTGAAGGCGATGCTTAACTTAAGACCTGATTTCTTGGATATAGCAGAAAAACAAATCTTGTGTCTTAGTTTGTTTAGCTATCCTGTGCCTTCTGATAAGAGAGTTGATTTATTAAAGTTTACTGTTATTATTGAAAATTGTGTGTTGACTGCAGTTATTTTGATGTTAGTCATATTAGTTGTACTTTGTGTTACAGTCATTGTAGCACCATTTATTTTCTATGGACTCTTGTATATGCTATTCATCGCTTTAGTCCGAAGTATTGTTTCCAGTATTCTCTATACTGGAGATGACCTCAAGGACAGGGATTATTTTAGACCATTTGAATCATGGAGAGGTTATATTTCTCTTTCAACTATGGTGGATAGTTTCACTGGGCACAGTACTATAGGATGGCATACAGATACTATTTTAGAACTTGGCATACATTTCTCCAGGTTCTTTTGGCTATTAGATTTCCATTTGAGAAATCAGCTGTTATTCTGATGGGTTTATCTTTACATGGGACATATAATTCCTTTCTGACAAGTTTCAATATTATTTCTTTGTTCTAAATATTCAGGGTTTTAACTATGATATGCCATGGGGAATTTCTTTTCTGGTCTTTTCTATTTGGTGTTCTATGTGCTTCTTGTATCTGAATGGCGGTGGCAGTTCTTAGTTTGAGAAAGATTTCTTCCATAATCCTACTGAAGATCTTGTCTGTACCATTGACCTGAGTTTGTTTCCTCATTTTTGCCTTTAGTTCAAATATTTGGTGTTTTCAGAATGTTCCACTGTTCCTGAATGCTTCATGAGTGTGCACCTGCGCATGTGTGTGGGTATGCGTGTGTGTGTGTGTGTGTGTGTGTGTGTGTGTGTATGTGTGTGTGTGTGTGTTGTGTGTGTGTTTCAATTTTTATTCTTTGTTTGTGTGGTCTAACTCATGTATTTTGTTGTCAAGTCATAACATTCTGTCCTCTACTTGTTCCATTCTACCTGTAAGGCTTTCCTTTGAGATTTCTTATTTTACATTTGAGTTTTTCCATTCCATCTTCATTTCAGCATGAGTTCTTTTCAACATATCTATTTTTCTCATTTATTTAAGTTTTCCAACCATGGATTTCTTTAGTTATAAGTATGTGCTTGCCATTAGTTATATGTATTATTTATATATGTTTTCTTGGGCATTTTATCAAGCTTTTTTTTTTTTTTTGCTATTCATATTGCTTGGTGAAGTATTGTTCATGTCTTCTCTAAACTCTTCCATTATTTGATGAAGTTTATGATTTTAAGTTTTGTATACTGTGATTCATCTAGATAATTCTCATTAGAGAACATTTCTACAGGACTCGAGAATTTGGGGCATATGTATTGCCTTGGTCTTTCATATTATTTGTGTTTTTATGATGTGTTATGGGAATGTAAGATTTTGTCCTTGCTTATGTGCCTGATGTAAAGTTGTATGCTCCCTCTGGATTAGCCAGCATATTGGCTGTTTGGCTGGTGCAAGGATTGAAGGATGGGCATGTTATGGACTAGTGAGGTTCTAGGGACTTATCTGGCTGAATGATCTCCAGGTTTATAAACTGTTGAATAATGGATTATATGTAGGTTTCCTAAAAACATGGAAACAATAAAAAAAAAGGGCCTCTGAGATCCAATGATGAAAATTTAGTAGAAAATGAAATAAAAGTACAGTGCTTGTCCTGTTGTATTGTGCAGTGTCACTGTGTGGAGCCTTGACTCCAAACAAACAAGAGTAACACTATACTATGTATGTCCTCATTCCATATCACAATGGTGAATGAAGTCTGAAACTCCTTTGCTCAGATTATATGTTACAAATTTCAGTGTTTCTGCTTGCATACAAAATACTCAGCTATGACAGAAATAGCAATGTTTTGATTGTAAGAAAAAAAACAAGGAAAACATTCTCATACCATCATTTCTCAGAATGTATCACATTCATATAAAATATAACATAGATTGTATCATGTTTCAAAACTAATTTTACCTAAAATGGGCCATAGGTAAGTGCATTTGGGTGAAAGTGGTAATAGTAGATGGAAGAAATATAAGAAGAAAGTGGGATTCAAAGACATGGAAGAGTGATGGGAATGAGGAGATGAAAAGCCAGGGGAAGCCTTCACCAATATGAGTTATGCACAGAGAAGCTACTTTGGAGCCTACAACCTTGCCATCCAAGTAAGAAATATAATAAGAGAGGATAGAAGAAGATACATGATATGACAGAACATCAGAGAATATTGGAAGGTAAAGGCTTAATTGGCAATGTGGATAGTAGATTAGGAAAAAGAGGCTTAGAGGGTTGATTAACAAAAACAAAACATAAACAAAGAAGCCTTATGTAACCCTATTTATTTTTTGTAAGCTAACTAAAAGTATTTTTCTAAGTAAAGAACTTTGAACAGAAGTATTCCACACTAATGAATAATGCTGTACCCAGATGATATGGGCTTATTAAATAAAAGTGTCAGTGCCAAGCATGTGAAATTGAGAGGATAGAGAGGTCCCATAGGCACCTAAAACAGTATAGACTATTGCCATTGCTCTTGGTTGCCCACCAAACCTTGGTGGTAAGACCTTACTGCTGAAAACACTATACACTTACGTAGCAAGACACAGAGAAATAATTCTTTAACTGATAAGAAAATTCCCCTTGCTGGCTAACTTTCATAGAGCTTTATGGTTCAAAGCAAACTCCTGGAAAGAAAAGATAACAACAGCCATATCCACTGATAGAAACTGTGTGCTACAATACACACTTGCCTGATTATGTGCCCCAAATTGCAATGGTGGAAAACTGTTATGGAGTCAACCAAGCATTTTCTTGATTATATTTGAAGCTTGTGCCAGAGGACAGAATTCATAGTTACTACTGTAAACATGGTAAAAAAAAATCAAAAACAAAAATGAACAAAAAACCTATGGCTATGGCAGATATAAGTCTAGTGGAGAATCTATTGATATTGCTATTATAAACAGTTACTGTGTCAAACTGTCTTCAGAAATTTATGTTCCAATAATAGATTTGTGGTGCTCCCAACCTTGATAAGAGAATCTTATTATTACAGTGCATAGCAGTTATTAAAGAAATACATTGCTGTTCAAAGAGCTGAGAATATGTGACTGTGAGTGTTTAGCAGCAGATGGAACGTTTACATTATCTTATTTCCAGGACCAGAGAATATCATGGAAGTTGTAGAGGACTTGCTGGACATGGCATAGCTGTGGCACATAGGAAATAGTAGTAACTGTGATTACCTACCTACTCAAGTCCTACAAATTCTTAAGTTATTTTAAAAAGTCCACCATGGATTGGGAAGTTGCTTCTGAGATTCTGTGGTGCTTTGAATAAGAATGGTCATGACAGGCTCACATATTTGAGTACTTAGTCACCATTGAGTGGCACTGTTTGAGAAAAATTAGAAGAATTGAGAGGAGTGGTCTTGTTGGAATAGGTATGGCCTTGTTGGAGGAAGTCTGTCACCAGCAGGTGTATTTGGTGATTTATAAAAGATCACACCAAATCTAGAGTGTATCCTTCTCTCCCCAACTTCCCTCTTTCTTTTTGCCTATGGATATGGATGTAGAACTCACAGTTACTTGTTTATCACCATGTCTGCCTGCATGTCGCCATGCTTCTTGCCATGGTGATAATGGACTGAACCTCTGAAACTGTAAGTAAGGCCCCAATTAACTGCTTTCTTTTATAGAAGTTGTCTTGGTCATGATGTCTCTTCACAGCAACAAGACAGTGACACAAAGTTAGTACCAGGAACTGGATTGTTGCTGTGACAGGCCAGCAGGCCTGACCACATTGTTTGTTGGAAGAATATGGGATTTGCACTAGAAAAGCAGCTGGAGGCTTTAAGTGGGGCTTAGTTGGTCATGTCAATAGGAACAACGGAGACAATGCTGTTGAGGGTGATGTGAAATGGGGGTGGTGGTGCAGATCATGAGGTTTTAAAGGAAAAGAATATCAGTAAGAGTCCTAGAGACCATTCTTGTGATATTTTGGGAAAAATGTGGCTACTTTTGTCCTAAAAATCTGCCTGAGGCTAAATTGAAGAGTTTTAGATTACTGGCCTTGGCAGAGAAGATTTCAAGACAGCTTAGTATTGACTGTGACATGTGATTATTAGTAATTACTCTTGTGTAGATCTATAATGAAAAGGAACAAACTGGACAATGAGAAATACAAAACACTAGGAAGTATAATGGAGCTTATGTCCAGTGCTCAAGGAGATAAAGTGTTTAAAGAAAATCTTGATACTAAGTGGTATATAGGGAGCGGTGACCTCAGGGCAAGACCCCACCCAGCTAAGCTAAGTTCTGAAAAGGAATTAAAGGGAAGTAAAAGCAATGAGGAAACCATAAACACCAGAAAACCAATACAAATGTAGTTGAAGGAATGGGGTCCCATCAAGCAGCAGAACTTGGCAGCTTTAGCCATGTGGTTCTGGCATTGAAGTCAAGGATACAAAAAAGGGACTTGGAATCTTCATCCATGGCTAGAAAAAAAATAAATAAAAAAATAAAAGCTGCTGAGGCCAGGCATGTGTCAGGATGTTCCTGTGTGGAGGCCTGGAGAGGCCATTTTCTAAAGTTGTGATGGTGGAACCTAGATTAAATTTGAAACCAAAGACGTTGGAGACAACAGAGTCATGGGATGTTTGCTGAGGAAAGCTGCTAACCAGCCCAAGAAAGAGAAGCATGTTGCTTTCAACAAAGTTGGAAGGAGTTGGAGTTGTGAAGAGTGCTTTAAGATCAGACATGGGGATAGAGAATGTTGAGTTTGCTGCTTTTCAGACTTGTTTTGCTCCAGTATTTCCTCACTATACTCTCATTTTCACCTTTGGAGTGTCAGTACATATTTTGTTCCACTGTATGATGGAAGTATATGACCTGCTTTTTTTTTTAATTTTATTTTACCAGGGGTTATAGTTAAGAAATTACTATGACTCTCAGAAGAGACTTTGGACTTTTAAAATGTATTGAGACTGTGATAGACTATGGGGACTTTTGAAGTTGGATTGAATGTATTTTTGCATTAAGATCTGGTGACAATCCTATGGGGAACAGGTGTAAGCAGTGATTTAAATAAGAATAGTCCTATGGGCTCATATATTTGAATACTTCATCTCCAGTCACAGTTTGAGAAGGATTAGGAGGTATGACCTTGTTTGAGGAAGTTGGTCACTTGGGATGGGTTTGTATGTTTCAAATAGCTAATGCCAGGCCCATAGTCTCTCACTCTCTTTCTGCCTGTGGATCATGATGTAGTACTCTCAGCTACTGCTTCAGTGACTGCTTGCATATTGCCATGTTCCCAACCACGATGACAATGGACTAAATCTCTCAAACTCTAAGAAAGCTCCTAATTCATGCTTTGTTGCCATTGAAGAATTAGAAACATAATCTAACTCAGCTAAATATTATTTTTTAAATTTTCTATTAGCATTGGTGTTTATATTTTATTTTAAGTTCAGTATGAACATTTTTACCTTTTTATAATTTTAATGTTTAGAAAATGAAATTCAAAGGATTTTTTAACAAATTAAAGTCATACTTTTTTTATTAAGAAAAAAATTTCATTCTTTTTACACACCCTCTTCCCTCTTCCAGCCACCCCAGGCTCCTTCCCAACCCATCCCCCCTACTCTCCTACACACAAAAAGGCAAGGCCTCCCATGGGGAGGCACATCCAGTAGAGGCAAGTCCAAGCCATTTTCCCTGCCTCAAGGCTGCATGAGGTGTCCCATCAATGCTTTCTATAGGTAACTATAGGAACCAGGAAAGTAGAAGATGAACACTGCTATAATTCTATAAGCCTACTTAAAAATCATATTATATAGGAGACACACACACACTTATACTTTCATTAAAGTTATCCCACATAGTGGCATATTGCAGTTCCTGTAAGGAGCCATAGACTACTACAGGAGACACAAATGTCTTTGTGCACACATTTAAGCACTATGGTAACCTGGAAGTTTAGATACGCAGGGTTGTTCCTTCAAAGGATGGGGTATGTAACCTTTATCTGCTCAGAAGGCTGGAATGGAGGTGGTTAATAGTCAGGGGATTTTTGTGCTATCTGTGTGGTCTAGACCACAACAGATCTTCCCCTAGACCTTATTGTGAGCTTGTGAATAAATAGAACCTATCCTTATGGATGGTGTAACATGTACATTACAATGAGTTTTGATGTAGTTATGTCTAAAGCTTTATTGTGCACATGGGACTCAGTTAATTATCACTAGAAAAAAAAATCACCAAATTATGCAGTGCTTAATATGCTTAAAATAAACTACTCAGGATCAGAGTCCCCAAAGTCTGAACAAACAACTCAGGCTGCTGTGTCATGTTGAACTGAACTGCTGGCTTGTGTCTCATAGATCACTATTTTACTATCCATGGTATTCACAGAGACCCTTGCAACTCGTGCCCAATGAGTAGGTCTTGACTCAGGGAGATCATAAGTTTTCCTTTAAATAGAAACAGAGGGTAGGAGTGTGGTCCTTTCACCCAAGGAGTTGTGATGGTGAAACAGTGAAAGAGCATGGGTTTCTTCTCAGTCCTCATAGACAAAGCATTTTATATAATTAGTGAGATGTATGTTTAGATCCAGAGGACGACAATGTTCAGAGTAAGAGCTCAGCAATTTTGTACACGTGACTGTAAAACTTAATCTTGGATTTCTGAACAAGGAATCCTTAATGTTGGTGGTTTAATGCTCACAGGAACCAATGTAAAAAGAGTCCATGAAAAAGTGGATAAAATATCTGTCAATTATTTTTCAGTTGGGACTACAGTATGTATTACTTGGATCCTCTCAGCACGATCATTAAAAACAAACAATCAAACAAATGAACAAATTCCTCTGCTACATCTCCTCGAAGGTGTGATCCAGCTTGCCTTCCCACATGGCACATTATAGACTTGCTCTCTGGCCATGTGTTGTCCTGTGGCCTTTTCTACCCACTTCGTGCCTCATCTAGCATAAATGACAAGGGCTCAGCTGCCACTACTTAGATTTTGCTTGTTTGTTTTTACCTCACAGCAAGAATGAGCCAGTATGGATTGGTCAGTGGCCCCTTCAAGGGGAAAATTAAAACAGGCCCAACTTCTAATGAAGGAACAATTACAACTAGGGCATATATAACCTTCAGTTAGTCCTTGGGACTCCACTACTTTTGTAATTCATGAAAAGACAAAGAATAAATTTTCACTGGTACATGATCTCAGGAGGATCAATTCTACTAGGAAAGCAATGGGAGCCCTCCAGCCAGGGCTCCTTGCTCCTACTTGGTGGATTCCTCATGGGTATGACATTATCGTACTTGACTGGTTTTTCTCTATTTACTTCCTGATGATAAGGAACATTTTGCATTCTCTGTTCCTACTTTAAACAATCAATAGCCAATGACTCAATATTAATAAAAAGTTTTACCTCACAGGACTCAAAATATTCCCACTATGTGTCAATATTATGTAAAAAAAGCACTTAAGCCAGTGCTGATTAAATTTCCCAAGATATTGACCATTCATTTTATGAATGAAATTGTCCTTTCCTGCTCATCTAATCAATATTTAAATGAGTGTTTATCTTTCATTGTAAATAAACTAAAAGAGCAAAATTTAAACATAACCCTGGATAAAACACAAAAGCAATCATCTTATAATTATTTTGGATATATTATTACTCAACAAATTAACACCATCTTTTCAGCTTCAACTTCTCAAACAATGTACCCTCAACTAGTTACAAAATATGTAATATATTTGGGCCATGTCAATTGAGTGCATATTTATCTGCCTATAACAACTGAGAATTTGGCTTTGGAGACTCTCATTTAAACTATTTCAGAAACATAACATCCGAAGCAGAGGGAGTTATTACTTTACCAAATAACACTGTGGCTAAAGGAGTAGATCATATGATTAATACCTTGCTTCCCTACCAGTTGCTTATCCTTCCTTACTCATCATCATCTAATAGAATGATATATCAGCAAGGTAATGGTACTATAGAAATTTATACAAGTGATAATTATCCACAATGATCTGTAACTATTTAGAATAAATAACTTACTGGTAAAGACAACTTATTGGTAAAGAGCCTACAGAAATTATTGGGCCATTCAATAATATGTAGGTGGGTTATTTGTTTCACACTGATAATAATTGGCAGGTAGCATTTATGTTACTCATGATCTAGGGATAATTATTATATTCACTATTATATATATATATGTATATATATAAATTACTTATACATATAATATGAGAGAGATACAGTATTCTCTTGTATACTTATTTTTTTAAATATAAGAAAAAGAATGCATTCACAGGACAGGACAAAGATGGGATTTTAAAGATGAGTATCAGACAATAAAAATAAGTTATTAAAGTTAATTGTATTTTTGAGACTCCTATTGTATGCCAATTTTCATGATTAGCATAAAAGTTTATACTTTATTAATGTATTTTTGAAGTGGGACAGTGATGCAATGAGCCAGGTGCCTGAACAGACCAAATTCTCACAACATATTAATATCTTTGCTCTTTACTGAGTGTTTCTTTCTCATCTGTCTCTGTTTTTCTCCTTCACTTTGCCTTCTACTTTACTTCCTTCTGCTCTCTTGACCTCTTCTTTCTTCCTCTTTGTTGTAAATTTCTCCTGTTGTAAATTTCTTTCTTATTTTATTGTTTATTTATGTGTTGTGAGTATTCTTAGTTTTTCATATTTGGATTGAAAGCAAACTATTGTGTATACTCAAAAGATTTTTTTCCAAGAAAATTGAGGATCTACATAGCATTCCTTTATCAAGCGAGGATTCATATTAGTATAAAGAAAGATAACGTTAAGCTAAGATTGAATCAGCTGATGAACTGACTTAAGCTGTTTCGTGGCTGTCGCTTCTCTTCATGAAAGTCTCCACATGTAATTTTGTTTGTGTCATGGTCTATTGCTAACTGAATAAAGAGTTTGGTTTTGGAGGCGGTGGTCCCGAGGAAGAAGAGGTGGTGCTTGAAGGTTGAGCAGACCTTTTATGAGCCTGGATGTGAATAGTAGTAGGTGCCGCCGAAGACATGGTGACTGTCTCAGGTTCTTATCTTGTATTTGTCCCTGAGTTTTATATTATAATACATAGTAAAAGAAATCCCTTCACATGAATGCCTGCAAAAAACTGCCATAGGACTCTCTCTGGTTTGCATTTGAGTTCCTGTGTTTGTGTCCTCAGTGCTGAGATACTGCATGTTGATTCCTACTGTTTCTCTACTTCTAGACTATGGCTTGTGAAAGCAAATGCTTCAAAGGGTAAAATGTTACATATTTTTGAACATATGTTTCTTAATTTAGCAACATTCCAGTTTTTTTCCAAAAGAACTCCTTCCATTCAGTAATCTCCCAAACCTGAAAACTGGCTTGACAAAAAACTGGATTTAGCATGGGTTTTGACATCTTAGTCCATCATCTTCAGAGGCTGAACAGATGAATATCAATATGCTGGTCACAATTAAGAAATGCAAGTCATTTTAATAAACTTTAACTTACTACGTAGAAATCTAATGAGGAGTTTCAAATATGATAGAAATCAATAAGCCATTAATATAATGATTTTTATTCTATTAAAATGTAGGCTGCTCAGAGATTTCACATGTTAACTTTTCTAACTTCTTTGTAAATTTGTGTATTCACGTAGTTTATTAGAAAAAATCTTTTAAAAGATAGTCTTTTGAACATGAAGTTGAATATGACCCCCACATAGAATTCTTCTTTGTTCGTCAAATTAAAAGGCTAGAAGGGGGAAATGCTAGAATAAGAACCATGAAGGACAATCACCTTTTCTACTGGCAAGGAAAACCTGAACACAGCCAATAAGGATTGAATCCCCATGACTTTTGCATGTGGGAAGTTTGCATGAAAGTGAACTAGAATCAATACATACTTGGGATTATCTCAGTGTGTTAAGGATGAGAGCAAGCATTTGCATGGGAGCTTGCATTTTGAGAGGCTTGAATCCGTAATTTAGTTCTCCAAATGATTATGTTAGTTGTCAATTTATTCCTTCAGAAATTGAGAGGTTAATGCTTAACATACTAAAACTGATAAATACAGAGGATAGAAACTGGGTGTTGAGTACTACAGCACCATCGACCTACTCTCATGTTTCAAATAACTTTACAATCAACAGTAGAAAAATACATACAAGAATGAGTATAGATGAACACACACACACACATACACACACGTGTCCCCACACAATTTCAATACTGTATTCAGCATTACTCACAGAGAGCTCTGCTAAGCACTATAAATGAACAGAATACATATTAACCTCATTCTTGTTACTTACACTTCAAATTCTGTTTACTATGAACAAACTAATCAGGTCTTCTGAAAGTTGTAGGTACTTATTAGATTCCTTCACTCTAAGAAAATCTGAAGTGATTTTCTTGTAGACTTATTTCAGTCTTACATTACAATTCAAGTAGCACAGGTCTTAGCTAAAAATCAAATGATCAAAACCTGATTGCCCAGTCTGTAGGTTAAATAGAAACAAGAGCCTGTAGTTTTGTCCAAAACATCTTCAAATATCTCAAAACAAATTAATAGATTGGAGTCAATACAGTAATTGTCTAAGAGTTCAGTGATTAATTGAAATTAGTTAACTCAGAGTTTGAACATTTATCTTGTTTCATTTATATTTAACATGCACATAGAGCATTATATACATATATATATATATACATATATATACACACATACATACATACACATATATGTGGGGTCTCATGTGATGTTTCAATAAACATCATATAAGTTTAAAGTCAGAATCAACATCAATTTCTAGCACTCACAATTCTTGCTTCTAGCTCTTTGAAACGTGCCCTTCAGACTGCTATCTAAATGTGCGTACTATAGATACTCCCAACTCAGCACAACTTCCCTTACTCTTTTTAGCCTCCTGGAACCATTATGCTTTCAATGTACACAAGTTCAACAATTTATCTGCACATGATTAGGAATACTCAGAGCTTGCCTTTCTGTGCCTTGCTTATTTCTTGCCATAGTGATGTAAAAGTTAGAGCCATGTTGTCACAAATGATAGATTCAGTAGTTTTATGACTAACCATATCTCATTAAATGTAATTATTGTAATATTCTATTACAGCTATAACAAATAACATTAATACCAACAATGCATAGTTCCTTTTTGTCCTCATGCCCTCAAAAGTAGTCATTTCCTCTAGTCCCTCAGATAATAGTTATTGTTATTCAGGGTGAGGGAGGTTGATTTATATTTGTTTTCACTGTGTTGTTGACTTCCATTTTCCTGATTAATGCTGCTGAAAACATTTACATACACCTGTTGACTTGTTGTGTATCTCCTTTAGAGACAATTCATGGATATCAGTTGTATTTTTTTTTATGTATTGTAGTTTATTTTAAAGCCTGTTATCAGATGCACAGTTTGCTTGTATATTCTCATACCTTTTCATTTTAAAAGTTATTACTTTATCATTATTTTAACTATTATGTTTCCTCCCGCTCTTTCTCTGTGTGTCCATATCGCTGTTTCTCTGTCTCTCTGTGTGTGTAGTGTGTGTGTGTGTGTGTGTGTGTGTGTGTGTGTGTGTGTGTGCTGTGATGTATATGTCGAGGGCCTAGGACAATTTATGGGCATCAGTTCTCTCATTCTACCATGTGAGTCCCAGGGATTGAATGCAGGTCATCAGCCTTGGCAGCAAGTCTCCTAATCCTCTGAGCAATCTCCTCAGCCTTGCTCTAACACATAATTTTCACATAGTCTCTTAACTGTGCCCATCTACTTTGCTGTGCAGAAACTTTTTATTTTGATGGACATGATAGTTCGTCTTGATTTTTCACCTGACTGGGTTTGAAAACACCTAGGAAACCACCTCTGGGGGTCTGTCTAGAAAGAAATAGCTGGCTTATGCCTAGTATATGTGAAAATTCCAAAAGACTAGAAGCTATGAAGTTGTTCAAGGAAAAAGCAGTGTGTGTGTGCTGTGTGTGTGTATGTGTGTGTGTGTGAGTGTGTATGTGTGTGTGCGTGTGTGTGTGTGCCTATTTGTCTATCTGTCTTTGATTCCTTCTGAGGCATTTCACCCATCACTGTTGCTGTATTCTACTGTTAACATCAGACACCAATCTTCAGTCTCTGAGTATAAACTCGGTATCAGCAACATTCCAATGGACTTTTAGGCTTTCCGAAAAGTTTTGGGACTACTGAGGCATCTGGCTTCATTATGGTGAAATTTCCTCTATCACTTTTAAATTCAGTTTCAGTCAAATTTCCAAGACATAAGTAGGGCACAGCCAGATTATTTGTTGGAATATAAGACAGCCAACTGCAAGTCAAGGTTACAACAAAATTTTTCTTCCATCTGACACCTCCTGAGTAATCTTAACTTTTCACATTTCTATGGGAACTCTAGCCTTCTGAACTCCCAGGAGAATGCCCCATGCACCTCTGTGTAGAGCATTTGAAGAGTTTTACAGCCCACAGCTCCACAGTTTCATGTGTCCATCCTATGGACCCTTAAGAGCCTAAGAATCACATGGTCAGTTTTACCTAAGCAACAATCCAACTTAATTTCTCTGGCACTGATTTTTATGTATTAGTTCCTTAATGGCTTAACTAGGTTAATAACTTGACTACTTCTGCAATTAACTAAAATGCAAGTTGTTAGACACTTCTGTGTAGGATTTTCTTTTTTTTTCCACCCCCATCCCCTCTTTCAAAAGGGTAAGACCTTCCATGAGGAGTCAGCAAAGCCTGGTGCATTCAGTTGAGGCAGATCCAACCCCTCCCCTCTGCATTGAGGGTAAGCAAGGCATCCAACAGTAGGTAATGGGCTCCAGAAAGCCAGCTCATGCACCAAGGATAGATTCTGATCCTACAATGAATGGGAACTCTTGAAAGAGGGAGATATTATGGGGTAAGGGAAGAAACCTGATGCTAGGGAAATTATCAGGAACCCCAGATTAGACCACTACCACCCTCTAGTGAAGAGGGTGCCTGAGCTGACCTACCTCAGTAATCAGATTGGTGAATACCTCTAACTGTCATTGTAGAGCCTTCATCCAATAACTGATGGAAGCAGATGCAGAGATCCACACCAAAGCACCAAGCTGAACTCCCACAGTCCAGTCAAAGAGAAGGAATAGAGATTATATGAACAAGGAGGGTCAAGATCATGATGGGGAAATTTACAGAGACAACTGAACCAAACTTGTAGAAACTCATGAACTTTAGACCAACAGCTGTGGAACCTTCATGGAACTGGACTAGGACTTCTGCATAAGGGAGACAGTTGTGTAGTTTGGTCTGTTTGAGGGGCCCTGGCAGTGTTGAATTTCCTTAATCAGATTGTTTGCAGCAACAGAAAGAAACATGCTAAATCTGGGCCATACTGTCTAGTGGCAGCCCACCTAAACTAACATGGAAAAAGGAGACTTTGCCTTTTGCCTGCTGGGCCTCTCACTGGAAAGCTTTTCTATCTTGATGCTGCAGCAAGTATAAAATTCAGGTGCTTTGGGATTCCAACGCAGACTACCAGAAATCCTCTAGGACTGAAACAACAGATTCGAACTGTTAAAACATCCAGGCTTTGGGCTGAAACTACTGGATTTGGGGTAGTTTTTGCTGTGATATAGCCATTGTAGAGCCATTCTAATTGTGTGTGTGTGTGTGTGTGTATGTTTATATCATTATATGTAATCATATATATATATGATTAGAAGATATATATATATATATATATATATATATGTATATGTGTATCTTCAACTGTATGTTGTTTGTACATTCATTCTATCAGTTCTGTTCCCTTAGAAAACTCTGACCAATACAGTTGCTTTTGTATTCTGTAAACTAATACCTGACAGAAACAACATAAGGGAAGAAAGATTTATTTTGCTTCACAATTCAGTCTGTTATAATAGGGAAGACACAGTGAAATGTCTACATCTCTGACAACAGGTATGTGAATAAATAGGTATTTATATATGTCATATCAGGAAGCAGTCAGGACTGGCTGGAATGAGTCTAATATATATGTCACAATCCTGCCTAAGGGTTCTTATCTTTGTGAGCCAAACACCACTTTCTAGAAGTTTTAAACACTGAAGAGACATTTCATATTCAAGTCATCATAGGGTCTCACAAAACCATAGGCCATTGTGCCATTGAAAATTTGAGGGTGCATACAAGCTCTTGGTGCAATGTTTATAAATTCATTTCAGTATGTTTGAGATTTCTTCCTGGTGACAGCTCAGGTCTAGATGATCCATTTGTTATCATTGGCCTAGAGATAGATGTTATGCCTGCGTCTCAGGAAGTAAGGTGCCAATAACCTCCTTAGGCCATTGAAGATCAAGCAAATACTATCAATAATCAACTTTATTGTATCTGAGTGTTATAAGAATCATGGAGTACCAGTGTGTGGCTGTCCAAAGATGACTCTAAGGCTGAGACTCAAGTAGATCAGACTGTCCTGTCACCAATAAGGTGTCTACTAATACCAAGGATGCCTAGAGATTTTATGAGTAAGCTGTTATATGAAGCCTTTAGTTTCTTTCTGATGTAGGGTCTCATCATGGTAGAGCAAGCACCAAGCTTCAAGTCAGCGATCTGTTCTAAGCATAGCATTCATGCACAGCTCATGATTGATTGTGAAATCAGCTGTGTTTGATTGACAGTGGAGTTGTGGAAACAGAAGACTAGATAATGTTGTTGAAGTGGCTGTCTTTAAGTATTAGTATTAAGCATTCAAGTGTATTGCTGTTACTTTGTATTCTGTATTGATTATCAACATGGCCTGCATAAAATTAGTGTGGCAACAAATGCAGGCATGTTAGTGTTGTTGCTTCAATTATTTCAATTAGATCCTTCAGTAAGAATAGTCCCAAGGAAACAAGCTATTGGTCAGTAGTCTTACATATAAACACATGGCCTCTTTCTTCCTGGGACAAAGGTTGAAGAGAAAAGGAAAGATATAGAAATTCTCAGAAATTCTCCATTATGCTACATTCCATCCATACACTGGCAATTTAAAGTGAACAATAACACCAAATAGATTTATCCATAGTGAACACTATTATTTTAATGTTCTGACATCCTCCTTCTACTCTTTTCAATTTTATGGTACAAGTCTAGGTTGTAAAAGAATTTTGTCTATGTCAGTCATGGTTCCATTACCTTCACATTTCAGAAACCATTGCTTCTCACTGTTGAATTTCTCTATACTCAAGAGTACACACAACATTTTCGTTGTCAGTTGAACAAGTGACCATATCAGTTAGCACAATCAGATCTGCCCCAGGTTTATGTATAGAAACCACTTCAAATGTAATATTCTCTCTAGTGTATTTCTGTGACACTCTACTTTTTCTAAAAAAAATTCGAAGTCTGTATCTTTATCAACTGATCTGTTTTCTAAACACACATAGCATTATAGTAGAACAGCAGTTGGACTAAGAGCTCTAGAAATGTCTCCAGAGTAACGAGTTTAGGGATAAAAAAATCTTCAGTGACATTTTCATAAAGCTGTTGTTTCACTCTGCAGACTTCTGTAAACAGAGTGAGTCTGAGGAGATAACACATCACGCATACTGACAGGGCAGACACTTTAATGTTTGTGTGGGAGGCTGACGTTTAGGAGGCAGTATGATGGTTTACTCATGCATGGGTGGGCTGATCTAGGGCTGTTCTGCTAGAAGCATGCTGGACTTTTGACTTACGGGGTGTGTCCACACTGTGGGAAATTCACTGCATATTGATTATTTGTGAGTCACTGTTCTTTGCATGGATGTGCTATCTGTGACAAACTGACAGAAATTTTCATCCTGTGGTGCTCAGACACATCTTTCTTTGCACAAAATTAATCTGCATAAGGAAAATCTACAAAAGAAGATTTTCTTGTTTTATATGTTTATTTTCACATATAGAATGTTTCACTTTATTCAATTATCTTAACAACATGGAGATAGATAATATTATAGCTGTAGATCACATGAAAAAGGGCGCATCTGGGAGGTTATGAGCTGGCAACTTTGGTCAGATCAACTACATCAAACTATCTATTAGCTTGGATTCTCTAGAGGGAAGGAACCAAAATAAAATGGGAGTTAGATCAGCAGTTCTTAACCTGTAGGTCTCAACCCATTTGGGGGTAATGGCTCTTTCACAGGGGTCACCTAAACTATCAGAAAGCACAGATATTTTTGTTATGATTCATAGCAGTAGCAAAATTTCAGTTTTGAAGTATTAAAGAAGATAATTGTATGGTTGGGGGGGGGGGCACAGCACTGAGTTGGACACATAAGAAGTTCCAAGATCAACAGTCTGCAAACTGAATCCAGGAAAGTACTTGCTACAGTATGAGTTGGAGAAAAACAATATTCCAACATAGACTTTTTCCTCTTAGAATTTTGCTTTGTTCATTATATCAATATATTGGATGAGGCCCACACACTTGGGAAGAGGCTATCTGCCTCTGTCTTGAGTGTACCAACTCCAACAGTAATCTCAGCTACAAACTTAGGCAAACAGAATAGTATTTAGCTAACAGTTTGGAACCAGGAACTTGTAACATAAAATCAAACATCAAATGCCCATCCATTGTCAAGCTCTCAACCATATCTGCCTCCTTAAATTGTGTTTAATTTCCAAGTAAATATAAATAAGTTTAAATTCCATGTAAAGCAGTACATCTATTTAGTGTACAACATGGAAGCCCAAATAGCTGGATATGGTAGAATCTGGATCTGGTGATTCATGACTGTAATTCAGCACTGAGAGACCTAGACAGAAGGATCATAAATTTGAAGCCATCCTGAGTTACACAGCAAACCCTCTATCTCAAACAAAGCAGAAGAACAGACTCTTCAATTTGTACTTACCTAATGGCTAATGGTATCTGGTATTTTTGAATGTTTATTTGTTATTTATATTTCTTCTTTGAGAAATCTCTGTACACATTCATGCCCTGCATTTTGTTGATTTTGTTGTTTGGTGTTTAGTTTTTGAATTGTTTGTGTATTCTACATATTAATCATATGTTGAACGGATAGCTGGCAAAGATAGTCTCCCATTCTGGGGGTCACTTCACTCAATTAACTCAATTCCTTTGCTGACAAATTTTTTTTTTTTTTTTTTTTTTTAATATTCTAAGGTGCTACTTGTCATGTGTTGGATGTATTTTCTGGGTAGTTGTATTACTTTTAAAAAGGTCTTGGCTATGCCTGTATATTGTAGATTAGCCCATAAATTTTCTTTGAGATATTTCAGAGGGAGAAATATCAGGTTTTTATCCTAATATCTTTGATAAACTTGGCATTGATTTTTTTGTATTGAATGAGAAATGACAATATAGTTTCATTCCTCTACATGTGAATACCCAGTATTCAACACTACCTGATAAAAATTACGCATTTTCTCCAAAATGTGATTTGGTATTTTGGTCAGAAATAAGATGACTGATGTTAATCAGCTGTATCTTTTCTATTTCATTGATCAACATGGTTTTTATTCCCAAAACAAGTATGTTTTTATTTCTATAGCCCTGTAGTGTAATTTGAAATCAGATATAATGATAATAACAACATACACATTGTCTTAGTTCCTGTTCTATTGCTTTGAAGAGACGCCATGACCAAAGCAACTTATAGAAGAAAGTATTTAATTGGAATCTTTATTAGAGTATCAGAGGGTTACCCCATGATCATCATGGTGGGGACAGATACGCAGATAGGGGACAGAGTGACAGACAGGCAGGCATGGCACTGCACTAGTAGAAGAGAACTTATATCCTGATCTGCAAGGTGGAAGCACAGAAAAAATGAGACAGGAAATGTCAAGGACTTTTGAAATCTCAAAGCCCACCCCCCAAGTAATACACTTCCTCCTACAAAATTCACACCTCTTAATCTTTCCTAAACAGTTTAGCAACTGGAGACGGAGCATTCAAATACAAGCCTATAGGGGTCTTTCTCATTCAAATCACCAAATACATGTATTTTTTATTTTTAATTGATGGTTGCTCTAGTTTCTTTGCTTTTATATGAATTTAACTTTTTTTTTCTGTTTATGTGAAAAAATTGTGCTGAGGTTTGGGCTGGTATTGCCCTGAAACCATGGATTGCTTTTGGTATTTTCACAATGTTATTTCACCTGAATCATAAGCAAGGCAGTTATTTCTCTCTTCCAGTATTCTTTCTTAATTTTTTTCCTTCAGGGTTTTAAAACTATGCAGGGATTTCATCTTATTGCAAGTTGGTTATCATCAAGAAATCAATGACATCAAACGCTGGAGAGGATGTAAGGGAAGAGGTACATATATCTACTCTTGTTGGGAGTGCAAACTGGTAGTTACTATGGAAATTACTGTGGAGATTTCTCAGAAATCTGGAAATAAAACTACTGTTTGTCCCAGCTATACCACTATTGGACATACACTCAAAGAGAAATATATTCTGTAACAGAAATACTTGCTTTTCCATTTTTATTGTTACATTATTATCCATAGCCTAGAAATGAAATCAGCATAGATGTCTATCAAATATGAATGTATGATTAGAATGTGTACATAATGGGACTTTATGAAGCTGTAAAATAACCCACAATTATGAAATTTGAAAATAAGTATATGGAAAAATTATAATGAATGAGGTAACTCACTCAGATTGACAAAACCTACATGCTTCCTCTCATTCCAGTTTTTTGGATCTTCAAAGTGTGTGTTTAACTTGAAATATATCTACAAGCCAGATCAATAGAAAAGTGTCATTGAGGTGAGGAATGCCTCAAGGGAGGAAAGACAGAAGAAGGACAGAAAACAGAGATAGAATATACTGGTGGGTTTTAACCGGGATTGTGGGCAAGGAATGGGCGAAAGGAGTGTGGAGGGACTAAGAGTTAAGCAAATCAAAGGGAATATGGAAAACCATGCAGATGCTGCCTGCTTCATAAGCCAATTTTAAAGACAGAAGTTTAAAACAACTTTCATTTAGAAGGGGAAATAACCTGCGTAGTTGGATAAACTTAGTGCCAGGTGTGATACACCATTTTAAGAGTTGCTTGAACAAAGCCCTCCAAACACTGGGTGCTTTTGCCATCCCTCCTAGCTGTCCATCAAAACAGGTTGATAAGTCCCTACTGTTGAAGACATCACACACATCTGAAGGTACAGAGAAATTAATCTGGTTCTGAGCTGGAAAATTTCTCTCTGCTGGTTACCTTTCCCAGTGCTACAGGTGCTGTATTGGCTTCTTGGGGAGAAAATAACTCCACAATCTTACCCAGCTGTGATGCCCTACTAACTCTAATACCCACCTCTCAGGTAAAATGTGTCCACTGGTGCTATAGTGGTATAAAAGTGTGAGTTTACCAACTGATCTTTGGTTGCATCAGAGACTCTCTGGAAAGGAAATAATTCATTCCCAGTGTTGTAAATCTCGTCAAACACCCATATCTGAAGAGGTTTAGGCCTCATGAAGGCACTTACTGCTGTTTCTCAGCTAAACTGACGTGGTAGCAAGCTGTCTCCTTAATATCCATGTTGATCTATGTTTACTCTAAACTTTAACCAAAGAAGATTCTTTTCAAAAAGAATGGATACTTAAAGTGATGCAAAAGAATCATGAGTGAATGTTCTGCCCTAAATATAATATTTACACCACCTCCACTAATACTCAGGAAAGAAAGGGTGGAAAGAATGTGAGAGCTGCAAGACTGGGAGAAGGGCAGTGAAAATTTTCATTTAGGCATGACACATAAAATACAAACAATCTTATAACAGCTGTCCTTACCTAAGTTTCTGGCCCAAACATTTACTCCTGAGGCTTCTAATATATTCTAGCCTACTTTGAATAGTAATTTTGAAGGTACCTTGATCACAGGACATTGTAATAATAAGAGATGACTACTGTAGAATAGCAGCCTAATTTCCACCAAGTAGTCAAGCTCACACAGTTTCTGAACTCCTTCTTGTTGATACAAATAATGATGAGCCAAAAGTGGCAGGATTCAATCCTAATTTTCAGTTTAAGTAGAATCATTTTTGTATTCCGTAGTGCAGTGATTTCTCATAAGAGTTAATACCTCAAGACTTGTAGAGTTTTAAACCTTGGGAATGTGTTGCAGAAATTTTGTTTATGTATCAACAAGATGAGCAATAACTAGTGTAATTCTCCATTTCTGTTTTTGGTTCCCGGAATCATGAGTTCAGATGATGGAAGATGTATTGACATATGTCACACAGCACTTTGAAGTATATGTAGAATTCTTCTAAAGAATTTTGTCAGATTTGCAAGGTATTACCATCAACTTGGCACTGTCCCTAAGCAATCAAAGACATCTCTTGTGTTCGGTGGCCCTGTCATACCCAGCAAGGAATGTTTCACTGCAGGCAACCACTACTTCTGTTTTTTTCTTCTGTCTTTCTGTCCCTTTTTCTGCAGTGATCCTTGAGCCTGGGGAAGGAAAGGGTATGGTTGAACATCTCAGGACACACAGGCAGTATGAAAGGGGATTCAGCTGACTTAAATCAAGAGGTAAGTGGTGAAGTCAAGAAGGAAACCTGGTAGGGTAAGTATACCTGGACATAAGGGAAATGGTAGAAGATTAGATCAAAACATATTGTTACCATTCTGAAATTCTAAAAGAAAAAAGGGGAAATAAGAGCAGTTCACCCATTCATCTGCTCCATCAAGATAGTGTCTTTAGGATGATAGAAGACATGATGACACCAATGAATGGTAAAAAAAAAAAAAGTAGACCAGCTGTTGTGCTTAGGTTTTTACTAAGAGAACTTCTTCATGGAAAGCAATGCTATGCAGGACACCATGATACCTTATGAAGCAATGTGCAAGCATGTTCAGCCTGTCAAGAATCTAAACTAACTTACTTATCAGTGAATTGAAGTCAAGGACTGAAAGACTCAAAGTCTGATATACTTGTTATGGTAGAGTATACATATTCATGTTCTGGAAATTGTTAGCATTTTTTTTCTGTTTGGTTAAAAAAAGACTTTTCCAAGTTTTTACTATGTGCAAGTCTCAATATTCTCCTTATGTCTGATTTCAAACTACCAAGAATATGTGGCTGAAGATAAGGTTGGAGAAGGATTTGAACTGTGTCCTATGTAATATATTTTACACCATGAGTAATAAAGACATAATCTGAAGATATCAGTAAAATGGTACTCATAGTTAATAACAGATGCTAATAAAATAGTAATATCAATAGGAACAGATTACTTTTAAGCAATTATATCTTGTAACTTTGGTATAATTTAGTTATAAGTTCATATAAATTTATTTTTTTAGAAATTATGCATTTTAAAAATTAGTTCAGAGCATACCTAAACATTTAAGAATTTGTCTACAGAACAGTAAATTAACTCAAAAATATTACCAAATAAATGGAAATTATAACATTGATCAGAGTGGAAATACAGACAACCTCAGCATAAATGTCAGTGTGTTCTTGGAAAGAATTGACCAGAGAGAAGTATAAAGAACAATGACAAGGGACAGAAGCTGTAGTCTTCTCTGGTGGCCTCAAAGACTCTTCCATGTAAATGTCTGTCTGTCTGTCTTAAAAGACCACAGCTATCAAGAGCAACACCTGCCTTTCTTGCTTCACTGCTCCATCTATTTTGTGCCAAGAGCCCACTCATATTCTAGACCTCTGGACCTAGAAACTGTTAACTGGAAGGCCCAGAGATTTTGTGTCAGGAAATATGAAGTTTCAACATAGCTTTCCCCTTAAGTCAAAAGAAATCTTGAGTAAAATGTGATCTGTCTGACTAGGTTTACTGAATTATTGAGAGGTCATTCACCAGGTGATCCCCAGAGTCCCATCCAGTGCTAACATTGTGTGATGAATGTCTCTCAGGAAATTTATTTGGCTGATCAGATTGACTTTTGCTCACTGTCATAGGAGTCAGACACACACCATCCATCAGATGGACATCTGCAGTCTGCAGTTTTCTGTCTTTCTTGTTGACTTCACAGGAAGATAGGATCAAATGTTGAGAAGGCCAATATAATTTTAGTGTCTCAGAGATGGTGAAGCAATTAAAGCATAATACTGCCATTTTAGCAGCATCCTATATGCATTGTTTACAATAGTCCCCTTTCTTTGTAAATGTCCAAACCATTCCCATGTACTTCCTTGATGATCTATGGATCATTTGGATGAAATAAACCTTTGAAAATTATTTCTGAAAGACATTCAACTTAAAAAGCATTTCCTCAAGCAGCAGGTAGTCACTAACATTAATGAAATATAACAGCCTGCACCTGCTCATTGAATCTTAGCAAATATTATAGAAAATCCTTAGTAAATTCCACCAATATTTAAGCAAACAAAAAGAAAATGTGTTCCCTAAATCATATGATTGGACATAACCTGGAAATATCTCATAACTCTGAATTTTTTAAATTTAATTTCTCAGTGTCTATAAATCAATGAGTTATACAAAGTCATCTTTTCAAAAATGAATAAAACTAATAGTACTAAAAAATACAGTCAAGATAAGCTGAACAAAACCTGTAAAAGAGGGGGGGGAAGCTCTTGTAAGTAAAAATGATGGGGTATTGATAATCTTAACACAGTGGAATGAAAATGAATCGAGTTACATAATGTAGCTGACTTTTGAAGCCTGCTTATTTGTGTGCAATAGCTATCTCAAAACTCTTGAATATAACAGTTCTAATACAGTTATAAAGTTGAGACTAACATTAAGACAGCGTCATTATCCCCGTGTGAATATTGCAGCATATCATGCTTAAACATTTTTCTGAAGTTACCTGCGTATGTTTTGTTCATGCTGTCTTTCAGCTTTTAGTCTTTGATCACTGCTCCAGCCATATTCTGGGGCTCTGTACTTCAGGAAGACAAAGGCTTTGCTAAGTCTCAGTCTCTTAAGAAAAGTGATGGCACAGTAGCTGAGTGCTGGCTAGACAGTCTTTGGAGACTTCACTATATACATTTTCAACATGGATTTACCATCCCTAAAGTGGGGTTAACAACAATGTTCAAATTACCTGCTTGAAAGACAGCTCACCAGGGAAATATGCAACGGCATATTTAAATAGCCCTTGGAGTACTGAAACTTTGAATGTGGAATGCTATTAATGTTCATTTGTGCTTCAGACATAACAGTATGTCTGAAGACTAAGGGAAAAGTGACTACAGCCTGGTTATTTTAGGAAACTATTGCTATAGTTTTTTTTTTTTTTTTTTTTTTTTTTTTTTTAATGTCTGTCTGTGGGTCTTTATTTTGTTCTTTTTTTATTAAGTAAATTTATTTTACAACATCATTTAGTTCAACATAATAGCCACAGATTGCTATAGTTTAAATGTGAAATCAAAGTATACTATGAAATTATCAAAAGAAAACTCATTCTTTTGTAAAATTAGTGTGCTTATAAAACATAAACAGCTTAACAATAACAAAAACGGTAAGACAAACAAAAAGAAATTATTAGAATGGGCTCATTGCCTAAAAAACCAAAGAGATAGCATTCAAAACTGTGACCCATATGCACCTTGAATTCTGATTTTTCTCCAGAGTTGAAATGAGAGCAACATCTGACTTTGTCTAGCTCAATTTCTGATTGCCAATGATTTTTAATTCTACATAAGACTTTTAGGATTTGGCCTCTGAAACTGTAATGCCTGAAGAATTTGAACTGAGAACTGAAAAGGGCATTTGCTAGAATTGATGGCCTAACTAATGCACAGGTTTGACAGTAAAGCAAACAGGGAGTCACAGAACACCAGGGTCTCAGTCTCTGACCTTGCTCTGAATGTGCTTTATTTCTACCCTCTATGAGACATTCTTGCCCTTCAAATATTTTATCTATCCATATCTATTGGAATTTTTTCCTAGTTGATAACTCAACAATTTCCATAACAAACAGCAGGACGCTGGCTTGTTCAGTCTTGCTCAGAATGTGTTTTTCAGCTGTAATAGGGTGATATCAGAAATACCGCCGTGGCACATCTGCAGGGGCTATTTTTCCTAAGATTTGTGTGAAGAGCCCCACTGGAGGTGTTCACCTTGATAACCATCACACATGTACTTAAACCTTAAAAATGGAAATCTTTATCCGATTAACTTACTCTGGTCGCTAATTGTGATTTGTTTCTTAGAATAATGGATTCAAAATGAAAACAAAATTGGGTGATTATTAAACAAATATTTATTAGTTCTATAATCCATGAAAGCCATGGTAAAGAGTATTTAATTGAAGTGTGCCAGTGTGTGTATGAGTATGTATGTGTGCACATGCATGTGTGCCTCCTCAAATTACTTTGCGAATCTGTATTTAAAATGTAGTGGGACACATCTCTAGGAGTTATTTGTTAGGGAGAGCAATGAGGTCTCTGATATTTTCTTTGGAGACATTTCTATTTACACCCCAGCACCTAACACAATGGCTGGCACACAGAGTACATGCTCCTCATGGCGTTTTTCTTGGGCAACTACGTGAATTAAATTTAACAGTAGGTCTTCTTACTAATGATGTACTTACCAGTTCAGAAGAGAGGCGTCAAAGTCAAAGGATCTCTTTTCCATATATGTTTCACTTTTTTTTTTTGGTTTTTCGAGACAGGGTTTCTCTGCATAGCTTTGCACCTTTCCTGGAACTCACTTGGTAGCCCAGGCTGGCCTCGAACTCACAGAGATCCATCTGCTCTCTCCGATGCTATTAAACGTGCCCACACCACCCTATGTTTCACTTTTTACCAGACACTTGCCTCACACAATTTCTTTCTTTGTCCCAGCCTTACTCATTCTCACTGTAAAACAAACTGTCACATCACTCAATGGCTTGAGAGACCAGTCATGTTCCTCATGATTATATTAGCAGAGGGTCCATCTTGCCTGAGATGGTTGGGATGGACCACAAGGCTGTGTTTGACAAGGACTTGATCTGGGTTCTAACATGCACATTTTGGCTTCAAATGGCCATTATTAATTAGTAGGTTACTGTAGCTTCTGTACCTAGGGAGCCCAGATTTCTAAACTTTACAATGCAATTAGGCAAACTTTTGAAAAAAATGTATATTTTGTTTATTGTTTGTGTGCACTGTGGAGGCCAGATTAAAACAAACAAATAAACAACAACAAAAAAAACCTTGGGGATTCTCTGTTCCCTCCTCCTACCACAGGTTTCAGGGCTTGATGTCAAATCATTAGGCTTGCACAGCAAATGCTTTCATGAACTGAAGCATCTTGCCAGCCTCTAGAGGACATGAATTTTCAAAGTGTTTTCTGGTTTCACATTTTCTTTGTCAAAAAGAAATTTGGATGGTCATGCCAGAATCTTTTTCAGGAGTTTTGTTATCAAGAGCAAAAAGAATGCAAAATGGTGTGAACCAAGGGGTTGCAATCACTTCAGCAAACTCATGCTTAGTGATGAATACTTCAAAAGAGTCACACTTGCCTTGGAAGGTAACAACTGAAGCACAGAAATTTGATATTGTAGGCCCATTATACCAGTATCGATGATCACTGGAAAATTACAAGTTACTTTTAAGTTGTTGTGGGGTTTGGTTCTTTAACCTAGGTTTTTCCTGTTGGTTCTTTTGTGGAGCCCCCAGGATCTCATTTCCCTTTTCATCTACCTAAGTACATTCATGGTGCACTATTTTCATATTCATTAATAAAGGTTCAAGACTATATTAGACTCTCAATTGTTATTTAAAAGTTACATAGCATGTTTGGGGGCCAGATATCCTCAATTATTCTTCTCAACATTTTGTGGGGATCTTTTCTTCTTTCTGTCTGGAGTTCGATTCAATGTCTCCTTACTCAAAGAGACTTGAACTTAAGGTAGTTTATGACCTGTCTGTCTTATATCATTTTGGGTTTTCTTACTCAGAAAAGTATAATCTTACTCATTTGTTTAATATGTATTATTTCCTTACTTCACACATTGTACAAAAGTATGATTGAATCCTTGATACTGAAATACATTCCAGCCAGAATGATAAACACTGTTCTAAAATACCACATCATAGCCCAACAGTGGTGGTGCACACCTTTGATCCCAGTACTTGGGAGGCAGAGGCAGGCGGATCTCTGTGAATACAAGGCCAGCCTGGTCTACAGAGCAAGGTCTAGGACAGCCAGGACTGTTATATAGAGAAATCTTGACTCAGAAAAACCAAACGAACAAAAAAAGAAAAAAAAAAGGGTCCAATCATTAAGACATCCCAGCAACTAGTCTCTATAGTTTTTCTTAGAAAAATCTAGCCTCTAGAAGCAAAAGGTTACTTAGGACTTAGCAGGGACCTCTAGGACAGCCTCTAAATGATTGTCATTGTGTGCTCTGAACAACCTCAGCCAATGATAACTCTACTATTGGCAGATTTATTTAGCACTGCTCTATATTAACTCTGCATCTGCCACTGCCTTAAAGTCATATGCTCCCTTTATTTGTTTTTAAGGACACAGAGTTACACTTCTAGAAGAACTGTATGAGCCAGGGCTTTTAGGTTTGGACTTTGTCAAGCTAAAAGAATAGAGGATAGTTAGCAATTCATTTCTCAGTCTAATATTCCATTTCCTCAACTTCAGATATTTTATTTATACTCCAGAGTGATATATTACTCACACCTCTGTTACATCATTCTGAAACAAATTCTCATCCCCTTTTAGTAAGTTGAACATATCAAAGTACTCAGATAGACTGACACACAGAGAGAGAACACTACAAACAATTCTTCCAAAGTATTTTTGCACTAAAACTGCTGAAAAAAATGGGATTAGATTCTTAATATGGTAACAAATGATGTCATTTAGAAACAGGGTTAAAAACAAAAATGTCACCTAAATTAGCATTGTATAATCCTATATGGACCCAAAGTATATGATGCCAATGTGACTATTATATTAAGGTTAATAAAAATTTGTAATGCATTTTATTAGTAAGATAGATTTGTGAAATTTTATATTATGCCAAAAGGAAATAGAATATAGTCCACTGAGTTTCTCTAAGCATGAGGTTAGATGCTGCACATACAAATGCTTTGTCTCATTATTTGATTTTAATAAACATATACATATTATATCAAATATAGAAGTGCTTCATTCTAATTCTTATTACTTGATATATTTAAGAACATAGTAGAACCAATGCTTATAACTAAGTCACTGAATACTGTAGGTATTTTAAATTTCCATAGGAAATTCTTCACTCTATGGTGGACCTGAACTTGCTTAGATACTCTAGCCACTTATTTCTATGGCCTCATAGGTGATTTTGTTTTTTGTTTTTTTTTTAATTGGCAGAAAAAAGGAAGGAACCATCTGTAAACTTTCAATGAGAACGAAAAGAATATGTACTTAAGCAGTGGTCATTGATTACAGGTAATTTTAATAAACATATATTAATTTTAAATAGTAGCATATATAGTCACCATGAAAATTGCAGAGTGATAATTTTCTTCACAAGACATTGAAGGGAAGTTTCAGTTCATGATGTTTGTGAATGTCCTGAGTAGGAAGACCTTGTCAAAAGACTGCTAGTATTTAGGTATTATTGTCCTCCTGTAAGCCCCAATGTCCCTGAACTCACAAATTAGTTACATTTCTCATATTTAAGGTGAGAATCCAAATGCTAAAGTATCCAAGATGTGCCAATTATTTGCCATTTCCACAGTGTTTGGTGAAGTACCATGTGATTATGACATCCTGCAAAACATGTTTTATGTCTCATTTTTCTACATACAATGAAGAATTTTCCAAAGGAATATAGTTCTGTTCCCATTGTCTTGAAGAAAAGATAAAAGTTCTTTATTAAAATAATTCATATTTTATTGTATTTACTTCCTAAACTAGCATATAAACATAATAAAAATCTGCAGGTGCTCGTTTTAATATATGGTTCTCAGCAATAATAGCACCACTCCTGAATTCTGAAAACATTACAGTGCTGAAAACAGATGCATAAAGATGATGTTTCCAAAATGAAGACATGATGGCATGAGATTAATGGTGAATCTTTAGGGCTAATCTATTCTGAAAATATGTGCAGAGTTGGAAATTGCCCCAATTGCTGTGCCTAGCACTTATCATCTGTGGTCTTTGCCATGATGGAATAGAAAGAAAACCTGCTTAGAAACAAACAATGCAGCAGTATCTGCCCTGATTATTTAAAGATGAAATGAACAGTAAAAATAGCTGCATATTTTTATGTTTGGGAAGTACAGAGACCAAATAAAACTGTATGGCTGCTCATTCATTCTTCTTCAACTAATGTCAAGCCCATGGCACCTAGAGTTAAATAAACTCCAATGCTCTCAATCTTTTCTCTACGGTTTTTCATTTTTTTTTTTCTGAATGATATAGACTATTTGCCACAAACTCTTCAAAACTTCCTAAAGTTTCTGATTCTACATATAATGGAGAGTGGTGCAACAGCCTAAGAATGGAACAGTTGTCAGTGATGTCAGAACAAAGATGATAACCAATACCCAGGACACTAAACCACTTGGGATTTTCCTATATTCTAGATTTTGATACTTGTGTAGTTTAATATAGAACTTTATCACTTAACCTACATTGTGTAGCCTGCATGCATCTTTGGAGGTTATTTGGTATTTGTTTCTGCTGCAGAAAATATGTTATAGCTCATTGGAAAATATGCACACCCCACCTCTTTTTTTCCTTATTCAGGTTCAAAGCAAGGAATTTCATCTTTCATATTTCTTTTAACTACTGTGCTAATTAGAGATGGACATAAGACAAAACATGAGGAAGTAAACTTGTCTACCATAAAGAAAAAAAGGCTTGTTTTAAAGCCACATAGTCAGTCTAGTCCATTCTGCAGATTTCCTTATAGCAGTCATTACTAGAGTCCTTACCTCCAGTTTTCCACTCATAAAAAGAACTTTCTGGCAAAACGTAGTGTGTTTTGCTACCCTAGTCACTACCATGAAAGTTAATAGAGTTTTGACACTAAACCTGTAAATTAATCAGAATATCTCTGGAATCCACTTGCCTTCTTCTCATGCCCAAATGTGACTTCTGCAGGTCCACAGGGCAGTGGAGGGGCTCCTGAGGAGGTGGCAAGAGCTCCTCCAATCTCCCCGACTTGAGGTACACATATCTCTGGGCATAACCTAAATTTGACTGTTTAATCTTTAATTCAAGAAGTTAAAACTTTAATGAAAGTAAAGATCTTCTGAAGAACTGTTTCCTTATATGTCTTAAATAATTGCACATGCTTGTGTCTCACTTACTGTAAGAGGATTGCCTTTATTTCTTTCCTCTGAGCTGGATCGTGGACTGTATTTTGTTAGGTTTTGAAAGACATCTGTAATGTTGCATAATAGAGCATACATATAAATTTAAATAAATAAATAAAGTATCACTTGCATTCTTGACCACTCTTTCTTTGGTCCTTTTGTGAAGTATACTTTCAGCTTCTCTCTCCAAAGTGATGGCTGTGGTCACGTGTATGGCAGCTAGTAGCCTTTAGCGGCCTGGGAGTTCATCTCCCAGGATTGCTACTCAGGGTTACTCAAAGGAAAACTTCTCAAGAGCAGAGATAGAAAGATTTCTTAAAATAATTCACACTCAATCTGAGGTCATTCTCTTTTATTCTTCTTCATAAATTAAGCGTCATCCCTCACTCAGTACTCACACACATTCTAACCCACACTCACTGCTCTACACTCTACATAGCTCTTTTACACATTCCTCCTTAAATTGCCACACCCCTTCTCTCCACATATCTCTCTTTTTTCATGTCTCCCCTACATACATATATCTCTATTTTACATACTAAATTCTCTTCACATACTTTCCTCTAACTCTCATGCACATTTCTCTATATATATACTCAGCTACATCTTTCTCTCAGCACACACACTCACAAAAACTAGCTATATTCATAGCTCTACATAACCCCCCTCTCGTAGCCAAACTCTGTACAATATGAATTACATTTTCAGAGTCATAAAGCATTTCTTGAGTAAACTGTCTGAGACAGAGCCAAACTGATACACATAAGGAATCACAGGGTTTCTCTCAGTCTAGGAAGATCACGTTGATCAACTAGTGAGTAATGCTTGGCCAGGCATGTAGCCTGAATGGTTAGCATTCCCAGACAGAGAATGACATTGAAATTCAGGACTTAACAGTAACAGTTAGTTGGCTGAAACTTGATTGGTTTGGGTACGTGCAGAAAGAATTTTTTTCTTTTCTGCAGTGGGTTATGTCTACCAAAATTGCTTCATGTCTGACCTTGACTTAGAAACAAACACCTGGGAAATTGTCCTTGTGTATTCTCAGCTAGTCTGTTTTGAATTTCTTCTGAAGTCCAAAATTAGCTGTCTTTCTGACTGAGAATACTGTTAATTCCCTGTGTCAGTTATGAAAAATATTTTAGTATTATGAGAATTAATATACAGCTTAAGCAGAAATCATCTTCCTGACCATCCATAGCTATCTATATGTGTGCCCAAAGATGTAAAACACACTACCAATGGGCTGTAGAAAGAGCCCCACAGCTGTTCTTTTTAGGGAGGTAAGTGGTGGCACATGAGAAAGTTACAAATAGAAAACAATGGGTTTCCACAGCCAGCGACCCTGTGAACATTGCCTAGTGGGGATTCCCAACACAGAGTTATTTGTCTGGTGGGCTGACCTGTAAAATACTAGTTGTCACCTGCTGTATATTCCTGTAGCCCTTGGCAGTAGTCAATACTCAGCTGCTTGATTTTTTGGACGTTGGCTTGGATTCTCTGACAGCTGTCCACAGCCCTTCCCCTGCTAGCTCTTGGCGTGGTTTTTGATCCACTTGATTTTTGATAGCACAATATTCCTGTTGACTGTGAAGCTCAAGACAGTCAAAATCATTAGTTGGTATCGCTCCAGTGGAGAAAACTGATTTTCCCTCTCCCAGCAGCTATCAATTGCAAATGGCTTCTTGGTTAGGGGTAGGATTTGTGTCCACTTCCCCTTCTCCATGTAGGGATAGTATCTGGTTTGAACTTGTGCAGGTTTTGTGCATGATGTCACAGTCTCTGAAGTTTCATATGTGCATCATCCCTCTTGCAACTGGAAGAGGCTGTTTCCTTAGAGATATCCTTTACCTCTGATTCTTCCAATCATTCCATCTCCTCTCCCTCATATATCCCTGAGTCTTGAGGGGAGGTATTTGATAAAGACAACCCATTTATGGCTACATGCTCAGGAATATCTGACCAACAAAAAATGGACTACTTTTTTAAAGTGTGTATTTTTGTTCTTGTTTTGGTAATTGTTGTCTTATTGGCTTTGTTTTGATTGGCAGTTTTCTTTGAGAATAAGGGTTAGAGCAAAACATGTTGTGTGAAGTAGTTTTCTTGGTTTAGCTGAGGTAGGGAGAAGAATATGACCAAAAAATGTTATATAAAAAAAGTAAGTTTAAATAATTTAATAAGTGTATTAGTCAATCTGAGGATTTATTCAACTTTCCTTTCCCACTGTGTCTAAAGATTAAACTTTTAAAAATTCACATTAATGTCAGGGAGGACAAAATAAGAAGTGCTTCTGCACATTGAGTTTTATTGACATGAAGAATGAAAGGATGCCCTAGGCATAGGGCCAAACCCCTATTGATTCCAGCCTCTTTCCAAGGAGATCTTTGTAACATAGTGCTGACCTTTGCTTGGCAGGGCCTGCTTTTCACATCTTTTGGGGTGGCATGTTACCAATACTTTCAAAGAAAACCTTACCAGAGGCACAAGATACCACTTTTTTTTTTCACCAATGTTGACAACTAGGTAAATCATTTCCTTTATGAGTTAAGCAACTGGATGTGTTTTAGAACGATCTGTTTTAGGTACAAATTGCAATAAACTTTTTGCCAAACAGACCCTAATTCTAATATGGATGAAAGGTTCAATAGTGTTTCATCTGATTTGTTTTCTGCATGCCACAGGCATTTGAAATATGCATGCCTTGACATCACTCAATTTCCAATTATTCAGCAGGCATTTTACACAGTTAGATTGAGTCCAATTCCTAGAGAAAAGTTTATTTTAAAGACAATTGACTCTTGGGACTGGAGAGATGACTCAGAGGTTAAGAGTGCTTGCTGCTCTTTCAGAGGCTGTGAGTTCCCAGCACTAGTGGTAGAGCTCACAAATAAAAATGCCCACTTCTGACCTTTACAAGCAACTGTGCTCACATGCATATGTCTATGGACACCCACAGATATGCATAAATAAAAGAATGAATCTCTTAAAAAATCAACTACTTTTTTTCCTTTTGCACAATAATTCACCAATATCAGAAGAGGTGGAGAGGAGAATAGATTTAGCATGACAACTATTAAATTATTGTTCTGGATTCTGTAGAGTTAGGAACAAGAAATTATCTCCAGCTTTGGGAACAGGATTTCAGCAACGTGATATTCCTCTCTTTCCTGTTTATGATGTATGATGTTAATGCCTGTAGCATGCATGCTAATGAAAACCTCATGTTCAAGCATACTTTGTTTCCATGGAATATTTAGCTCATTATTTTACCCTCCCCTTTAGGTTTACCATAGAAGAAAAAGACACATAATTTTGTCCAAAAACTATTATGTCTGTAAGGTTTCATGTGTTCTATATATTATATGTAACAAGTGATAAAGAATACAAGGATATTGGAGGCAATGCACTTTCCCTTCAAGCCTGTCAACATTGTAGCATGGAGCACAAAGCCACTACCCTGAGCTGAGGAGCCGTTGAAAAGTTTATGGCTTCTCAGGGAAGGATACTTGATTTTCTTTAAAGGTATGGTGGCTCATATAGGTTGACTGTGGTCCCACGGATGGCCCCACACCCATGAAAATATGTGTCGTACAAATTGGAATGCAAAGACAATAATAATATAAAAAAAGACACAAATATGTGAGGAGTTAAAGAAGGAGGGAATTGAGAGATAAGTTTTATAAATCCTCAAAGTATTAATAAAAATATATTTAAAAGAGTTTTTGGGTATCTTACTCAGTATTATGATTGCTGTAATGAAACACAATGACCAAAACTACCTGGATTGAAAAGAGTTTATTTGGCTTACACTCCCTATCACTGTTCATCACTGAAGGTGATCTAGGCAGGAATTCAAACAAGGCAGGGACATGGACATAGGAGCTGATACAAGGACCATGGCGAATGCCATTGGCTTGTTCTGAGGGCTTTCTTCTAGAACTCAGAACCACTAGACTAAGGATGGCACCACCCACACTGGGCTGGGCACTCCTCCATTGGTCACTAATTAAGAAAATGTCCAGTAGCCAGGAGGCATTTTCCCAACTGAGTTTCCCTCTTTTTAGATAACTCAAGTTTTCATCGAATTGAAATAAAACTAGCCAGCACATTGGTGTAATTAAAAAAGTGCCCTGCATTTTGCATGTAATTGTATCAGTCAGTATTGATTTCATACACTTTATAATAGTTTTGTGATTAAAGTTGTACAAGACTTCTGCAACAAAGTACAACAGAACTATGTGTTCATAATCTTTTAATATAATTTTTACTTCAGTAATAGAGCATTTAGAAACTGAGCCTACTGGAGAGCCTGGTTAGCTTTCTGGTAACTTGGAGATATATATATATATACTTACTTATGTCCTATATATGTTTACCATTATATACGTAAACATCATGCTAAAGTAAATGACACTAGGCTTTTTATAATTCTAAACACTTTTTTCTTAATACTTTAGATATCCAAAGAACTTAACTAAAGCCATCAAAAATTACATTTTCTATGAGTGGGACATTATTTTCTTTCTCTTTATAGGACAGCATTTTGCTAAATAATAAGACATGCAATATCTTATTATCATTTCTTATTGATACATGTGAATATGATGTTAACTGTGAATTTCTTATTCAGTATGTTCATTGCTTTTACAGAATATTCATGTGTAAGATCTAATTTAAATCAAACCTACAAATTTTAAGTAATTCAAATACCAGAATATATATGTTTATACAGTATATTTACATAATAAGAATCAAAGGATCATGCATACAATAAAATATACAATATTATATGACAGCAAAATGCTGCAGGTCAGCTAGCCAGTAAAGATTTAGTTTTAAGATATGGTGGTGAAAACAAATTTAAAAAGAATCAGACTGGAAGAAAGCAAGATAAGTATAATAAAGATGAATTTGAAATGGTTTCCAAAAATTAACACATTGTTTGTTTGTTTTTTTTTTTTTTTTTTTAATTAAAACTGCTCAGCCATTAGCTCAGGCGTGTTATTGACTAGCTCTTACACTTAAACTCAACCCATTTCTGTTAATCTATATGTCGCCACATATTCTGTGGCTTTACCTGTGTGTCATTACGTGCTGCTCCCTGGATGGTGGGATGGTGTCTCCTGACAGCCTTTCTCTTTCCAGAATTCTCTCCTTGTCTGCTTATCCTGCCTATACTTCCTGCCTGGCTACTGGCCAATCAGTGTTTTATTAAACCAGTGTACAAAAGCATTATCCCACAGCATTTCTCCTTTTCTGTTTAGTTCAAAAGGAAGGTTTTAACTTTAACACGATAAAATTACATATAACAAACAAGAATTACAGCACATTTTTATCTAATAGAAATCCATTAGTTTGTATTTTTGATATTTTCTTCTAAATCTTCCTATTTCAAGATACTTAATAGTCTTAAATCAAAGGGTGGCTATAAGTTGATGAGATGATGAGATTGTATTTATTTTTCTCATATTGCCAATGTAAAATGATAGTTGGGTTGGTAGACTGTTTTTACACAGCATAAAGCACACTTTATCACATTTCTTAAGTAACTAGAAAGTGATAGAGGATATCTATATGATAATCAGTTCATTTAAATAGAAAACACAGTCCATATCTTTCAAGCAAACATCTCTGAGCCAAGTAATGACATTACTGTTATTTCTAGACCATTAAACAGCGCTCATGAGAAACATTGAATGCTTAAGGTCAGTGACTCCAAATAATCTTACATTTGTGCCAGGATTTGAACAGAGAAATGACTTGAAAGCCTCTAGAGTGAAGTCAGGAAGTAGGAAGTAGGAGTATATCAAGCTATCATTATAGCATAGAAGCATTTATTATGAGACATTTGACAGAAAGCTTTGTACTTCCCAGGTAACTTAATCAGTTCTACAGTAACATTATAAACATGTAAACTGGATTTTATTCTGAGTGCCATAGAATGGAATTTTTTTTCTTTTTGGTAAAGGGAAGTGATGCAGAAGGTACTTGGCATCTCTAAATTTCTTCCTCAATACAACAACTACTGCTTGCAATTCATCAGCCAAGGCACTTAGACAAAGTGATTCTTCTATTCACACTCATAGGCATAAACAGAAGTCACCTTTAGGGAAATCTTCCATGCACTGCTTGCTTTTCTATGCCCATCCATCAAGCAAATGAGCAATCTATTTCTGTCATGCTGTACTGCCACCTCAATGAATCCCTAGACATCCACTGCAGTCAATTTGAGCATCAGCAGACAAATCCACAAATAGGTCCAATTTGTTCAATTTTGCAGGGTGATTTTCAAGTAGTGGCCAATATACCTGTTCAGTTGGTTGTAGAGAAGGAGCTTAGACCTTAAGGAGTATAAGAATATACAGTTTAGTGCCTAGTACACCCCAAAAAGCTTTATGTGGCAACCTATTGGATTGAGCCTGCATAACTGTATACTCTGAGGTACTATAATTCAGTTATAAGAAAAAATAAAAGTATAGGCATTGAATGAGGAATCATGCTTAATCTCTAATTTTTTCTTTTCTTTGTAGTGGCGAGTGGAAATATCCCATGGATAATAGGAAAAATGATATCTAAAACTTATGAGAGATGCAGGTATATATCACTAAAGAAAAGGTGTATTAGCTGACACGATCAGATCAAATGACTAACAAAATTATCTTATATATTTTGACCTTAGTGATATATTTAATACGTTTTTAATTGATTGAATAACTTGTATAGTGTTTCTGGCTAAGGTGGGGATTATCATTGAGTAACATATTTTCTAAAATACAGGATTTATGGGTATAGAAATGGCACTATAGTTTAAAACATATAAGAAAAGACTTTAAACAAACTGTAGTCTAATAATTTTAATTTTGTATAGTATTAATATTTATAATGTTTTTATTTGTAGTTCTGGGAAACAAAATTGGGGCTGTGCATGCTAAGCACATGTCTCATGTTTGAGATATACTTCCAGACCAATGACTTTTAAAATTTATTTACAGTTGTAGCAACATAAAAATAGAAGCATATTAGACTTACATATTTTAATTAAAAATTATAAAATATGTGGTAAATGATACCTTAGATGGACATAGTTATATCTTATACAAAAAGTATTTAATTTCCTCACAAAAACATTACCATAACATAGGACAAATTTTAAACATACTTGAAAGTCAAAAGATTAAGACAGTAAAGATAATGTTATTCATGTAAGTATAGTAACTCACCTTATTCTTTGTTTCCTATATCCAAATAGAAGCTTCTAGTACCAAAACTCATTTGATTGTCTCAGTTCAATAAGGTTTAAGCATGTAGAAAAGAAGGAGTAGAGATACAGATGAGCATGGAGTACCTGAATAGAATGTGTATTGATATCCTATCCTAACCAAAGGGAAAAGAGAAGAAAGGAAAATCTGAAATCAGAGTGATCTGAAACAAGGAAGTATCACACTATTGTGACTCTGTAAAGCCTTACCCGGGAATATTTTGTAGGCAGTGTTATTATTCCAACTTGGATTTTATCTCCATAGAAAATTAAAATATTTGATGAATGTAATAGGGAAATATAGTTCCGTATGTGTGAAAAGCAGCACGAGGAGCATTTGTTAAGACATTTAAAGACAAAGTATTCAACTAAAGTTTAATGTAAATAAATTTGCATCCAAATCAACATTTAAAACATATAACAATGTAATATTATCAACTTCTTTATAAAATGAAGATTAGACAGTATTGAATAGAAACTACCTTATAGAAAATGTTATCTAATTTTGCCATCCTTGTAGATTCTTTATAAAAAGAAATACTAAATTCCTCATTTTAAAAAAATAAGTAATGAAAACAATAATTTATGCAGAAAGTGTGTTAAGCTATTATCATTTATTTCGCTATATTCTAATTATGAAAGAAAATGAAAAGCAAAAAATGTGAAAAAAATGATTGAGAGGGTGATGAGGCAGAATTAAAAGCAGAGCAATACATATAGTAGGAAACAAAGAGATATTTATATCTAGATAGTTAGCTTTACTATGCTCCTAACTGCTGAACAGCAAATTGATGATGTTTGGGGTGACTTATTGCAGTACATAGCTTTCTAATGACAGACAGGTTAAATAACAAAACCAGGAAAATAAAACATCATGTAATAACTAGTCATTTATATTGATTTTCTAAAACTACCAACAGAGATAGAATTATTTAAGGAAAGACTATTTTTTTGTGGAATTGTTAGAATTGAGGAAATGTTGAACTAATTTTAAATATATATATGTAGTTGTAGTAATAAAATCTTACATTGAAAAAATACACTAAAATTAGTCAACTTGGATATCAACAGCATTTATTTCAAGGAAGTTTATTGGAATTTTTTAGTTTATGTTATTCAATTAATTTTCTGCTTTTTCACAAGTCACACTTTGTGTTGCCTACCTGGGGTGGGTATATCCATCCTCATGAATATTAACACAGTTACTAAAAGCACAAAACTATTGTCTATTGCCACTCATCATGCTCAATGTTTTTATATCATTTTTAAAATATGTTTTACTTTTTTTTAACATTATAACATAAGTATAACATTTACCCCTCGCTTTCTTTTCTTCAAGTCCCCTCATATATCCCTCCTTAGTCTTTTTCAGATTCATGGTCCTTTTTACATGAATTGTTACTGAATTCATATATATATATATATATATATATATACACATATATATGTATGTGTGTATATGTATATGTATATATACACATATATATGAGCTATTCATATATATCCTTAATACATATTAACATAAACTCCTAAATCCATATATATGATTATATATGTGTGTTTATATATTTATGTATATATGTATATGTGAGGTGGCTTTCCTACTTTGCTTTCAGGGCATACCATTTGGTATTGGATAACCAATAGTGTGCTCTTCCTTTAGGAACAGTTTCTCCTGCTCCATGCCTACCTTGGTTGCCTGTAGTTCAGTGTTTAGGGCTGAGGCCTGTGGACTTTCCCAGTCCACATTGGCATGTCTATTTTCTGTCACCTGTGTTCAGTAATTTCTTGAGAATTTTCTATGTGCATGCATTATGTTTTGAGTATATTCACTTCTACATCTCTCCCTCACCCACACATCTGTCCTCCATGTCTTTTTTTTTTTTATTAATAGTATACTGATTCTAAATTTTACTGCTCCTATATGCATGGGGCCATCCACTACAACATGTTTGACCATACAGGGTCCACATTCATTTATTTTTTTAATTTTATATTTTGATTTAATTTTATATATAAGCCATGGATTCCCCTGTCCTCCCTCTTCCTGCCACCCCCCTCTCCCCAGCCCATCCCCCATTCCCATCTCCCTGGGGATTCAGCTCAGCCTGGTAGATTCAGTCCAGGCACCCGAATGAATGCTATTATTTAGTATCAATCAATATTTATTATTTCTTTTTAGACAGAATATATATTAGAGGATGGTGTATGTAGCTAGAAATAGGCTGGGAGTCATTCAAAACTATTTTCTTAAAGACAAGTGAAAATGTTTTAAAGGATTAAATTTGTATCTGATTTTAGTATGAGACCTTGTTTTCTAAAGACAGTAGTGATTCACTTTCAGGGTCTTAAAGCAATATTTGAAATGTAACACTTTCATCTTGAAAAAAATCATAAGACAGTGCTTTTACTCTTTGCTTAATGTGTGGGTTTTAGGAAAAAAAAATATACCAGTCATCTAAAATCCATTTGTGAAACATTTATCAAAAAGCATCTAACACTTTTCTCTATGCTTCACTGGCACTCAGGTCCTCAACGTCCCTCCTTCTACAAACTTTAACTGATTCTATTTATACCCTTTAAAATAAAATTGCCCACCTTTGTGAGTCACCTGAACAAGAGAAAATGAGAAAATCTTCCCAAACATGTGTCACAAGGATGTGGAGACCTGAACAGAACTCAGTGACCCTTTAAAATTAGCAACTGTGGTAAGTACTAATGCCAGAACTATAAATACAACTACTAATATCAAATGCTAATTACCCATATACATATCTAAAATCTCTGAAAAGTATGCCAGTGAAATAAATGTTAATTGGTACTAAAGCAGCTTTAGAACACATGTCAACTGAATTGTTGATATGAGGTCATTTTTTACCTGGTGGAATATTGGATTTTTATTCACTATGCTAAAAGGAAAAAAAATAAAGGGTAATGTTACCACCAATTTATTTAGTAGCATCTTCTCCTCTCCTTTCTTCCCTTCCTTTTCCTTCTGACATTTTCTCTTCCTTTTTTTCCAATCCTTTCTCTCTTTATATCTCCCTGTTTCCCTCTATCCCTTTCTCTATGTCTCGTCTCTCTGTGTCTGCCCCCCTTCTCTGTCTGTCTCTGTCTTTCTCTCCCTCCCCTAACTCTATCTTAACTAGGAAAAGGAAATATTTTGCCATTTGTGGAACACATGATATGAGACAAATTTGCAGATGAGTGGGATGTACCTATGCTTATAATAGAAGATTTATTTTTAGTCTCTTACACTTGAAATTCCTCATAGTATTATTGTTACTGTGCAAAATATAGTGTCTATATTCTGGGCTAGCTGTCAAGGACAGTCAAACTGTTCCAAATTTTTAAGCAAATGTGACAGTATTGGAGTAAGATATTTTTCAACATAATAGCAGAGAAGACTTGTGTAATGCTCAAGAGGATATTTAGAAAATTTTGTGTCCAGTGAATAATCTAAAGACAGTGCTGGTTCATTGTATGTAGACACTTGGAAAGAATGCACTGTGACAGGAATCCCTTGCATTTAACCCATCAGGGAAAAAAGGCAATGAAAAAATATGCATTGACCTCATGACAAGCGTTCACAGGAAGAACTCTCTAAATCATATTTCCATATACAATTTTAAATTATTGTGTGAGTTACTCATAGAAAGGCAGGTGTACAAATACACATTTGATTTATTTAATCAACTCTTTTATGAAGCTAAATTGAAAATATTACATTATATTTTTTAAAACTCTCCTCCTAAAGTCTCACTTGTTGAAGACTTGTCACCTGTAGGTTACACTATTCTCCAGAGTGCTTTGCTCCTGATTGCAGTGCATTAGTCCACTCACTCCCGATTTCATGCCTGAATGGGCTCTTAGAATAGTTAAGTTACTAGGGATATGGCTTTGAAGGGATGTCACTAGGGTTATGGCTTTGGATGTTTTGTTCTCTCTCTCTCTCTCTCTCTCTCTCTCTCTCTCTCTCTCTCTCTCTCTCTCTCTCTCTCACACACACACACACACACACACACACCCATACCCCTTCTCCCCTCTTCTTCTCTCCTACCCTCTCTCCACCACAAAGTGTGTAACTTTGCTCTATTTCAATCACGCTGCCCTGAAAAATCTACCTCACCATTACATTGTCTAGAATCTATAGCACCATGTAGCCATGGCCTAAGATGTCTTCAACCATGAGACAAACTAAATCTTACCTCTAAAATTGTTGTCTCAGATATTTGGTCATAGTGAAAAAATGTGATAGCACAGCACTATGAGAATTTTAGCAGACTCCCCTGGATTATCTATCTACAATTAAGGTACAAAGCCCAGAATTTCTGAGCTGCTTTATGCCAAGTAGCACACATTATACCATGGAGCCGAGGTTATCTCAGGTTCTGTTTATATATTTATATATCAAATAGTCAGCCACGAAAGAATATGTATACAAGTAACATAAAGATAGAGCAGTTTGTATTTATGTATTTAGGTATGTATTGTGTATATATGTATATAACAACAGTTAATAAAAAAATGCCATGAACATAAAAGATAGCAAGGAGAGGTATATGGGAGCATTTGCAGGGGGTGGGGAGGGAAAGAAGTGGTGCAATAATAATATCAATAATGAAAAACTTAATGATAATTTTAAAAGATTTTTTTCTCATTTTATGTGTATGCATGTTTTGCCTGCATGCATGTCTGTACACCACTTGTACACCATGCTAGGTGACTCCATAGAGATCATTGGACACCCCAGAATTGGAGTTACAGACAGATGTTAACTGCTATGTAGGTGCTGGGAATTGATTCCAGGTTCTCTGGCAGGGTAGCCAGTGCTCTTAACCTCTAAACTGTCTCATGTCAACTGTTCCTTTTAAACATATGTATGACTTTAATATTTCTACCTCAAGGTCTGTCTTTCTCAATTCACTTAGCAGTTCATTTTTAGAGGACATATTTTCTAGAGTGTTACATTTATTTTTTTTACTAAAAATATCTTCAATATATTTTTCACTCACTCTAGTTGACATAATGAGAAATACATAAGGCCAGAAACTGAGCAGCTCTGCCCTCGGAGAACTGCAAATATGTCACATGAACTGTTCCTCTACGGTACAACAGGGTGGTTCTTGTTTTCACTGGGCACACAGGAGATGTTCCTTTCACACACAATATTCTTTTCATAAAGTCAGATTTTTCATCTTTACTTTCTTATATTTGGGAATTTGTTCTCAGTGATAGATGGCCCTAAAATTATTATCAAAACTGTAAATGAGGTCATTTTTTTTGAGAAGCAAAAATCCTATAAATAGTTTTTGAAGAAATAAGCATAAACTAGACAGGTTCTAGGGAATCCAGTAGGCACTATTGACCTAGTCATGTAGAACAGTATATGCCTCTTGGCAATAAAACTGTCTGCTGGGCAATGGCATAGCAGAGCCGGGGAGGCTCTTTGCTGCTCAGTGGAGACAGTGTTCTTTTGATCTTACACACAGCTCAAGGTTCATTTTCAGGTTGTGATATCTGGCTTATAATAAACTCTCATTCACACTACTTTCTTAATTTTCTTTATGAGTAATATGAGCATGACACATTGGTGACAGAACTTCTTTCAAGAAGGGCCTGGGGGAAAACATGGGAAATCCTCCTGCCCCTATTTACATAAGGCAAGAAATTTACCTTGGCAAGAAATTCATTTCTTAGCTTTGATTTTAGGACTGACCTCTATTTTCCCACAATGCTGGTGCAAATTGACAGTAGACCAGAATGGTTCTTCCTTAGAAACAGGTTTATTCTAGATAGAAACTGCTAAAATGAAGTTATATTGGAGTATGCAGGTTTAAGACAGAATCTCATATTAATTTTGATTTACTTTTCCCTAATAGCTAAGGATGATGAACATTTATTTAAATGTTTCTCAGCATTTGAGATTCCTCAATTGAGGATTTTCTGTTTATATCTGTACCCTACTTTTAACTGGATTATTTGTTTTTGTTAATATCTAGTCTTTGAGTTCTTTATATATTTTGGGTATTAGATCTTTATTGGATGTGAATTTGGTAAAACATTTTTCCCATTCTGTTGGCTTCATCTTTGTCAGTTTGATGGTGTCCTTTGCCTTACAGAAACGTTTCAGTTTCAAGAGGTCCCATTTATTAATTGTTGATTCTGGTGCCTGTGCTGCCAGCATTCTGTTGAGAAAGTTGTCTACTGTGCCAATGCACTAAATACTGTTCTCCACTTCCTCTTCTTTCATGTGTTTGATTATGTTGAGGTCTTTAATCCTCTTGGACTTGAGTTTTGTGCTGGGTGATAAGTATGGATCTATTTGCAGTCTTCAGTTTGAACAGCACCATTTACCCTACACTGCCTTGATGGCCAGAACCAGAGACTAGATAGCCCAGAGACCAAGGATCTGTGCTTTGTTCAATCACCAGCAGATGGAAGCAGGTACAGTCAGACATTACGCAGCCAGACATTATGCAGAGAGTACACTGGAGTTCTCCATTGGTTCCCTCCACTTTCAGAGATTGGGAAACCTGACTTAAGGGGTGGAGGAAAGATGACAGGAGTCAAGGGGATAGAAGACATTAGGAGAACATGGTCCACCAAATCAACTAAGAAAGGCTCACATGGGCTCACAGTGGCTGAAGAGGAAAGCATGGGGCCTTCAAGGGTCTGCACCAGGTCTACTGTGCATATATTACAGCTGTTAGCTTGGTGTTTGGGGGACTCCTAGCAGTGGGAGCAGTTGTATCTCTGACTCTTGCATGCTCTTGAGACTCCTACTTTTGCATGCTCTTCTTCTGCTTACAGGGTTGCCTTGTTCCTTTCAATATGAGGGCTTTGACTTGCCTTATTGTATCTTCTTTTGTCCTGTTTGGCTGCCATCTCTTGGAGGCCTGCTCTTTTCTGAAGAGGAAACAGAGGAGGAGTGGATCTGAGGGAGAGGAAAAATGTGTGGGTGTAGCTAGAAGGAGTGTGGTGGGGAAACTGTGTTTGGGATGTATTATATTAGAGAAGAATCTATTTTCAATGATAATAATAATAATAATAATAATAATAATAATAATAATAATGATAAAACAGCAAGAGAAGGGAAGAAATATGCTGGTTTATCTAATAGAAGTGCTATCTTATACAAATGGAAGAATTTGGGTAAAAATCCAGAAAATATGAGGAGTTGGGGACAACAATGAGCTGCTGAAATGGCCAAGTGAACTATAGGGCCACAACAGAGGGAGGTACTTTTGTGGTTACCTGAACCAAAAGAGAAGAAGGAGCCTTCCCAAAAAGCTCTGGTATGCTTGACCCTACTAATGTCAGATGTCTACTCTGAAAAACAGAAACAGTATGTAGTGTGAGTGTTTTAAGCCTTCTGGTCTGTGTTTAGTTACTTCTGCAGCCCTGCAAATGTAATGTAAGGTACACCATTATGTAGCCTTTCTGGTTTGTGCAACATAACCATCAACATTACCTCAAACCGGAGGAAGACAGAGGTCTGGCCTAGTGGAATTCTCCAAATTAATTATTTTCTAAAAAGTGAAAAGGACAAGCCCAGAGAGCTGAATCTGATTCACAGAGGGAAAACAAAACAAAACAAAACAAAGCAAAACAAAACAAAACAAAACAAAACAAAACAAAAAACCCTCTTGATTCAAGCCCACAGTGTCTCTACTTCTCTATAGTTGTTTTGAGGTATTTAAGGCCATAAATAATTTATAAGTCTTTGTGTGTGTGTGTGTGTGTGTGTGTGTGTGTGTGTGTGTGTGTGTGTGGTGTGTGTTTCTGAAGCAGCATCCTTGTCAGAAAAGAGTTAAACAATTTGCATGACTGGATAGCAGTTCTCCAGGTCTCATTTAGTAACAACCACTGCTTAAATAAATACAATTCAGCCAGTGTGCTGGCTTTCATCAGTACTCTTAGCACTTGGAAAGCCGATCCTAGCGCTTGAGAAGCTGAGGCAAGCAGATCACCACTGTGAGTGCAAAGCCAACTTGAGCTGCAGAGTGACAAGTGTCTTCAAACAAACAAACAAACAAAAAAAACCCACAAATTTAAATCTAATTATTTCTAGTTATTTAAGACTGTCTCTGTCCTTTCACACATCAAAGCCCCAAGATTAAAGCAAGCTTTCACATCTGCACAATAACTGCCCATGCCATGAGTGTCATTCAATCAATGCTTCCCCTTCCCATTCTGAACTCCACAGCCTAACTGGGTAAATTCTTCAACCGAGACTCACATCTTTAAAATTCTAAAATGACACTAATTTTAAAAATGTGTTAAATTATCCATTTGTCTGAGAAAAAAATATCTCAAATGTGTTTGAGTGGCAATCGGCAGGGACAAACAGCTAAAACAATAGGCAGTGAACTGCTTCTGACAAAGCTTGCAGCTGGAAGCTTCATTGTCCTGTTAAAAGACCCAAACCTATAGAAATACATTTTGAAAGTGGTAGAAAGGCAAAATGCGAGAAATCACAGTCACATTTGCCCCTTGACCAGACTCAGTAGTTCTTGTCGATATCACCCGGGGAAAGGTAAAATGTCTGTGGTCTACTGTGAACCAACAAAGGTAACAACAAATACTTCTCAGAAACAGACTCTAAGGTGATTACCATGTTGGGGATCTGTAGAGTAGTGATATTTAATGCAGGAGAGGGTACCCCCAAACTGTGCTTAGGAATTGCTGCCTATGGCAGCCAACAGAGAATGCTCAGCCAACTTCCTGCCTGAGAAACAGGCCTTATCCACAGGTTACAGGATAAACACAGATGCAACAAAATGAGTCACCAGAGGAAAACAAAAAATCTAAATTGAAGGTAAATGAAGCTTTGTGCACATGCATGACAAGAAATCCATTGAGCAAAACTAATTTTATATTGGAGCCAGAATGGCTGTTGTAGACACTGGAAACATGGAACAGGAGGGAAGGAAATTGCTACATAATCACAGACCTTGAAGTGAATTAAATTAAAGAATGTCTTCTGCATTGGCAAATACATGTGCACGTGCACACACACACACACACACACACACACACACATACACACACACATACAAATGCACACACCTGCACAAATGAGACTATACACACACAAGCACACAAACAATCTATATAATATGTGTGTGTATTTTTGTATATATGTGTGTATGTATTTAATTGTTTGTGTACATATATAAGGATGAAAATTATCCAGTTTCTATCAGGAAATAAAAAAACACTAGTAAACAAAAAGAGTATGAAAAAAATGAAAAAAAATATTCAATTGAAGATTCAAGAGTCAAAAACCCAGAGAACTGGTTTATTTTATAATGTGTATGAAATGACAATTTAAAAATCATTCATTTCCAGTAACACATTTTCATAAAATGACTATGCAATACTTTATTTAAAACAAAATTCTCATGCACTCTTTTCTTATTTTCTTGGTCAGTTTTTAGTAGTACAGGATGAAGCATAATTTCTGCACTGTTTAGTAGCACCAACTTTTGTGTCTGTTTGAAACAAAAAGTCTATAACACTTCCCTTGAATCTGATGCCAACACTGTGGTAAGTAGCACATGTTCTTTGAGGGCTAGGATTCTCTGTTAGCCTTGTGGGAGGTGAATATCTACAGTCTGTCATTATTCACTGAATCGCCAAATTCTTTAGTGCTTATTTTTTTATATTTTTTTTATAGAAAAGAAGTGGATCTGAATGCCTCCCTCTGAGATCAGTTAGTAACTTTGATATGAGCTCCATTCAGCTGCCTGGCCTTCTTACTGAAGGAATATGACTGAAGAATACAATAAGTTTTATGTATTCAAAAATTCCTTTTCTAGCTGTGTCAATAGGAGGAAGTGACCTTGGAAAAGGTCTTGGCTCACACTGAACAGTGTCTTGGTAGGAAGCCATTTGGCCTTAATGGGATGAAAGGCCAGCTCATCTTGTCCATTTGGCACCTCTGTGCAGCTCTGTGGAAGAGAAGCATTGCACATAGCCTCAAGTGCTATCTTCTTGAGGACAGAAGGGACATGCGAGTCTCTGGCCCTTCCATTACTGATTCCCTCTGAGGGACATCTGTCTTCATTTCATTTGTTCAAAAGGTCACAGGTGAAAGAAGCCACTTCAGTCAGTGAAGTCATCTGGACAGACTTGGAACACAGAGATCTGCAGGGCAGAGCATCCTGGGAATTAGGGAGAGATGGAAGGAGTCTAACCAAGTTAATAGACTCTTTAGTACAGACCTTTTGGATCTTTAGGAGTTGAATATACTATATATGGAAACCAGACTAATGGATATTATAGGACTGATGATCTCTGAAGGTTTTTTTGTTTGTTTTGTTTTTACTTCCTTGTTTTCTTTATGGGAGGAAACAAATATATAGGAGTCAAACATAAAACAGCCAATAAAAGAGCTCAAGATTCTTTAATAAGAACCAAAGGAATAAAAAAGGCATGAAAAAAGGGAAGGGTAATATTCTTGCCATCATCTAATACACATGATTCTCTCTTAACTATTTTTTTTTGATAAAACAGCTGCAAAACTATCATTAAATCTAGATTCTCTATGTAAGGACACATAAAACAAAAGACCTTTCAGCAAAGGCTGCAGCCATAGGAACATGGAGCCTTCTTCTCTCCTGATTCTGTAGCTCAAAAGGTTATTATTTCATTTTTTCATCTTATTTGTAATTCAAGAGACCAGTGACTCTAGAGAACTTTGAAGCTGGGATTATGATCAGTGCCTACAAAGGAGGGGCATATAACTGCAGATGGCATTTCTTTTTGTGTGTGTTTTGTGTGTGTGCGCGTGTGTGTGTGTGTGTGTGTGTGTGTGTGTGTGTGTGTGTGTGTGTAATATGAACATTTCTATTTACATGTGCATGTATGCATGCATGTGTGCTTACATGTGTGCTCAAGAATTTGGAGGTCAGAAGTTGATGCCAGCTGTCTTATTTATGATTTACCACCTTAATTTTTAAGACAAGGTATCTCACTATACCTGAGGATCTTTTATTTGGCTCCACAGGCTAGAAAATGAGCTCCAGGCATCTGCTTTCTCAGTGTTGTGGTTACAGATGTGTGATGCCAAAATTGGATTTTATGTATATGTTGGCAAATCCCAAACAAGGTCATTATTTTTCTGAGTCCATATAATAAAATATGTGCTATTTCCTAAGTCCCCAATCTTCATATTGTTGACATTGAGATGGCATTATATAACCATTTCCAATGTGTTCAACATATCCATTTGTCTCTTGAAAGACAGATAGTAGCAATATTTACCTGCAGGAAACCATCATGAGATTGCCTTTTAATAATCGCTCATGGAATGGATGGGACTGAAGACATCTGGCTCCCCAAAGAGCCTTTAAGAGATCGTCACAAAGCCCCTCCACTTGTCAAGAAGGTAAATAATTAACAGGGTGGGGGTACCCCTGAAGTGGTATAGTTCCCAATGAGTTGCCAGTGAAACTTTCAGTTATTCAACTTCCTGTGACTCTTTCATGTTGCAGGTGGGACACATAAATGACACGGATGCCCATAGTTACTCGGGGAATTTTTTAGTGGCATCTATTTTGGGTTACCTATGCTCCTGTAACTCAACTTCAAACCATAACTCATTTATTTCCCAAGATGGAGATGGATGAAATTCTTTCTTTGGTCTATCGGTTCTCTCTATCTGGGTGAATTTAGTCTGTCAGTCTCCCCTGGAAATGACACCTTGATTGTGCTGAATGATGCTTCCTAGGAGTCTCTTCCTTGAGTGCTTCTTGTCTAGCAGATGTGCGTCCGAATTTGGAAATATAACTAGGCAGTGGCCAAGTGTATTTTTGAAGGTCCAGGTGCTGAAGATGTCTAAATCTGTAAGTCCTGGAATGAAGAAGGCAGCCCCACTGGAAACCAAGGAGTTCCAAGGAGCAATATAAATTACAAGCTTGTGATGATATATTGTATACCCCAATAAAGCTTCCCTGGGATCAGAGGACAAAGCCAGCCAGTATATTAAACATAGAGATCAGGCAGTGGTAACACACAGCTTTAATCCTAGGATTCAGGAGGCAGAGATCCATTTGGATCTCTGTGAATTCAAGGCCCCACTGGGAACAAAGCCAGGCATGTTGGTACATGCCTTTAATCCCAGCACTAGGAAGGAAGGAAGATGGCAAGGCACAGAAAGTTATATAAGGTGTGAGTAAACAGGAAGTCTCTCTCTTGAGGCTGAGGATTTCTAGAGGTAAGAATATGACTGGCTTGTTTGTTTCTCTGATCTTTCAGCATTCACCCCAATATCTGGCTCCAGGTTTCTTTCTTTTTTTTTTTTTTTTTTTTTATTAATAAGATCTTTCTAAGGTTATGTTACACAAGCTGCTCTTGGGAGACTTTGGGGGGATCTTGGGGTATCTTCTGTTGCTGTATTCTGAATTTTCTCATATGACTGTCTCTAAGGCAACTTCAGTCATTACCTGTGCCTTGTCTAGAAGCAACATACAAACCAGGACTGTTGGACTAGTTCCACGAGAGACAGTTCTATCACTATTTATAAATGTTTTCCTTTCCATCCTTCTCAATGGTTCTGAATGGATTTGACTATTTTCCTTACATGTGTTTCTAGTTCTGGTAGATGTTAAAATCACTCTCTCAACTATCTATCCTTTGGGGTTTTACATCTAGTGCTAACATTTCTTTCTGAAGTCAATGTTTGCTCTTAATTGCTACACAATGAAAAAACAAAAATAGTTTATGCAATTCCAGAACTCAGTTATGTCTTCACCACTAAACAATCCTCTGTTTTCTTTGTCAGATTGTTAGTTTCTTCATCATTTCACCTTTCCCAAGAATAAATAAGAACTCAGAAATATTTTACATCGAGTCTTTCTTCTCATTTTATTTTCAATTATTCTTTTTTGGGCTCTATTCAGAAAAGTAGACACTTACTGTCATTAGTCCAATTGTTTATTTTAATTGTAGTGGTAATTATAGTAATAGGTAAGTTTTTAATGAATGACATTCATTAGCAAATTCCTTATACAATATAACAAAATATGTCACCTCATATTTTAGTTCATTAAATCATAATAGATTTTATTTACTCTAATGTAAGAATTTATTAATTTTCTCTCTCCCATTTCAATTCTTGTTTTAAACTGCAGTCTCAAACTAATGACAATATGCTTTTTGTCTATACTCTGCTAATTGATTTTTAAAATAATATAATACCTTTTCTGTATTTAAATTTTTTGTATTCGATTTGATTGAAACAAAATAGAGATTGCTTAAAAATAGCTATGCATGGCTTCTCCGAGCTCTGATTCCAGTTTTAGTTGTTTATGGAGATTTCAGGGAGTGTTTGAGCAAGCTGACTAGCTTTTCAAGGTAATAACTAATGCTATTTCACAATGGAATTAGGAAGTTTCTCATGTTTGAAATAAAGTTGCAAGTGGGAAATAAATGCTAACAAATAGTGAGCTGTAGGGGTTGTGTCATTTATGGGCAAGAGTCATAAACACAAATGACTAGTTTCAAATTTCTTCTCTCATTCAGCAGAAAGAGAATGTAAATTGGCAATTGGTATTTGTTGTAAACAGAATATTACAGAATAATTGTATCATACTGTTTAGTATAGAAAGTTCTAGACATATAAACCTAGCCTTTTTTTTTTTTTCATGTGTTAGCTATATTTAAAAGTATAATATAGGTTAAAACTTCATTTTTCTCATTTCAGTAACACATGTATCTAGCTTTTACACCTGTCCATAGCTTAGATAATTAGCTGTCAGTATGTGTATATGTCTTCAACAAGTCCATGTCTCCTCCAGCAAGAACATACATCCTAATTTTTTCCAAACAGTTCCATCAACTGGGAACAAAACATTCAAATATATGAGCCAATGGGGCCATTCTTACTCAAATCATCACAGCTTGTATATTCGTTTCTGCTTTGAATCATTTGTTAAAATTCTCAGATGGATCCACATCTGAGAATGGTAATATCCTATACTTTCTCCACATTGGTGACTCACACTGAAGAAGTTGAGATTATAAAAAATCTGAACTATTTTACAAAATATTTACACAGAGTTGTATTACTCTCAATAATTCTGAAATGGCTAACCTTTAAATTACTAGGTACACATAATTATCGGTTTATGGAAAATCCCTCTCACTGGCATCTCAGCCATGGTATCAGGAGTTCAACACCTCTCATTGTCATATCAGTCATCATAACAATGATTGACTCCTTTTCATTGGCATTTCAGCCATAGTAGCAGTGATCATTGGTATTGAAAGGTACAGCTGAATTATGCATTTTGTTTCTAAACACCATTATAGATATTGTGGAATATCTTTTAGAAAGGGTAAAAGCAAATCCTTATATAATGACAGATTTGACAGTGCAAACTTATGACCTTCAAGGGATGTTATAATTCCTCTTTAATTCTTTGATAAATTGAAATATATAAACATGCGTGAGAATTGAGAATGAAAGAAAGCCTAACAAGCTAAACAAAGAAGAAAACGTAATTTTAACAGAACAACCATTTATTTATTTTATATTTATGTAAGTGGATGTTTGATACCTGCTAGCCACATAGGCACAAAAGAGGGATCTGTGCACTGCATGAAAATATTTGTGAGCTTGATTTTGCTCCCTGAGCTACTATGAACCTGAACAAGTTTCCTCTAACTTGAGAGTACCAAGTAAGTCAGAGTCCATTTTACTTGTGTTGATCCATAGGCAAACAGTTCAAGACTTCACTACCATTAAAAAACAAAAAACCTGGCGACATGTTCTCTGGAAGAACTTTGTATCAAATAGAAGAAGGCTGTTTTGAATCACCATACAGCCCTCAAGTGTGATGGTGTTGAATGCTACTTCTTCAGTCTCTTGAGCTTGAATTTCACAGGTCTATTCTGTGATCTCCTATTCTTACCTAAGTCCTGTGTTTCTCCATGATGTCACCATTTCTCCTTCAGTGATAGAACTATGTCCTATTTAACTGTATGTCAGGTACATGTTCTATCAGACAGGATATTTTATAGTCTAGCTCCAGCACAAGGATAAGACGGAGAAGTATACCTCTAAAGTGGCAGTCCCTGAGAATATCAGAAAAACAAGACAGCAGAATCAGAATATTTCCCCACTGCTTTGTGGTCAAAAACATTCTCCAATGTTTAAAAAGCATGTTTTAGGGCAATATGTGGAGGGAATTTATCAATACACTTCAGAATGTACATGTTAGAAGCTAGTTAGTAAGAACTGTAGTCATACTGATGCTCGTTCTCTCTAGGTACCTCATCTCTATCTTAGCATTCTTTAAAAGACTCTGACAAGAATTTTAAAGGATTTATCCTTCCATGAGCAAATGCACAGGCTGGTATAGGCCAAGAAGAAAAAGGGATTGAATATCTGGGGGATATTACAAAATATCAATCTTTGCTGTAGTTACTGAAACAATGATTGGAATTTGGAAGGAGGAGATGCAACTAATTTATGTATATATTTTTTGATATCTCATTGCATTGGGCACTCAAATTCTATAAAACACAACCCACAGAAATAAATAAAAAGTCTACCTAAGCCTTCCTGTGATTCAATAGAAGGCTCATAGTATTTGAGATGGGTGCTGGCCTTTGTTCTTTTAGGAAATATTGGTTGGCAATGTGGCTCAGTGATATAATCCTTTTCTAACAGGTAGGAGATACTTGCCTAACTAACATAATCCAGCCTGGGCTGGATCTTAAAAACTTCCAGATACCTAACTAGGTATTATGGTTCTGTTATTGAGTAGAAGTCCTTACTTTCCAGTATGTGTAATGGTATCAGAAGAGAGAGAGAAAATAGACAAAAAAATCATCTTGTCAAATGACGTTGCATGTTATGGAACAGAGTGAAGAGATAAGACAACAGACAAGTAAAAAAGAGTGGGGCTAGAGAGATAGATGAGTGGTTCAGGACATTTGTTGAGTACAGGTTCACTTACCCACATCCACATGGCAGCTCACACCTGTCTGTAATTCTAGTTCCAGGGCTTCTGACATCCCTACACAGACATAACACCAATGAAAATAAAATAAAAATAAATTATATGAAAGAAGAAAAGGAATGAAAGAAACAGGTTAAGACTTTGAGTCTACAGCTCAAGAAAGTCTTCCAAAATAAGATGATATGGGAACAATGATTTGACTAAACTAAGAAGGCAAGGCAGTGCATGTGTTTTGAACTCATAGTGGAGAGAAGAATAAGTGTTTAAGCCCAGCATCCTAGGACTGGCGAAATTCTCTGGGTATTTGAAAAACTGGCAGGAAGCATTGCTTGAGCAAAGGTAAAGAAGGTGTGCCAGGAATAACCAATGATTTTCTAAGACTTTATATAAATCACTGTCAGATGATACATTATGGAAGCAATGCATCATCTTAGCAGGAAAAAGCTGTTTTTGTTAAAATTATCAACTGGCCAAATAAGCACAATTCAAGAGAAGATGCAAAACACTGTAGGCATCAGCCTTAGTGTTACACTACACTGTTCACAGTGGGAAAGAACAACTATCTCAATTGATTATTAAATCCACAGAGTTCAAGTCATAAGGAATGTGAATGGAAGAAGAACATAGGATATTGTGGTGGTGTAGTGGGTAGCCATTCCAGCTTGGATCTGGAAGCTCCAACCCCCATTGAGACTCTGGCAACTGTCACGCCTACGAGGCGGGGCGAGGGGAGGTGCTGGAAACCTGAGAGCTGGATGGGCAAGTGCTCGCTCTGGGCTCGCTCTCTGCGCCTGGACCCTGGATAGTGGAGATTGATTGTGCAGAGCTCCAGAGAACACCGCTGGATTGCGATACACTTTCCCCAGACCCCCGCGACCTATCCATTCCTTCATTTGTAAGTCATCCACTAAATAAATCTTCCTTTTAACTACGTGGAGTGGCCTTTATAATTTTCGCCAATATCTGGCGCCCAACGTGGGGCTCGAACCCACGACCCTGAGATTAAGACCATTCCTTTGTATATAGTCTTGTATTAGTTTAGAACCTTCTTATTTAGACAGAAAGGGGGAGATGTAGTGGGTAGCCATTCCAGCTTGGATCTGGAAGCTCCAACCCCCATTGAGACTCTGGCAACTGTCACGCCTACGAGGCGGGGCGAGGGGAGGTGCTGGAAACCTGAGAGCTGGATGGGCAAGCGCTCGCTCTGGGCTCGCTCTCTGTGCCTGGACCCTGGATAGTGGAGATTGATTGTGCAGAGCTCCAGAGAACACCGCTGGATTGCGATACACTTTCCCCAGACCCCCGCGACCTATCCATTCCTTCATTTGAAAGTCATCCACTAAATAAATCTTCCTTTTAACTACTTGGAGTGGCCTTTATAATTTTCGCCAATATGGTGGTTTAAAAGAAAATGGTCACCATAGGCTCATAGGTAGTAGCACTTTTGTGAGGTATGGCCTTGCTCAAGTAGATATGGCTTTCTTGGAGAAAGTGTGTCATTGGAGCATGCTTGGTGATCTCATATGCTCATACCACACCCAGTGTAGTAGTCTCTTCCTGCTGCTTTTAGGTCTAGATGGAGAACTCTCAGCTACCTCTCCAGCATCATGTATACCTGCATGCTGCCGTGCTTCCCACCATGATGACAACAGACTAAACCTCTGAACTGTAAGCCAGCCCCAATTAAACACTTTTCTTTATGAGTTGCCATGGTCATGATGCCTCTTCACAGCAATAGAACCCCTAACTAATACAGATGTGTTGCACAATTATAAAAGATTGCTGTATTCTTCTATTGAAAGAGAAACGGAAAACAGGGGTAGAATAAGGGGAAACTTAAGAAGCAAATAGATTATTCATTTTGATAGAGGCTAAAATATCATGAGCTGATGTAGTAGAGGAGATCCACAATATTTGAACAATTAAATTAATGCCTACTTTTGATGGTTTGGACATGGTGTATGATAAAAAGACAAGAGATAAAGACAACGCTTACATGAAAATCAAAGCTCCTGGAAAGATGAAGTTTTGTTTAAAAACTTAGTAATGACTTTAGGAAAATAGATTTAGGGTAAATATCAGTATTGGCATGCTAAATTTGAAATAGAATTTACATATTCAGTAGTAAATGCTGAGTATATAATAGAACATGTAGGATGGGAATTTAGAGGAGTATTTCTATTAAAAGTACAGAGGAGGAATCTTTCACAAAGATAATTTTAATAGTAATTACTAAGGAAATATAATCATGTTTTATCTATTTTATTGAAAATATATTGTTTTTCCACACAATATATCTGGATTATAGCTTCTTTTCCCCCTACTCCTCCCAGTTCTTCCCCATCTTTCCTACATTCTAGATCCAATTCCTTTTTGTCTCACATTAGAAAAGAACAGGCTTCTAAGAGACAACAGCTAAACAAGCAAAATAAAATATGATAAGCTGAAGCAAAAATTATCATAATGAAATTGGACAAGGCAACCAACAGAGGGAGAAGAGTTTGAAGGATAGGCACAATTGTTAGAGGCCCACTCCTTCTCACACTCAGGATCCTAAAAATACTGAGATAATAGCTATAATATTTATATGCAGAGGACCTGGTGAAGACCTGTATAGACCCAGCTTGCTACTTCAGTCTTGGAGAGTTCATATACACCATGCTTAGTTGATTCAGAAGGGTTTGCTTTCCTGTTTTTTGCATTCACTCTGGCTTTTACACTCTTTCTACCTCTTCTTCTATGGGTTTCCCCTAGGTATGAGTGGAGGGACTTCTAGGAGACAACAAATTTAGAACTTTATATTCCAAGGACTCTGTAATGTCTAGTTGTGGTCCTGCATATATTCCAGTCTGCTGCAGGAAAAATGTTCTCTGATGATGATTGAGTAAATATTCACATATCATTAAGAGTCATTTTATTGATACCCTTTTAAAAAATAGACCGGTGCTATTTCATTTTACCCTAGATCTTGGAGCTATCTAACTTCTGGTTCTTAGTTGCCCAAGCAGTTTTGAGTTTGGATTTCTTCTCATGGAGTAGGTTTAAGTAAAATCAGACATCAGTTGGCTACTCCAACAAGTTCTGTTCCACTAATGGACTAGCATATTTTTCAGGCTGGACAGATTACAAGTCAGAGCTTTTGTGGCTTGGTTGGTGTTTTCACTTCTATTTTGGTAGCCTTAAGAGTACCTTCCTGCACAAAAGAGGCTTGCACATAGGGATGAAGGCTCTATGTAGGCACCAACTTGACTTATTCATCTTCAATGAGTTGTGTGGGTGTTGTGCTAAACTATGGGGCCCTGCTGTCAGTTTGTGGAGAGCCACCCTTTGGCTTAGCAACAGCCTATGTTATTTGGGAATTTCCATGGGTCCCCTTTAGACAACAACTCAATTGAATGCAACCCAGTTCTTCTTCCAGAAACCTACTTCGGTAACAAGAGATGGCCAGTTGAGAATCCATATCCTCTTATATTAGAAGACCTCATTAGGGTCACCTTCATATATTTTTGCAAGTACTAAGTTTGCAAATTATCCTTCAAATTCCCCTCAATTCCAGCTGTCTTTCCCTGTAGGCTCTCCCTCTACCCCATCTCTCTTCCTTCCCACTGTGTTCCTGTTCCAGTCCCAAACCCCCCACCCCCAGTATACCCTTAAAATCTATTCTAATTTTCCATCCCAGAGATGTCTTTGTGTACCCCAGACTCTTCCTCTTTACCTAACCTCTTTGGGTATGTGGACTGTAGCTTAATTGTCACTTATTTAATAATTAATATCTACTTTAAAGTGAATATATACCATGCTTGTCTTTCTGAGCCTGGGTTACCTCACTCAGAATGATTTATTTTCTAATTCCATCCACTTTCCTGCAAATTTCAGAATATCATTGTTTGTAACAACTGACTAGTACTCAATTGTGTAAATGTTCCATATTTTCTTTATCCATTCTTCTGTGGAGGGACTGCTGTGGAATAATTCTCCTATACACTGTAAATATGTATTACTCTCATTGGTTGATAAAAAGATGACAGGCTGATACCTAGGCAGAACAGCCAGACACAGAGGGAGCAGGAGATGAATGTGCCATGCTAATGAAGGTACCACCACTTGGCAGAGTGTAAATAAGGAATATGGCTTAATTTAAAATGTAAGAGCTAGCTAGTAATAAGCCTGAGCTCTTGGCTGAGTGTTTACAATTAATATAAGCCTCTGTGTGATAATTTGGAAGTGGTTCCTGGGACAGGAAAACTCTGCCTGCAAGTGATATCTAGGTTGTTTCTAATTTCTGGCTATTATGAATAAAGTCATAATGAAAATGGGTGATCAAGTTTCCTTGTGGTAGGATGGAGCATCCTTTGGATATAAGCCCACTTGTGGTATAGCTGAATCTTGAGTTAGGCTGATTCCCAACTTCCTGAAAAAACTATCGTATTGATTTCCATAGTGGCTTTCCAAGTTTTCCATCCCACCAACAATGGAGAATTGTTCCCCTTGCTCCACATCGTCTCCAGCAGGAACTGTCATTGTGTTATTGATCTTAGCCATTTTGACAGGTGTAAGATATACTCTCAATGTAGTTTTGATTTTCCAAGCAAACGGCTCAAATAAGCCTGCTCTTCTAGCTACTCTAACATCTAAGAAAAAAGATTTCAAAACAAATTAATGAAAAGAGATGGGGAAGGACAATTCATACTCACCAGAGGAAAAATCCACCAAGATGATATCTCAATATTCAACATCTATGCCCCAAACACGAGGGCACCCATGTTTGTAAAGGAAACACTACTAAAGCTTAAATCACATATTGACCCTCACACATTGATAGTGGGAGACTTCAACACCCCACTCTTTCTAATAGACAAGTCATCCAGACGGAAACTAAAGTGAGAAATAATGGAGCTAATAGGTGTTATGACTCAAATAGACATAACACAGAACATTTCACCCAAAACACAAGTGAAGACACACTTTCTTCTTAGCACCTCATGGAATGATCTCCATAATAGACCATATATACTCAGTCACAAAGAAAATCTCAACAGATACCAGAAAAGTGAAATAACCTCCTCTATCCTATCGAACTACCATGGATTAAAGCTGAATTTCAACAACAGAAACATCAGAAAACCTACAGACTCATGAAAACTGAACAGCTGTCTATGGAATTACAACTGGGTCAAGGAAGAAATAAAGACTTCCTAGAATTCAATGAAAATGAGTACACAACATGCCCAAACTACCAGGACACAGTAAAATGGTACTAAGAGGAAAATTCATAACACTAAGTGCCTACATAAAGAAATTAGAGATTCTCATACCAGAGACTTAACAGCATACCCGAAAGCTCTAGAACAAAAAGAAGCAGACAAACACAAGAGGATTATTTATTGGTTTTCTTTTCTTTTTGACATCTAGTTTCTTGTGTTCTTTATATATTTGGGATATTAGCCCTTCATCAGATTTGGAGTTGGTAAAAATCTTTTCCAGTTCTGTAGGTTTCTTCTTTGTCCAGTTGATGTTCTCTTTTGCCTTATAGAAGCTTTTTAGTTTTACAAGTTTCCATAATTGTAGATCTTAATGCCTATACTATTACTGTTCAGAAAGTTGTCTCTTATGCTGATACATTCAAGGCTATTCCTTTCTCTTCTATCAGGTTTAATGTATCTGTTTTTATGTTGAGGTCTTTGATCCACTTGAACTGGCATTTTATGCAGTGTGATAATAATGGATCTACTTGCATTCTTCTACATGCAAACATCCAGTTTGACCAGCACCATTTGTTGAAGATGCTTTCTTGTTTGTACTGTATACTTCTGGATTCTTTAACAAAAGTCAGTTGTCCATATGTTTGTGGATTTATGTATGGGTCTTTAATTTGATTCCATTTATTAACATGTATGTTTTTATGTAATTCCATGTGGTTCTTCTTATGATAGCTCTATAGTACAACTTGAAATTGGGAATAATGTAATGTCTAACAGTTCTTTTATTATTCAGAATTGTTTTAGCTATCTAGGATTTATTGTTTTTCTATATAAATTTGAGAATTATAATTTCATGGTCTATAAGGAATTGTTTTGAAATGTTTATGGGAAATGCATTGAATCTGTAAATTGCTTTTGATAGGATGGTCATTTTTACTATGTTAATCCTACCGATCCATAAACATGGGAGAGCTTTCTGTGTTCTTTTTTTTTTCTGACCTCTTCTTCAATTGCTTTCTTTAAATACTTGAGGTTTTATTATACAAAACTTCTACTTGCTTGGTTAAAGTTACCTCAATATATTTGTTATTATTTGAGTCTATGGTGAAGTATTGTTTCCCTGATTTCTTAGGCACTCAAATGATAAAGCTGAAAACAACAACAACAAAAAAAGTAAACAAGCCAACTACATCATCAAACTGAAATTAGTCACAAGATTGTGTCGTTATATTTGATTCACAAAGTAGGAAAATTGTGTATATTGCTAACAAACATGAACTAATTCCATGGCTAGAAGAAATACCCATGCAATATGTTATCCAGCTTTCTGCACCTGTGTCATGACCACTGTGGACCTAACGGACATTTGTAAGAGCCCAGCATAACCTTCTATTTTGCCCTGTGTTTATTTGGCCAGTCAATATTTTTGCGAAGAATGGTTTTTCATTTTCGATAATTCATCACCCAGGAGTGACAGTAAATGGAGAAGAGGTTCAAACTAAGGCTGTGCCCCCAGTGTCCACGTTAGAAACAGCTACGACTAGACAGATTTCATGCCAAACCTGAGAGGCTAGATTTATAAGTAGTGTTCAGGTTTTGTTTTACTGATTCATTGTTTGCTTGACTGATTTTTTTGTTTGTTTGCTTAGCCAGTATTTAGAACCTGACTGAGAAATTGTGGCGATGGAGCATCAACAAAGGCAAGCGGCGGGGGTGGGGAGGAGAGAAGTGTAAAAGTGGGGAACGTGACCAAAGACAAAGACGATCGTATCGTATCCAGTGCTGCTCTATGCTCTGCTAACAGAACAGAAAAGTAGGTAATAAAACATGGTCACTGACCCTAATGGGGCCATTGCAACGTTATACCATTTGTACTAAATGTTTCACAAGATTCAAGACAGAAGAGGGGATATTAGAAAAAGAGTGTTTAAGCAAGTCTTTAGGAGAGCCTGTCAGTAAAGCAGAGAATGGAGACCTGGAGGGACTCATGAGGGCACGGGATTACATGATACTTTTCCCCAAACGAGAAAAATAACATTATTTTATTGCAGACTGGAAATGATTCTGAAGGCATAATGAAAAATTGTTCTTCGAACTAGACCAGGAACAACAAAGAAGGCTTGTTCCTGTACAGAATTCTGTCTAGGCAGTTACCTAAGCAGAGGCTGTGAATAGGGCAGGTGCTACACAGCCAACTCCTTCACTTCAGCCTTAAAATTAAGTCTGAAATGATAGCTTACGCTATCATACCAGCACTTAGGAAGCTGAGGCAGGGAGATCACAAGTTCAAAAACAACCTGACTATAAAAAGAAATCCAGCCTTAAAGAACAAGTGGAATGGATAGGAGAAAGGGGTTCAGAAGTGAAGAGAACCTGTTGCCCTTGGAGAAGGTCCAGCTTCAATTCCCAACACCCACATGAAGGCCCCAAAACAACTGTAGTTCTTGCTCCAGGGACTGCAACATCCTCTTCTCATTTCCACTGGCAACTTGTTACTTCCACTGGCAACAGGCACACATGTGGAACAGTCACACACATAAAATAAGCAAATCTTATGATTAAGGTTAAATCAAAAGCATAAAGTTGTATTTCTTAAGGAAGACAGAAAGACCACATGAATCCCAAATGGCAGAAACAGAGAAATTAGTTTGTGGAAATGCTGATTCTCACTCAAATATTAAAAATACCTTCAAATTAAAATAGAATTCCAAAACAAACAGCATATTCTTCACCCAGGATTTATTAAAATGGTGAATTTGGCATCTTAGGCCTATTGAACTAGAATCTGTGATCTTAATAAATCCTCACATGATTGATATGCAGGTTTAAGCATGAAAGACACGCTTCTACAAGGCTGAAGAGTTAAAAACCAGGGAAAGTGGTCACCAATCAATACACACTGAGACTGACTGAGGCAAATTCCAGTGAAGGCTTGTGTTGAAACAACAGTTTTAACCAGAGATAAAATTTTCAAGAGAGGTCAACTGATGAGGCATTGGGATGGCAGGTAGTTTAGTTCTAGAACTCTAGCTAAGCATGTGTAGGACCTTGGGTGGATCCCACCACTAACAAAATGAATAAATGAATAAATAAACAACCAAAAACCAAACCAAACCAAAACAACAACAGCAGCAAATGATATTAAGGTACTTTTAAGCAATGAGAAGTTATGATACTTTTAATGGAGTACAAATTTTGGTAAGTGAGATTTGAGGTAAGCAATGCAGGAAATTCAAACAGGAGAGCTGGGAGGCAATGAACTTGGAGATCAAAATCTTGTTCTGCACAGCCCTGGAGGACTGAAGTGCTATGGAAGCTGGGTTGCTAAATCAACAAAGTGGAAAGTGTCTCCTTAGGTGTTAATAGTGATTTAATGGTAAGGATAGCAGAATACAAACCTGCCCACCTTTGTCTTTGAAAATCATTCCTTGTGGCCTCCTCCCTGCTTATTTTGCTACCACATTGTTTGCTGTTTTCCCCTTTGCAGTAGATTGTATCTCAAGCTGTTTTCACTGCTTGTCTCCTTGTCTTTTCTTATTAGTATCTCCAGTATAGAGCTGCCCTCTAATTTCGCTCCATAGGAAGGATTTAGTGTCTTAGAAATGGGATCCAAAGAAGCAGCTACTTACCAAGGGCCAGAAGAAACATTGACCTCTGTGCATCAAGGGTTTCTGCTTAGTTTCTTTTCAGGATGTCAGACATTGACTGGGGAAAGACAAGGGTCAGGCTACATGACTTCTTAGAATGGAGAAGGTTTGAACAAAGGGCTTTAGTTTACAGTAACAGCTGGAAGAAGGCTTTAGCTCTAAGTTTTAAATCTGGTTCTCGTCTAGGAAAACCATAAACTACCAACCACAACACATAAGCCACAGAGCTTGATGAACTGTCAAAGAAAGATTACAATGACAAAATACAGTGGAAGAAGTTGAGAAGATTATTATAGTTGGTGTTGAGGTCATTGCAGTTGAGGAGACAGACTGAACTCCAAGGCAAGAGGCAGAAGAGCGTCCCACACTGTGGGAGGCCATGAGAAAGAACTCAAGGGTGCAGCTCTGGAGATTCAAGGCAGTCATCAGGCCATGTGCTAGATGGTGCTTACTGGGGAAGCTCCCGTCTTCTTACCGTGATGGGAAATCAGAACAAAGCAGAGAAAAGGTGTAAAATGTCAAGTGTATGCACAAGTTTTCCTGTGTACAGCCTGGCCCGCAGTCAGGACAAATCTCTCTCACCTGCCAGTTCCACAGCTGCTCAGACCCAAATAAACACACAGAGGCTTATATTATTTACAAATGATATGGACTAATGGTTCAGGCTTCTCGCTAGCTCTTACATCTTAAATTAACCCATTTCTATAAATCTATTCTTTGCCACATGGCTTGTGGTTTACCGGTACTTTACATCTTGCTTCGCCTGGCAGCAGCTAGCAGCATCTCTTCTCTCTGTTTTTTCTCCTTCCTCTCTCTCTAGTTAGAATTTCCTACCTAACCTTATTTTGCCTCACCATTGGCCAAACAGCTTTATTTATCAACCAAGCAGAGAAACACATATTCACAGCATACAGAATGACATCACCCATCAGTCAAGTCTTCTAAGAAAAACACCAAGAGGCTAAAAGGAAAAGGTACCTGTTTACTGAGCAGAGGGAGAGGAATGTTTAATCTGTAGATAAACTAGTGTGTAACACTTGCTAGACATGCATAACCCTTCTGATAGAAAACAGGATTATTGAATGTCTTGAACATCACTGGCCTACAAGTTAGTTCCCTCAGGACTAAAATTGTGCTTTACCATACAAGCTGACATCACTATGAGACGTCAGTGCTGGACACATGATTCATACTAGCCTCCTTTGGAATAAGACTCTTGGTGCTGTTGCATCACAAACTGCCCATGGCCCCTCAAGTCTCTTTATCTCCATACATGCTACAAAGAGCTGACAGAACAAAACAAAAACAAAAACAAACCCAGTGCCCACAGCAGCCTTTCTTACCTCACAGAGACTGAGAAGAGATAAATGGAACTCCACCTCCAAACACACACACACACACACACACACACACACACACACACACACACACACACACATTTATGCTTCCATTGCAAACCTGGCTGCAGGCATAACAGCATAGATTATTGTGCTATTTAATATTAATTAAATTAAGCCTGTTGCCTCTTAATGTGACCTTTCACTTACTTGGAAACTTTTCAGAGTAGGTCTCTCGTTCTGTCTGGTGAGACACAAGCTCCTCTCTTTCCTGGAGCCTATTAGTTCTCAAACCCAGAATGAGTCTCAGTGAGTGCCTGTGGCTCCACCCAGCCCTTCTCACCCTGCCCCCTATCTTAAAACTCTCTCTTCCATGGGCTGGGCTTCTGCTTCCCTTCCTCCAGGCCATTCCCCATATAGCTCAGCCATTTTGGGATGCTGGTCTCTCTTGGTCTCTTGGCCCAGGCTACCTCTCTTGGTTGGCAGCTCCTCTCTTTTTCTCCCTTCCTCTCTTCTCTCATGGTCTCATTTAGTCTCCTGGCCATGTTCAGCCTGGACTCTTCCTTCTGCCTGCTTTCTCCCTTATAACTATAATAAAAATCTTCTCTGTACTTTTGGAGTAGCCATGTCCTTCTCCTTTTATTTCATTTTTTTTTTATCCATCTGGTGCTAAAACCTGGCAGTGGCATAAATAAGCTCCCTTCCATGGGACTAGGCCTCTCCAGAACAAGCTGCTGCTTTGACTCTTCTAAGATATGTATAAACCATTTGTTCCTTCTGGTCTCTGCCACCTATCATATTTGAGTTTAAATTCTAGTCCTCCTCTTCAGCTGCTTTTCCCCTTCATCTGCTCTAACCCATCCTTGTCTTATTGTCTACCCTTTCTCTGGTTCCTGGAGCCTACTATGCCCTCCAGAGCACCCACCATGTATACATCTCCCTACTACACCCTCCAGGGTGCCAACCAAGTGGGGATCTTCCTGCTACCCTGTCGAGAAACCAACCAAGTGGGCAACTAACTCTCTACTTACTGAAAAACTTACTCCTTTTCTACTAGACAGCTCCATTTGGTCCAAAGCCTCTCCCAGTCAACTTTTTGAGCCATTTTCTCCTTTACCTTCTCTAACTACTCATGTCTCCTTCTCTACTAGGTTAAGTGTCACCACAGAGCTGCCTGCTTTTCCTACAAAAGCCACAGCAGTGTCACAGGAGGCTCCTCTCACCCTACTGATCCAGTTAAATATGGAAAAGGACTCCTCTCCTCTATAATTTGGGACATTTCTCTTTGACAAGTCTCTCAGTCCACTTAGAGATGCCCTGGATTAAAATTCATGACACTAGGACACTCAGCCCCACTGAAATTCATGACATTAGAATACTCACCCTCTCTGCTCCCTCACAGCCCCTCTCAGCTCCTTCTTGGAACTTCCTCACCACCTCTTAGGAGCTGTCTGCTACACTGCATGGGTTTTTCACATGCTCCTGGGTCTATGCTACAATCCTTCACTTGCCTACCTTCATATATGTTAGCATCTCCCTCCTGGAGATTCCTCTTCCTGCCCTCAGAGCTTCCTGCTCTATCTCTTCCTTAAGCCCTTCTATATTAGAATCCTTCCTTGGACAGATTTCACCATAAGGAGGGTTCCAGTTCCCCTCAGTTCCTATTCCCCTCAGTTCCCTCCTGGAAGTTCCTGATATGCCCTTCTGGCTCTATAGCCATTTTCTTGCCCCCTCTCTCTAGGAGTTGCCTGCTAAGACCCACCACTTCCTTAAGCTTTTCTGGGCTTCTGCGACCTTTTCCCTCCTGTCTCTCAGCCCTTCCCGGAAGTCTCACTACTTCTCTACATCTTCATGGTCTCTATAGTGTTGGAACCATCCCTTGGTTAAGTTCCTACCTGTCACTGTTATCCCTTCTGTCTCCCAGTTCCCTCCTGGAAGTCCTGTAGCTTCTCTACACCCTCATGGCCTATTCAGTATTGGAGCCCTCCCTTCGGTGAAGTTCCTGCTTGTTTCTCCTTTTTCTCTGTTTCTCAGCTCTCTCTTGAATCTTATTGGAACCCTCCTTATAGTGAAGTTTGTTTCACAACCCTTTCTCCTCAGACCCCATTCTTTCTTTGGACTCAGAGATTTGATTAAAGCCTTACTATTTTACTGCAAATTTCTTTGCCTCAGTGTAGTACAAGCACCAAAATCTTGTCACACTCAATATTCTAATTCTTCCAAATCATAGTTTCTGTTATCACACAAACAAGTGATCCCTAAATCTTTTATATCTAAATTTTCTCTGCTCTACATTTCCAATAGTCTCTTTTCTCAGTGCTCTGTAGTTGGTTATTTTTTTAACTCTTTACTTTGCAGAGCCCACCATCTAGCTCCCCAGTTATCACACGGAGGAGGCTTACTTTTTCTTAAGAATGCCCAGCCTTAGCTTGGCTTATTTCTAGCCAGCTTTCCTTAACTTAAATTATCTCATCTACTTTGTGCCTATGGGCTTTTATTTTTCTCTATTCTATACACCTGTCTCTTCTTCTTACTCCACAGCTTGCTGTGCAGCTGGGTGGCTGACCCCTGGCGTCCTCTCTCCTTTTCTTGTTCTTCCTTTCACCTTCTCCTATTTATTCTCTCTGCCTGCCAGCTCTAGCTCTTTCTCTCTCCTGCCTAGCTACTGGCCATTCAGCTCTTTATTAGACCAATAAGGTATTTTGGACAGGTAAAGTAACACAGCTTCCCATGGTTAAACAAATGCAACATAAAAGATTGCAACACATCATTGCATCATTAAACAAATGTTCCACAGCATAAACAGATATAACACATCTTCAACTAAAATACCACAAGAATGTTCTGCTCTCAAGAAACTTTCTAAGACTATTATGCAAACATTCCTTTTCTCAGGATTTACTAATTCATTAGGTATAGTTAAAGAATCTGCAAAATCTGTAACAAAAAGTTAGCTTAAAACCTTTAACAAAAGGTTGATGGTTAAAAAACCTCCACATAGGTAATCTTAATTTCCTATGCATACTATATATGTGATTCAACTTTTGTTTAGAGTATACTGTATCTGTATACTCTATTTTTTATACTTTTAAAGAGCAACCATATGACTTGCCTCCATCTTGGATAAGGGCTTCATCCAGGTGGAAGCAACCACATGACTGGTGGCCATCTTTACTAAGTAAAAGAAAATGCATGCCACGTGACTTCAGCACCATCTTAAGATGATCACATGGTATAAACTAACTAAGGTAACACTGCTGAGCCCTCTGCTTCTGCTTTTAGACTAAGGAAATGCCATCAGGTCTCCAAACATATTTTGGATTATTATGGAATTTTGTATGATGAATTCTTGTGGTTATAAGGATCTACTCAGATTAACCAAGACTGATTTAGAGATTTATATCTAACTACTTATGGTTAACTAATAATTTAACAATAGGCTTCCAAAAATTTTTAAACAATAAACAGCTTATATTTGATAAATAATATATATTTAATAATAATATTTATAAATTCCTAAGGCTATAAAGATATATTGATTAATATAAACTGACTTAGAGATATATGCCTAACCACTTATGTCTTTGCTGTTTTCAACACCAGGCTTCTAGAAAATTTAAATAAGGAACACCATATGTTTAATAAAAAAGGTTCACAAGCTTAATTTAGCATCCTGTATATGTTTTCAAGGACAAATCTAAAGGAAATGTCGAAAAAACAAGTTTATTTAAGTCTGGTATACCCAATAGTCAATGGTTCTCAAACTCCTAGAGATCTGTTGAATATGACATTTAAAGTATTGAATGAAAAAGTGCCCCATGATAGACAGAAATGCAAGCTCCTAAAGGGGACCCTAAGATCTCCAAAGAAGATAGCTCTACCTGAATTGTGGTAACTTTGGCCATTGGGTAATAATAGACTGCCTCATGCTTTGCCTGTCACCAGAGTCCTGCCCTGAGGACACTTTTGTGTTGATTGCCCTACTCTGCCTGCCCAAAGTTCCTTTCCATAAAAATACTTCTGAGACCTTCTGAATCTGGCTGCAGAAGGCCAATGCTGTTTGTCCTGTGCAGCAGCCAAATATCAACAAGTTCTGCCCCCATCAAAACCATTGAGAGCACAGCAGCCAGATTAACCGCTGAGGTAGCAGTGAGTCTCTGTCATTTTTATCAATACACAGGCCATTTGGATTATACTTCTGGCTATAATTTATCCTTTTCAGATCTAAGGTGATGTTGAAGGCTGACTGTAGCTTTGTGTTAAAAACAGCAAGCAAACCAACTCATCCCTGAAGGCAACAGCTGCCTCTTCAGATCATTTTAATATGTAAAATCCAGCCTCACTTTTCTAGAGCTATTAGGTCTCTTTAGTAGAAGGGCAGACAAAGTTTACCTTGTTTATAGACCTCACTCTGAAAGAGATAAGCTCACAAAACTGGTTTAAAAATGTTTCAGATTTATTTTCTTGTTATGCTATTGTTATACTAACTTTAAAAATTCATAGTTTTAACATTAATTGATGAAGTTCTGATAAGCTATTATTCCAGACCTGGTAAAGACCTGCTACTATTATCATAGTTACAAGCTCAAAATTTTGAAATTCCTTTGGAGGACTTCTAAGCATAGAATTTATAGTGCTTCTCAATCATGCTAAAAACATCTCTGTTCAAACTATATATCCAGCCATCTGGAAAGAGTGTTAGTACTTTTAACCCAGAATCATTTTGGTCTCCAAGCTTTTACTATGACTCAAAAGCATGATTCTCTGGCTTTTTTCTTTTTTAATAACGTGGATTTCATTACAGATTATAAATGTGATGATAAAGTATCTAAAACTTCCATACTTTAGGAGTAGTCATGTCATCCTCTTTTCATTTAATTTTCTCATTCACATCATCCATGTGACTGCCATACTATCTGAAATGCTAATAACTCTTAGTGAAGCTCTCACCTGAAAAGTGATCCTTCTCCATAGTTTCTTCTCTCCCGAGAAGTGTCTCTCCTCTCCTTTACTATTGTGTAATTTACGTCCAAAGTGGCTCCCCAAAATGGCAGTGTTTGTAAAAATGTCCTAAACAGGGGGACTTTGGCAAGGTGAACAGGAGGTTGTCATTGAGTAAACAGGCCTGGAGGTGGGTTACTCTTTACCCCGAAGGCCCACTCAAATCACCAGGACCCTCCCTTAATCTTTTGCTAAAAGTCAACTATCTCAGGCCAGGGCATCCAGTTCCTGGATCAGTCCAAACAGCCTGTATGAACCCAGTGACCCCCATGCTGCTCATTGTCATATAAAACATGTTTGCTTTGCTACTGTTTTTCTCTTCTTTCTGCTCTGCCCTACATGAGAGATAACCCTGGCAGTTTGATCCCCAATAAACCTTTCTTTCTACCCATAGAGTGCTCCAGTTTGGAGGTTTTACTGTGCCCTTGCTCACACCTAACAGTCTCTGCTTTATTGTTTTAATTTACACTTGATTTTACTGGACTCATTCAGTATTTTCATTGTTTTGCACTTGCTACAAGTATTATGCCTAATATTGATAAATATGTTGAATATTCAAAAATCTACAAATGTACTCATTAAAATGGGCCCAGCAAATTATTCTATTAGAATAATATCTTTTGGCAAAGTATAGCACAAGGTTTTGTTCTGAAATACTATTTATATGTATGAAAGCTTTTCACCTAAAAATGTAAATTTGGAAATTTGTGTACTATGTGTTGATTGCACATTTTAAGGTGTTAGAAATTCAAGACCCAATCCAAAGTGAGTGTTAGGTCACAATTTACCCACAACCCTGTAAGCACAGAAACACTGTCTTTAGTGACCAAGGGGACCATTCTCTGATTTGAGTTGGCTTGCCCCTTGCTTTTTCACGTACTCTTTTTGCAGTGTAGTCAATGTGCAAGTAATTTCTTGAGCTAGAGAGTACTTTGGCCTGGTAGCCATGGAAACTAATTGAGCCAAACAGCACAGTGGTATCTAGGTCTTTGGAATGGTAATGGAGCTCTTAACACTCCCAAGCAGAAGGAGGCACAGGCAGGTCACAGATCCCTCTTCTGGAATTCTAGCAATAATAGCCTCCTGCCCTTCTCCCCCTCCTTCCAGTTGCAAGTTATTTGGGGAGATTATAGTACATTTATAACTTAGTTAATTGAAATTGGGACTTCATGGGACATCTTTCACATGAGTTTCATCCATTGGTGGTGTGGATATTTGCATAGAAACTTTGGGCTCACCCACAGTCCTATCAGTAATCCCAATAACTTATTGATTCACTAAATTGAACTTTGTTAGGATCCTTTCTTTGGTACATCCTTGGTGCACTATCTGAAGCATGTATATATTTGTTAAAGTCACTCAAGAGAAACTTAATGTGAAGGTATTTAATCACCTTTTCAATGTGGTTCTACCTGCCTGTGCTCTAGAGTGTGGATGAAAACAGGCCTGCCTTATGGCTCTCACCCCATGCAACAGAGCCCCTAGCCATAGCCAGCACCTAAGAAATGTTTCTCAGATGTAGGCATGTTGTATGTCAGCCATCTTTACTAAACACAAAACTCATTATAGAAACCAAAATTATAAGTCTGGTAGGTTGAGTGTGAATAATAAGTTTCCATGCCTCCCAGTTGGTAACAGAACATACTTAACAGTTTTCAGAACTCTAGTAAAAATGTTATATTATTTTGCAGGATAGAATGTGAAACTATATAGTCTCTCCTGTATTTTCAGAATACAAATATTCTTAAAATTTATTCAAATACCTTTGAATTTAGGGAATGTCATATTTCCATTTCCTTTTACCTTCTTACCTTCTCCCTTGTTTCTTTCCCTCCCTTTTCTGTTCCTATAATAGAAACACAGATGGCAGAAGTTATGAGCTAAATGATGTATGAGAGTGACAGCTTCCATTTGTCATATGCTTAACTTGATGAGCTTCTCAAAGTGCTTTTTAAAATCTCATTAAAATTTAAAGTGCTTATTCAACATAGACACTAGATCGTATAATTTTATTGTACACGTGAAGACACCAAGGATCATAGAATTCATACAGGAAGAGAAATGCCAAGTTCATAACCAGGTATGAATTGAACCTCATTACTCATGAGCATTGGCTTATTTACAGGTGCATCACTGGCCTTCATTACAGACAAGCTCTCATAACTTTTAGTGAACCTTAAATTGAGGATATAGGGAATCCCCTGGAAGATTAATAGCTTCAGCACAAATGCTGTAAATTAGTACATCCTCCAAACTCTGCCAATGATAACCTTGTTGTGCCTTTGTTGTAGGCTTTACTCTGTGTGTGTTACACAATTGCAGCATCAATTATTTTCACAGATAATACTTTTAGGTGCCAAATTTAATGAAACTTGTTCAGGAAAATGTCTTAAAATGTCACAAAAATGAAAGGTATAACTATTCATTTAGCTTAAAAGCCTCTTTTTATAATACCTCCTTCTTTCCAATCTTTTATGTAATCAAAGAAATTCCATTTCCCATTTATCATTGTCTTTAGTTTGGACTGCTAAATCAGCATGGTGAACCTAATGCTACAGTATAAAAGTGATCAGGAAAGGATAGTTAATGGAAAGAAAATAATTGAATTAAAAAAGGAGGTCTCTATGTACTGAGTAACTCCTATGATAAACTTTGCTATCTAAAATATCAACAGAAGATGATATTAGATGAATTTTATGTAACTCTGCAAATCATGTCTGTTCTTATTTTTTTTAAAGAGAGAGATTTCAGGGAGAGCTAGGAAAAAGCCTGCCTGAGAACGTTTATGTAGTAGCTAGAAATCCCGACCAAGATGAATATTGTTAGGAAGACAAGTTGGGCCAAAAGGGCTCCATAAAGCCAGAACAAAATTACCTTTCAAGATCAATCAGAAACAAACTGTTGCTGATCCCATGCCAACGTTAATACCAACCCAGGTCCACACTACACTGTGCAGTCATAATGATGTCACTTTCAAATGGAAACGTGGAGAGATAGGCTGGTGCAATGCAAAATTACAAAAGGTTTTAAAGCCCAGGAGTCTAACATTCACTCAAAGTATCATTAATAAATGGAAATAAATCAAATAATGGAAAGCCAGCTAGAGATTAAAAAACATATACAGAACAGAGAGAAAAAAGTAGTATCTCCCAGAGATACCTCTCTGAAGGGCTCTTCCACCAGAATGAATTACGCAGTTAATAGACATTCATATGTGACTTTTATTTTCTATTTTAATCAAGTGAATACTTCTATGTGTTATTGAGTATGATCTTTGATGACCTGGGGTCAAGCAAATAAAAGCAATGGAAAAAGAAAGGTCTTAAAGCTGTATAAATTTTAAAAGAAGGTCCTGTAACTCTTTTGAATAAGTTATGTTTTAAACTTTTTCAGCCTATATGGGACACAACTACATGTGTTTGCCAATATTATTGTGAGTACAAATATAGTATCATATGTAGATTGCTAACATGTAGCACATATATCAAATGATACATTTTATTAGCTTTTCTTTGATAATTTTATACATGTATATAAACATTCTGATTATTCACAGCCTTAATTCAAATCTTCCACTCACCTCTATCTGCCTTCCTCTTCTTTACAAAGCTCTCACAACCACTCTACCCATGTTCTTATCTGTTACCATATCCACTGCAAAACTCAACAGCACATGGAATCCAACCTTAAACTCTAGGCAGGTTGCCCAGATGCATTCTATCTGCCTGCTTGTGTATCAACCATCCCACCTACAATACTGCCTGAGTACTGTGTAGAATCAACTTGAAAGTCTAATAGACACTGACAGAGCCATTCCTCTGCCATCTCACCTTAATAGACATCCTAGAACCATAGCCCACTGTGCTCCTTATCCTAGGCCCTAGATAATAATGACCCCTTGTCTGGTCTCCTCCCAACCAACCTCCACTGAGAGTGGTGTGTCCCATTCCTATGAGCATTGTCCACTGCCACTGGGACCCCAACCTCTATTACCCAAGGTCCACAAGCATAACCCAGTGATCTCTCCACATATTTCTGGATATCTGCATCAGGAATTGTCTAATCTTACAGAAGGTTTACTCCTAAGTTCAGAAGTTGCACCTAAATCTAGCTGAAATGTAACCATTTCTGACACACCATTCATATATCTACATACAGTGGCCCTAAGATTGAATACCAAAAACCACTCAGCTGGACCACAAACTGAAATGTGGGGGTTGCAGCAAACAAAGAGGATGAAACCACACCAAGAAACACTAAAAATAACCGAGAACTCTGAATGCCTAGAACCCATCCACATAGTATAAATAATCTGAATAATCATAGCAATATGACTTCTATGGAAATTACTATCCTATTGTAATATTTTATGAGAAATACAATTTAGTTATTACACAAACAATGATTTCAAAATCACAACTATAAATATATCCAAAGAATTCAGAGAAGATATGGACAAATGTCTAAAAGAGGACCATGAGAACATGAACAGTAGAATAAAATAATGAGAACAATTCAAGATCTAGAAATGGAATTGAATAAGGAAATGAAAACTCTGGAAAATGAAAATAAAACTTGAAATAAACAAAACAAATAAAAACCACACAGTACAGTCCTGGTTCAAGTGGAAGTTTGAATATCAGGTCTCTAAGACAAAGTAGAGAAAATAAATAACTCAGTTAAAAAAATGTAAAATGAAAACATCAAGAATGAAACAGGTAGTAAGTCTGAGACAGAACAAAAAAGAACTCTACAAATTATAAGTATAAAAGAGAGAAAAAATCCAGGTCAAAGTCAGAAAATATTTCCATAAAACAGTAGAAGAAAATTCCATAAATCTTAGGAAGAGATGCTTATTAAGGTACAAGGGGCATACAGAATATGAAACAGACAAAACCAGAAAATAAACTTCCCATGACATACTATATTAAATGTACATAACAAAGAAAGACTATTGAAAGCAGCAAGAGATGAGGAACAAATCATACACGATGCAGGGCCATAATATTATCTGAAGCTGGGTGTGATGGTGCACATCTATAATTCCAGCAATTGAGAGGCAGCAGGTGGAACTTTGTGAGTTCAAGGCCAGTCTGATATACAGAGAGATTTCCAGGACAGCCAGGGATATTCAGAAAAACTCTGTCTCAACAAACCAAACCAAACCAAACCAAACCAAACCAAACCAAACAAAACAAAAACCAAACAAAACAAAACAAAACAAAACAAAACAGCAACAAAAAGAATAATATCTGAATGTTCAATGTAGACTTCAAAATCCAGAGTGACCTGAATTCATAGTCTACAAGTTCTGAAAGACCTCAGATGCTATACTAATGAAAACTTAAAGTAGAAAGTAAAACTTCCCAAGATAAACATAGATTTGATGAATTTGTGTCCACTATGACAACTCTGAAAAGGGCACCCGAAATGCTACTTCAGTCTGAAATGAAGATTAAGCAAACTTGAGAAAAAAAAAAAAAAAAAAAAAAAAAAATATATATATATATATATATATATATATATATATATATATATATAATCTCTGAAAAGTTAACCAACATAAGCCTCAGAAAACACCACCACCAGAACAAGATAACAGGGATTAATAAGCATTATTCAATAGTAATTCTCAAACAAAATTTAACATATTTCATTGGAAAACAAGGTCATACATTTTTCTCCCTCAAAGAAACACACCTCACTATCAATAATAGATGCTACCATAGGGTGAAATGATTACATGTTAGGATACTGTCTGTCTGGAGCTCGACTAGATCATGAGTATGTTGTTATAGCTGCTATGACTTCATATGAGTGACTTCCCACTTGTGTTCTAAAAACAAATTTTCCTTGCAGTTATTCACCATTTCTAACTCTTACAATCTTTTTCTTCCTCTTCTTCAGAGATATCAATGCCTTTAGGAGAGGGATGTAATGTGTATATCCCATTTGGAGATGAGCCCTTCATAGCCTCTTAGCCTCTTATTGTCTGCACAATGACCTGGTCATGTAATGGGGTGGGGGAGTGAACATGAAATCCCCCAACTAACCAAGGAGCTATTGGTATTTGATAGTTATTGGGAGAGAGAGGGAGAGAGAGAGAGAAACTTTTCTTTAATGATGTGGCTTCTAGTAGGTTGACTAATCTCCAGGGCAGGCCCCACTACCAAGAGGAGTGGGGCAACAAAAACTGGACTCAACAAATTGTTTTTAAAGGAGGAAAAGAACACTTGAAGTTAGGTGGGTAAGGAGATGAGGGTAGAGCTGTTAGAAATGTGAGGAATTGTGGTGGTGAGGTACACCTTACTCAAAAACATTATTTTAAATTCTCAAGGGGTTATTAAATATATTATTTCCAAAATAATAAACAAATAAAAAACTCTTTTCCCATATTCATGTGTATTTGTTCTGTTTTGTAATATACTGGATTTCCTAGGTCTGTGTGAACATAGCCTTGGAAATAATAAGCATTTTCTCATGACACTACAGACAAAGGCTTTAGAAATCTCTACTATTAAAACAGAAGATTCCAAAGAACATAAAATTGAAGATGCTTTCATGTCTCTGTGGGCATAGAAACAAATCTTTAGAATATAGTTAGGAAATATGATCCTTCCTCTTTACCTAACTTCTCTGGGTGTATGAATTGTAGTTGAGTTATCATTGATTTAACAGCTAATATCCAATTATAAGCAAATACATACCATATTTATCTTTTGAGTGGCTGGGTTTGCTTACTCAGGATGAATTTTTTTCTAGTTCAATCAGTCTGTCTGCAAATTTCATGATGCCATTATTTTTAACAGCTGAGTAACACTCCATTATGTAAATGTTCCTCATTTTCTTTATCCATTCTTCTGCTGAAGGACATCTACATTGGAAAAACTAGTATTCAAAAAAAGATACAAGACCAAGCTAAATGGCCCATGTTTGCTGGCACACACTAATGGTGCTTTTTGGTAAAATGTGGATAGTGGTATAAAAATAATGCTGTACCTGCCTAGGAAAATAGAATTTATGAAATGAGGGAAAAAGTTAAGAAAGATCATAATCTCTTATAGGAGATGAAGAATGTCCCATCCAGGAGACACCTCCCCTACACACACACACACACACACACACACACACACACACACACACACACACACACACACACACACACCGCCATTACTAACAGACACCACCACCAACAATAGCATCCAATAGAAGATTTTCACAATTGTTAAAATAAAATTGTTCTATTTCTCCTTTACTTCAGTAAAATTTTCCAGAAACATATAAACATAATTCATAAATTGTCTTCATTGGACTGCTTTTCTGTGTGGTGTGCACAAACAAGTACCAGACATGTTCCTATATTTCAATGTTTACTGTACTTGGTGCTTTTTACTCTTTAGCTCTTTGGGGGTTTGGTCACCCTCTCAAATAAATGCATGGATGTAGGGAGCCGCCATTCAAAGATGGTGCTGGCCTCCTGGTAGCCTAGTTGTAAACAACTCCATATATGGCTATGCTCTCGGGACTACGTGTCCTGTGACCTGCGCATGCGCGGGTATGGTAATTGACCTTATGTCCTCAGCCTATCCCGTGGCTCCCCGTGCTCGCATTCTGGCGGGACCCAATCACAGTACGGCACGTTTGCCTGATTCCCTATATAAACAACGGCATTTTAGTCCTCGGGGCCCCTCACCTCCCGCTCTCCCTTAACCAAGAGGCGCTCCAATAAAGTGTGATCTGAGAAGAATCCTCGAGTGGTGGTCGTTCTTCCTCGCTGGCGGAGGAGCTTGCCGCACATGGAGGCTTATTCTTTCTTATGAATGCCCAGACTCAGCTTGGCATGTTTCTAGCCAGCTTTTCTTAACTTCAATTATCTTGTCTATCTTTTGCCTCGGGGATTTTACCTTTCTTTATTTCTGTGTATCTTTTGTTTACTTCTCATTCTGTGACTTACTGTATAGCTGCATGGCTGGTTCCTCACGTCATCCCTTCCTTTTCCTTTTCGTGATCCTAGATCTTCTCCTCCCAGATTTCTCCTCCTATTTATTCTCTCTGCCTGCCAGTCCCACCTAACTTTTTTCCTGCTTTACTTTTGGCCATTCAGCTCTTTATTCAACCAGTCAGACATTTTAGACAGGCAAAGTAACACAGTTTCACAGAGTTAAAAAAAATGCAACATAAAAGAATGCAACACATCTTTGCATCATTAAAAAAAATTCCACAGCATAAGCAAATGTAACATCTTTTAGCTAATATTCTACAACAGCTGAAACTCTAGGCTTTTTTTAGATTGTGATAAAAACAAGTGAAATATCTCAAATAAGAAAGTGGTTTTTTTTTCTTTCATATTCCTTGGTATATATTTAATTTACCTGACAATTATATATTCTAGTTTTATGTCATTATTATGTGTCTATAGACAATATTTCCCTCTTATCTGTTTTTGATAATAATGGTTACTTTTGAAGACTGGACACAAACAGCACATAGATAATGTACCTCATTAAAAATGAAATATTATTGATCTCCGAATAAAATAAAAATGTCTCTTATTCTCAAACTCACATTGCAAATACTATTTATTTTATTTTTTTTTGTAAAAGAGGAACACAGTACTTAACCTAAAATTTAGCAGGGAGAAAATGAGGTCACTACCAAATCCTCAAAACCTAGAAAAATGTTGTCTATGAGGATTAAAATATTTGACAACTTTTTGGGTCCGATCTACTCTATTACTGTTAATTTTATTTTTAAATTTTTTCATTGATATAAAATATTTTATTAAAATACTCTTTCATTTTTAAAATGGTGTTTTGTTCACATATGTGTGGGCAAGCAATGGGGGGAAACTCATGAGAGGTAGCTCTTTTCCTCTATCATGTGTATTCTAGGGATCACGAACATGGTCATGAGTGTCTTCACCTGCTGTGCCATCTTTCTGGCAGCAAACAGAATTTGCTTAGCATTTTCATTATAACTTTCAATGTACATTTTAACCTACATATATATGTATATATAAATGCACACCTATATAATACTTATAGAAATATAAAGAAGCATTAAAGTCATGTGTTCAATGCAACTAGAACTCAGGAAACATAACAACATGTAACAAATTAATAAAAAAAATAAGGCAATTTTGGGAAAATAATTTTAAAAGAAATATGGATGTTCTCTTTTTCATATATCAATAATTTTTCTTTTATGTGTTAGCTGATTTTGAAAGGAAAGCTTAAGAGTTTAGACGGATCTTATTAGCCTGCTGAATCCATGGAGGACAAAGTTAATGGCATTTTAAGTTTCATAATTACTTTATAATTATGTCCTCAATGAAGCACACATTAATCAAGCTGTATGCAAACTGGATGGAAAGGACTAACTGCAGCCACTTTTAGATGATCAACAGAATGACTAAGACGTGTTTCAAATCTCTATTGTTTGATGCTTTTTCAAATATTCCTGTTTAAAATGCTGTTTAAACAATTATAGTAGCAGTCTGTTTGATTGACAGAGATGGCCACATGTTCTTCCCAGGTCTGATATGGCTAGTTACGAAGTTACAGCCACAAAAACCTATTGTTTACTGTGACAAGTTGGTGAGTTAACAGTGTGAGTATGAGAATATAGTTTTGAAAATGAGACTCACAGTTCTACCAGAATATTGAAAATATTTTAATTAGAATGAGAATGATGTATATGAGGGAACCAATGACACAAAATTAGTTCAAAGCAAATTTATAAGCAACTCCTCATCCCTTCAGAGAGTCATAGTTCTATGTGGTTACTCAAGCATAACTGTAGGTAGGCCATTTGGAAGGTACATTCTATAGTGTGATAGCTTTTGGTGACATTTTCATATTTGCTTCCTGTTATAATCAGTCTAGCACTGTTTACATACTTTAAAATAAGAGAAAGGTTTATATTCATTTAATCAATATATGTTGATGTAAATACTTTATGTGATCTATGTTTTCTATACTTTTATGTTTGCCAGAATAAGAACTTTTGTATATTTTTTTATGGAGATATGATAGACAAATAAAACTATAGTTAAGATGCAGGGCACAATGTTTATTATCTGCCATGTGTTGTATTATCTTTTATAGTACAAATCCAGCTCCATCAGCATTTCTCTGGCTTAGCTTTTCTTGTACATGTTCTGTCTATTCGAAGATGTCAAGGAAGGGCTTCCAGTCTTCCTCTGTAAACTAGCTTCTTTTGCATATTTATCTTGATATACTTTTATTAATGTCCTACTTTCTGGACACAGTATTGTTTCCTGAATGCTGGTTTTGTCTGACTGTTCTGTTTTGTCACACACCTGTAATAGACCGTCTTGAAATATTGTCAAGAAATTGGTAGATCTCTATCTAGTAAGAGCTCTTCCTTGGACTTATTTCCTTTGATTTTTGTATTACTTGCATGATCCTTTGTGACCCATGTATTCTCTAGTGATATGTCTATTTTTGAGAATATAGTTAAAGGAACCCATACCATACCAAAATTAGGACCACAAAACAAGCTCAAGATTTCAAGAAACCTACTGCCCGTGGAATTCTGAAAAGTAGCTACCACTTGACCTAGATCATGGAGGTTATAAAGATGGTGAATCTCAAATCTCACAAGCTGCAGTTTTAATACAAAAACTGATTCTCATTCTTTGAACAGCACCAGTCTCCTGTACTCTGTGATACCAAGCCATGTGGTTTGGGCAGGGAAAGAACCTCTCTCTCCAGGGTGAGGACAAGCTGCATATATTCATGCATTTTCCTTCACTAACTCATTTCTTAAAATGATTCTCCCTTTCCTATCTTCTTACAATGAATCGCTTTTAAAGGTAAAAGCCTTCACCTAAAGTCCATTTTCCTGAATTCATGGGATTTATTTAAACCTGTCTATTTATGAGCACATCAAAGGTAATTTTAATTTTAGACACTACAGTTTTTTGCTAGTGTTTTCATCTATTAATATCTTTGATATTCCATCTTTGTAGTAAAATTATTTATTAGTATTTGCACATCTTTCCATCAGTCTTTAAACATATTAATTAAAATCATTTCAGAACATCAAATTGCTCATATTCAATTTTGTGTCATACCTAAATTTGGTTCTGATAATTGTTTTCTCTTTTTGTTTATTTCTTGAGTTTGGCATTCATGTGAGCATAGTTCAGAAAGCTGAGTATGCTGTATAAACCAGTAAACATTGAGGTAATTGGGCTCTTACATTAGGTTAATTAGGTTAATCTTCTCAGAATGTGCACTGTGCTTAAAGATTTTTGTTGCTTCAGACACTGTAGGTTACAGATCTGTATAGTGAGCATGTTTTCAAACTTTCCAGTCTTGTTGTGAAGTCCTTTTTATCTCCTGTTCTTTAGAGGCCAGCTCTGTTTTGCAGAGATCCAGCTTTAATGTAGTTGTGTTGCTAAAAACATATTAGAGTTGTGGTTTGTATGAGAATGTAACAAATACTTGCAAAGCAGAGGTATTCTGTGCATATCTTAGTTTCTGGAGTATAAATGTGCTTGTGTCCTGTGGTATGGTGTTCCTTATATTGCACTGCCTTTCTTTCTCTGTAGACCTCCATTTTCTCCTAAAATCTATATGTTCCATTCCTAAGGTAAAAATCTCAGAATGTTAGTGCCTTTCTTTCTCTGTAGACCTCCATTTTCATCTAAAATCTATATGTTCCATCCCTAAGGTTGAAATCTCAGAATGTTAATGCATTTAGACATCAAACTTTTGAAAATTTGAACTGGTTTAAATTATACAATTGGACACTACTTCTCAGCCATAAGAAAAAAGTTTAACTCATAAAGAGACATCAGGGATTTGCATTCATAAATAAAGGGACACCCTATAGGAGAAAGGATTCATGTAGATGCCCAGGAAAGAGTCCTCAGAAGGAGCCACATATAAGGAATTTTGAATTAGAGGTGTAGTGCCTAAGGACCTAGCACTAAACAAAATGTTCACAGATGCGTCCATTGTTGCTGTTGATCACAATAGCACTGGCAAAAGAATACAGGCAAGAGGGTGGGGCAATTTATTGAGTTCCCACCTTTCAGTTGAAATGAAACTTGCCCAGATTTTCAAGGTGGTCTTTTCTCTTACATATTGAGCCTTTGCTTGGGAGTGGTAGAAAACTTCAGTGGTCATGCTCACTAGCTAAACTTTCATGGCTCACATTTTCTCTTGTTCCATGACAGAAAACCTATGATAGGAATCTGTCTCCTTGTGGTTATATTCCCCAAGTAAGTTTCACTGTTACACTAACCCCAAATCCCTCCATAGACATTTTTCAAAATGCCGCTTTATATTTCTTTCAATGGGCACAGAGTGCATGTTTTCTTCTCCAGACCTGTAAAAGCCTCAGCCTCTGCCCTTCTGTAGGGTTTCTACTCCTCTCGGTGGTGCTCAGTTGTCTCATGACATCTATTACTAAGTAGCTTCCTCAAAATCATTAACTTTCTACATATCCAAGGTTTTTCTTGTTATAAAAAAAGACGGAAAATTTCTATTTCTAGCCCATGGTGTTTCCTAATTTAAATATGAATCTATTGAGCTACATGAGGATTTCACCAATATTTTCCAAGTAATTAAGACTAGTTACTTTCTACACAAACTAGATATCTTTATCAAATTCAATTGTAATTATAAAATAGAAATATACACATTACACAGAGCATAGTTCTTTTTCTATGTCTAGAACCTACATCATATTTTTAATCATATTCAAATCAGTCAGAAAAATGGCCCTTTTCTACTGTGTCGCTGACCAATGAAATGTTTCCAAGCTTCTGGAACTAGAGACTAAAAACAATGAAAATGAGAATAAAAATCATAAGTTTACAGAAATGCTAAGAGCATAACATTGACTGTAGTCTCTATTATTTTCTAGACAGTGTAAATGTTTTAGTTTTCATAATTCTAGATATATTTTTTTAGCACCCAGTAGATTGTGTGTTTCTATATCCTTCTGTTTTGTTTTATTACTACAGAATTTGTTTCAGCTGTTTAGAATAAAATGTGTCTCACAGATAATCATCACAGAAACAGTTGCTTTATGACCTATTCATTATAAATTTTCATGTCAATTTTCCATTCCTTTGGATTTTTTTATTTACCTTACTATTACATTAGGGTTTGCACACACTTATATCACCCATAACATTTGTTTTGGAGAGCAGACATTAAAGGAAGGGCAATCAGCTTAGGTGACTGAAACTGGGACGGGGTTCAGCTGCTCAGCCAAGTGACAGTCTGAGCCAAGTGTGCTAGTTAGATACGTAAGCTGTTAACTTTCCCTGGAAATTTGTCCTAGATACCTGACACTGTGAGCCACATTTATCTCAAGGTACGTATCAGTGGTGATACATAAGGAAATCTGGAATCAATAACTCAAGCTAGTAAATATTGAATAGAAAGCAGAGATATCATTTTTACAGGGTAAGAGTTCCTGCTATTTCATGCACATTATTTTTATATAAAATAAATATCCTATGTGAAACATTTACACATATGTTAATACTGAAGAGTATACATCAATAAAAAAGAATCGAAAGGAATTATATTGAAACAAAAATGGTTAACAACTGACCTTGGTCATACTTTTATTGTTAGTCACAGTATGGTGTAACTCTTATCAATAAAGATCATTTCTGCATTTTATCAGGTGTTTCTTGAATATAGAAATAAGAATTTTATATTTTTATTCCTAGAACATAACAATAAATGTGGCGTTTAACCTCCTAGCAAAAATTAAGCAACAGGCAAGAAGATAATATTATTAACTGAAGAAAATGTACTGAACTCATATCTCCTATCACACTGCGTGTTTCTAAAGGCAAAACGATGTTGGTACAAAATACTAAAAGTGAGAGTGTGGTAGTTGGAATGATAATGGCCCTCAGAGACTCACATGCTTGAAAGCTTAATTCCTAGCAGACAGACTGTTAAGGAAGGAATGGTCCTGTGATCCTGTTAGAGGAGTTGTGTCCTGGGGGTGGCTTTGAGGTTTGAAAAGCCCACCCCAGACCATCTTCCCCTCTTTCTGACTACTGTGTTTAGGTAAGGTGTAAGCTTTCAGCTACTGCTCTAGTGCCCTGCCTGCCTGCCTCCTGCCATGTTTTCCACCATGGATGGTTATGGACTCACCTTCTAAAATTGTAAGCAAACCCCCAACATTAAATATTTTCTTATAAAAGTTGCTTTGATCATGCTGTCTCTTTACAGCAATAGATGGGTAATTAAGATTTAGAGAGAATGAAAAATATAGTGCCGCCTTATCATATTTGGTCTGTATCTAAGTGCCAGGTTCTAAAACTATACAGATACAGTGATAGAATGTTATACAGATAATTTAGCATCAGTAGAATGTGTGTCAATTAGCAGAATTAGATGCAGTTTCAAATTTGAGTAAAGCTGTCAATAGATGTCTGTGCCCTCATACTTGGTCATAAATATGTTTCTTTCTTTGACCATGGAAGGCGTTAATTAGCTCTGAGCCACCACAGCGAGTGCTTTAGCCCCTAGTAAAGAAGTTTAGCATGGTGACTCCGACAGCTCAGTTTTGGGAAGACCTCATGGTGGATGGAGAGATAAGGGCACAAATGTGTTTCCTAACAAGTGTTAACAGTTGGAGGCCACCAAAATGACTCAACAGATAAAGTGCTTACATCCAAGTCTGAGAATCTGAGTTCAATTCTCTAACCACATGTGGAAAGAAAAGAACAACTTCTTGAATTGCTTTCTGACATGCATCACAGTGTGTGTTATCTCCCTAAATAAATAAATCTAAAAAAAATAATTTTGAAGTTATGTTTTTTAAAAAGTGATCAGAGTTGAATACAGGAGCCAGAAAACTTAATGGGATCAGTCTCAGAAATTTCAAATCAGCCTGAGAAAGCCTACCAAGGGTTCCCACAAGAATTACCCTCTAAAGGCATGTGACCAATTAGTTAAAGAACCACAGCTAAGTACCACTGCCAAAGGCTACACCATCTCCTAAAAGTGCCACTTGGGGAAACACATTTGTTTCCCCAATCATAATGGTCTGTAGAGGATACAGCTCCATTCAAATTGGCAAGGTGCTTTGCAACTGACATTATTTAAGAACGTAACAGCTTTATTACTCTTATGGGTCTAATGTAACCAAAAGTTTTTGTAGTGGTTAGATATTAGGATTGAAGAAGCAGAGAACAAAGCAAGGAGTAGAGCCAAGCCTGAATAATTTGCTCAAAAGTTGTAGAAAGAGATTAAGGACATATAGTTACAGAAGCTGAAAAAATTCTTTCCTGAAGCCTCCAGAAAGAAGGATCCCCTCTCGACAGTTTGGTTTTAATCATATAATACTCATCTTCCAATATTTATATGTGTCCTCCAGGACAGAGAGATGGTAAATATTACTTGTCTTAGACCAGTGTATCCATAGTGATTTGACAGTGGGAACTCATAGCTAAATAATCTAATAACTCAGTCCTTTGATTGTTTACAATTTCCATTTTTTTTTTTTTCGTTTTTCGAGACAGGGTTTCTCTGTGTAGCTTTGCGCCTTTCCTGGAATTCACTTGGTAGCCCAGGCTGGCCTCGAACTCACAGAGATCCGCCTGCCTCTGCCTCCCGAGTGCTGGGATTAAAGGCGTGCGCCACCACCGCCCGGCTACAATTTCCATTTTTAAAATGGCAGTGATATACAACATTTTTAAAATTGTTTTTCCTTGCAGTGGTTCTCAATTTGTGGGTCTCAACTCCTCTGGAGGTTGAACAATCCTTTTACAGGGGTCACATATCAGGTATCCTGTATATCAGATATTTATATTATAATTCATAACAGTAGCAAAATTAGTTCTGAAGTAGTATGAAATAATGTTATGGTTGGAGGCAACCACAACATGATGAACTGTATTAAAGAGTCACAGCACTAGGAAAGTTGAGAACCACTGCTCTAGGGGATCTACATGATGTGACTGGAGTTGTAGCTCACCAACAAAGAAGTAAAGTAATGGCTTAAGATGCACATAGCCCCGGGTTTGATCCCAAACTACGCAAGAGATAATGGTAATATATAAATGTTGTCATTATTTGACAGTAGAAACATCAAATGTTAATGTATCATTTTGGATGGCTATAATAAGGGAAGGCTTACAGACATATTTTGGGATGGAACATTGCTTATGCTGGTTAAATACATTATATTAGAAGTCATATTAGAAATGAGCTGTTTGTCTTTGAAAATCAGTCATTTAACTCAGTGCTAGGTGAGATAACTCAGATTTTTTTTAAACACCTTAAGAAACAACATATACATTCTCATAAGAATCAATTATCATAAAAATGTAAATGTAATGATATGCCAACAAAAAAATTACATTGTGATAGGCTTCCACTGACCCACGTAATCAAACAAAATGGGACTAGAAAAACATATTTTCTTCAAGAGACCTAACATGAGCCTATGAAGATCCTGAAGCCCATGGTCCTAAGATAATAAGAAACATTTGGGTGTCTCTATTTTACATTTTCTGATGTTTTTAATCCAAGTTTTAGACATGGACACTTGCTTTCATAAGGGACTTCAGATTCACCTTATACTATACTCAGCAGAGAGCATCTTATGTTTCTGTCAGGCCCATCTCTCTTTCAATGGCACCAATTTTCCTTATTCTCCCAGGCACAAAATCTGGAAATCTCATTTGACACCTATAACATATTTGATTCTCTATGTTTATGAATCCCAAATCTAGATCCAAATATAGTCTTCAATGTAAATTTTGGACATACATCATACTAATAGACTACTGGCTTCCCTGACAGCTCACCTCTGTGTACAGCTATCAAATCTCTTAACAATTTTTGGATTCTAAACTTACTGAGTTAGATTATTAAGTTTTTTTTTAAATTATTCATGAACAATGTCAGATTTTGAGCCTCTTCAGTTAAATCACTCTTACCAGTTTTCATTGCCTAGGATGTATAAACATAGAATATAAAATTGAAGACTTCACTATCAAAACTATGAATTGTAACAGCTAACCTAGGGACCACAACTCATCCATCATGTTTCATCATGTCCCCTTTTCTACTGTAACATTGCCTTTATTTTTCCTTGTTCTTCTTACCTTATTAACTTGGACCACAGTCTAGTGTCTGACAACCCTGGAGTATAAATGGAGGGTTTTCTGTCCTGCTTGGTGCCATAGTCACTTTTAAAATAATCACTCAAAGGATTAATATTAATTAAAGACTGTTTGTCCTATTGCCCAAGCTTATTACTAACTAGCTCTTACAACTTAATTTAACCTGTTTCTTTTCATCTGTTTTGCCATGTGTCTCTTGGCTTTATCTGTGTTCTGATACATCTTGCTCCTCTGGCTTCTGCTTGCCTCTGCCCCAACTCTGCCCTTTTTATTCTCTGTCTTCAGTTTAAATGTATCATCTAAACTTACTCTGCCTGACTATTGGCTAAAATAGCTTTATTTATCAACCAATGAGAGCAACACATATTTACAGCATACAGAGACATCCGACAGCACTAGGGTCCACATTGTTGCCATTAAACTGTATTTTTTAAGGGTGTTTCAAATTTGACAGTAAAATAAAATCATGAAAAGAAGATGTTTAAAAGAAACTGTGGAAGAAAGAAAATAAATTAAAATAATGATTAATGAATCCAAAGTGATGAGAGGTAGTGTCTTCTAGTAGCAGGAACAGGTAATAATAATAATTTTAAAAAGGAGCATAGAAAAGCAAAAGAACAATTTGTACAATTAAAAATTGGAAGAAATAAAGATACGAGTCAATATTCATTAAGAATTGTTCAACAATTACTTTGTGAGCTATTGTGGTACCAATGCTGTTTTCAGAAATCAAGGTATATTGGTAAGCAAAATAATGAATACCAATAATGTTGTAAAGCTTTTATTTTGGCAAAATAAGTATGAATATGAAAACAGAAAACATAAAAATAATAGAAACAATAAAATATGTTGGTATATGATAGAAATGAGAAGAGAGAGCTAGGATTTTTCACTTTGTATCTAATAGAAATTCCAGAAAAAAACCAGGAAGCCTGGATGAAAACAATACCAAATAAATAAAACTAGAAATGTCAAGGAACTAAAGAAATGTGTATTTAGATTGTAAAAGCCACTGAACAAAGTGGTTTGTAGCAAGCTTTCTTGTCAGACTATCTTTAGACTGCCAGCCCCCAAATAACGATAGAGACTTATCAGTAATTATGAAAGCTTGGCCTTAGCTTACCTCCCCACCCCAATTAGCTCTTATAACTCAAATTAACCTGCTTCTATTAACCTATCTTCTATCATGTGGCTTGGTTACCTCTCCTCTGTACTGTATGTCTGACTTGTTTTGTGTCTTTCTGGCATCTCTGCCTGTCTTCTTCCCAGCATTCTTTCTCTCCCAGGACATCCCACCTATTCCCTCCTGTCTAGCTATTGGCCCTTCAGTTCTTTATTAAACCAATCACAGTGACACGTCTTCACGCAGTGTATACAAACATTCTGCAACATTTCCTCCTTTTTGTCTGAATAAAAAGGAAAGCTTTTGACTCTAACATAGTAAAACTATATATAATAAGAATAAATATCAGGTAAGAATTATAATCTCAGTGTCTAGGCCATTTGTATTTGGAGAGAATATTCCATTATCTATCCTATCTTGGTAAGTTCAAAGTTTTATACATTAACCAATTTTTTCTTTCATTTTTCTTTATTAAGAAATTTTCTACTCACTCCACATACTATCCACAGATCCCCCTCCTTCCTCCTCCCAACTCCCAGCCCTCTTTCGCAAGCCACCCTACATCCCCACATCCCCCAAATCGAGGTCTCCCATGGGGAGTCAGCAGAGTCAAGCACACTGAGCCTAGGCAGGTCCAAGCCCCTTTCCACTGCACCAAGGCAGTGCAAGGTGTCACACCACAGGCACCGGGTTCTAGAAGCCTGCCCGTAGACCAGGGACAGATCTCGATCCCCCTGCCTTGGTGCCCCCCAAACCATTTGAGCCAAAAAACCGTCTTCCATATCCACAGGGCCTAGTCCAGTCCTATGGGGGCTCCACAGCCACCAGTCCACAGTTCATGGGCTGCCACTAGTATGGCTGGTCATCTCTGAACGTCCTCCCATCATGATCTCAACATCCCTCGCTTACAGTTGGATTCCCGGAGCTCAGCCTGGAAGGGATGGCCAGACAGCAACTCACAACTCCAGAGAGGCTAGCTAACAGGGAAAGACCCTAGGAGGGATACATGGATTACCCTGTGAAGGAGAAGTAGATGAGATCTATATGAATGGACTGGGTGTGGGGGAGTGGCAGAGGGAGAGGAGTGGGGGATGAGAACATAGGGAAATAGGAGGGTCAAGCTGGAACAGGGACAGAGTGAGAGGGCAGGGAAGAAGATACCACAATAGATGAGGACATTGTGGGAATAGGAAGAGGCAGGGTACTGGGGAGGCTTTCAGGAATCCACAAGGTTGACTCCATCTTGGTCTGCTGGCAGTGGTCCAGAGGGTGCCTGGCCTGGTCTACTCTAGTGACCAGCCTAGCAAATGACCTAGCTGTCATCATATAGCCTTTGTCTAGTGACTGATGGAGACAGATACATAAACCACTTTTTATCATAACTTGTATTACCAACCTAAAAATATCTTTTTAGACCGAAAAACATTTTCTTTGATAAACATCACAAGCTTTTATATCTCTCACCCTTATGCATATTGCATCTCTTTTATGAGTTTCTTTTCTGAATGTGTAACAAGTGTTAGTCCACTAAGAAGTGGGAAATTATTTATGCCCTGGAACACTTTAGAAAAATCTAAAATATCTTAGATATTAGTAAAGTACCCCAAATCACAATGACCTCAAAATTTTATCAGGAACACCAATATCTAGAGAAGAGTGGGTAAATACTTTTAGAGGTCTGAATGTATTGAAATCATGGCTCTGCATTTAGCTGTGGCAGACAATTTACTGCTGACTGGTTCCAAACACTCTCTTCAATACATTCCCTTTGATAAATAAGAAAATTTATCTCCATTTTTTAAAGTGTACACACAATTAAGATTTTTCCACTGAGACATTAGGAGATGGAAAAGACTGGACTTGACATTTCATTTTGAACCTGTGACAGGGATTCTGAAGAATATGCTATGCATCTTATCAAAGCCTGTGTGTGTGTGTGTGTGTGTGTGTGTGTGTGTGTGTGTGTGTGTGTGTTGAGAGAGAGAGAGAGAGAGAGAGAGAGAGAGAGAGAGAGAGAGAGAGAGAGAGAGAGAGAGAGTTGTTCTTGTTCTTGTTGGGAGCACAAAGGTCTTTGCTCCCACTGATCTCCAGAGAAGCCTGGAATGTTAAGCACACAGGATTTCCTTTCCAATTGGAAAGATGAAAAACCTGTCTTCCATCCAGAAAGCTGAGGACTGGGAGTGGTAAACAGCCTGGTGATCTGTGTTATCCATTGGGCCAGGCCATACCAAACTCTTACAGTCTCAGCTAGCTGTACCATTTCCTGATCCTCTCAACACAGAAAGTGGTGACTGGTTTATCCAGAAGCCAATGTGTGCTCTAACTAAGCTGTTTGCAGCTTTCACAGCACTCTAGTTCTTGGTGTAGTTCATTCTCACCTTACCAGTTTTTCATCACCTGCAATGCCTACACTTTACCAAGTTAGGTGCTACTTGCCCAGTGACCGCTGACAGGGAATTGCCTGGACAAGTCTAACAACTACGCCTTCCCCAAAGAAGTCTGAGCCATTTCCAAGCTAGACTTTCTTAGTTACATTCTGTAATTCCCAAGGCAGTAAAAGCATCCTCACATCATCTAATTTCTTTCTTGTTATAGTTGTAAATTCCATTTAGCATCTGCTGTTTAATGTCTATTGTTATTTACAAATAGTTTATATTTTGTTATTGGTCCTGGATTGCTACATCAATGTCAACTTGCAATCAAGTGTGAGGATAAAACAAATACATATTCATCTATTCAAATTTCCAAAATTTCTCAAAAGTAAAATTTTATTCTCATAGCTTTTAGAATATTTAGATGAAGTGATTAGCCAAGACAATGGAAATCGTTAAGCCTAGGAATTAAAATGCAAGGGCACTATGAGGAGAAATTTAGGAGCAATATAAGGGAAAATCTTGAAGGAAGTCTCTGGTAGCAATTCTTAAATACAATTTACCTAAACTTGAGTGCCTGAACAATTAGTTTCGGGAGAGACATTCCAGCATGTTGGCTTCTATGACCAAATGTACAAAGTGCTGTTAGAATTAGAGGAAGCATGGCTTAACAGCAGACATCTAGAGTATTAGGAAAAGAGAAACGAATAACTTCAGGCAAAGTAAAAGTAAAGAAATGGAATGATAATACACTGAGGCTGAGCTATAAAAAAAAATCCTTAGTTATCATTCATAAAAGAGCACTGATTACAGAACTAATAAAATGCATGATTCACAGGAAGATGAGAGAACACGGCTCTGCCAGAACCAGAGACATGCTGGACAGAGACAGATGCTCTCACACAGTAAATAATGACTAAATATAAAAAAGAAGAAAAAATAGCAGCAGAGGGTGCTTTCAGAAATAAGACATCAGGCAGTAAAAGGCAGTTACATACAGTACTGGAGCTGGGTGAGGACACTGTGAAGTACTATGCTTTATGGACTCAAGCATCTAAACTAGACATGGGGATTGCATCATTTAGATCAAAATGGTTCTGTATCTGAAATATTTTCTATTTTGGACAGCTAAGTAAAGAAACCTAGAGGGAGACCATCGCCAGCCCCTATCTTTATATAAATAATAATTATTTAAGTATGTGTATTGTCTTTATTAATTTTCTATTGCCCTAACACCCTAACCAAGGCAACTTACAGAAGAAAGGGCTTAATTGGAGAATTTCTTCCTGTCTCAGAGGGTGAGTCCATGGTCATTGTGGTGGGGAGCGTGGCAGCAGGCAGAGAGGCACAGCATTGGAGTAATAGCTGAGAGCTTACATCTGATCCACAGCTGGGGGCAGCAAGAGAAACTGGATCTAGCCATGAGATTTTTAAATTTTAATGTCCTCCCCAAGTGACATGCCACTTCTAACAAGGCTGCACCTACTAATCCTTGCAAAAATGACCACCAACTGGGAAACATATTGAAACACATGAGCTAATGGGGACCGTTCTCATTCAAACCACTGTAAGTACATTAAATTCATGTGTAGTAGTTTATAAAATATTTCATATGTATTATTTATTTGTCTCTGATAATAAAGAATGAAGTACAGAGAACAAAGATTACTATGCCTATAATGACTGTGTGATATGCTAACAATCTATGTACATTAAAATTCTCAGTATTCTAGGGAAAAGCTTGAAAGGTAATATTTTGGAGCAAACAACATCAGGATATTTCATAGGGTCATGTGAACATACTGAAAAATACTAGATACAATAAAATCTTCAAGTGGTAATTTTAAAGAAATTGATTCTTCTGTCACTCAAATTGACATAAGCTTTCTTGATGCTTATAAAAAAATAGTAAAATCAAGTTATCTAAAAAATGGAGTACAATGTATAAAATTATCTCCCTGGTAACCACAATGACTACATGGTGAAAGCAGAGCTAAAAATGTAATGCTGTGATCACATGATTTCAAGTTCCCCCATTCTGCTAAGCACCTTAGTTAGGATCATTCTTTATTGTTCAGCTTGTAATTGATTGCATTTTCATTCTTAGTTTACAGAGAACACAGGCAGGGCTTAGAGTAATTAAACAGTTTCTATGGTGGTATAGAGAAGTCAGATTGGAGCAGGCCTGTAAACAAGGTAGTCAAGCTCTTTCTGTATTCAAATACAATTAGCAAACACAAAGAAAATATCAGTGAAATACATTGAGAGTCAGAGGCAGGAAGTTCAAGATAAACTGAGCTTCATGGTGAGTTTAAGGCCTACCTGAGCTCTATAAGACCTTGTCTTCAAAGAACAAAAACTGATGAAAATGAAAGTTGAAAATAGATAATGTCATGAGAGATTTTCTTTCATAGAAACATGTCCTTTTATTTTCTTAATGACAAGCACAATTAACACATTATATATAATGGTTGTAGGAGCAGAAAGTTGGATCAGCAGGTAAAGGAACTTGTAATTAAACATGATAACCTGAGTTCCATCTTTGCTACCTACCTTCATAGAAAAGACTAGCTCTCTCTGTTCTTCGGACTTCCACATGCATACTTGTGTGTGTACACACACTCAAAACAAACACATAAACACTCACACACACACTCCAATATATATTCATGCACACATACAATACACACTCACAAATACACATATACATGTACACACATACACACACACTCCAACACATATTCATGCATGCACATAATACACACTCACAAAAACACATATACATATATACTCACCCACATGCACACACACACACATATACATACATACACACTCATATGCTCACAAAACTCCTCTATGACCCAAAAGTTCAGATAAAGGCTGTTCATAGGATCACACTCTCAATCTCATGATAATTAGGGCAAATTGGTGTTTTAGGGAACGAAACTTGAAACTCTACTTCTTTCTTGTCCCTAATCAGCTATTCCTTATCAACACAGGTCAAGCTAAACTTTGCTTCCTAAGGCAAAGAAAAGAACACCAGGGAGAGAATGAATGCTTTTAAACAAACAGGCAATATTGTGGAGAATGTTTTACAGATTAGCTATAAGACAGATGGGGTGCTACTGATCCAGCCTGACCACTGGATCTTAGCAACTGAGGGGAAGGTGTGCACTTCTTCTTGCTAGCATTCCTGCTCAAAGTTTCAGTAAACTGAATGTGGTGATCTGAATGAGAATGGACCCCGTAGACTCACATGTAGTTGGTTGTTTTTAACTCTTTTTTTTTTTTTTTGGCTCTTTGTGGGGCTCACCACCCAGCTCCCAAATAAATGCACAGGGAGGCTTATTCTTTCTTATAAATGCCTACCCTTAGCTTGGTTTGTTTCTAGCCAGATTTCCTTAACTTAAAATACCCCATCTATCTTTTGCATCTGTATCTCATACTCCATGGCTGGCTGTGTAACTGGGTGGCTAGCCTCTGATATTCTCTTTCTTGACCTTTTGCTCTCTTTTTCTTTCCCTCCCATATTTCTTCTTCTATTTATTCTCTCTGTGTGCCAGTCCTGCCTATCTTTTCTCCCACCTTGCTGTTAGCCATTTAGCTCTTTATTAGATCATCAGGTGTTTTAGATAGGCAAAGACATACAGCTTCACAGGGTTAAACAAATGCAACATAAAAGAATGCAACACATTTTTGAATCATTAAGCAAATGTTGCACAGCACAAACAAATGTAACACATCTTAAAATAATATTCTACAACAGACATGCATTTGAATATTTGGTCCCCAGCTGGTGGAATTTTTTGAGAAGGATTAGGAATTGTGTTCTTTTTATAGGTGGTATATCACTGAGTTTTGAGATCTCTATATCTCATGTTTATATGGATCAAATGTAAGATCTTAGCTACTGCTCCAGGACCATTCCTGTCTGCCTAATGTTATGCTCCCCACCATGATGATCATGGATTCACCCTTTGACACTGTAAGTACTGGTGAAGTCTTTCTTCTATAACTTGCCTTGGTTTTGATATCTCTTTACAGCAATAGAAAAATAATGAAGACATTGGCTCTTGCTCTTTTCTTTGGGATCTCAGTTAACTTTATCTAGTGCTTAACATAATCTTGCTAGAGACCAGATGGTCTTCATTATTATCTTGTTTATGATTATGATTGTAATAATTATTCCCATGGGGAAAGTCTACAATGAGGTACCTACACTGTGAAGGACAAAGGACAGCAAACAGTTAAGGGCGTACTTTTATTTAGGCTTTTGTTATGAGAATATTACCAAATGACTAATGCCTCAAAGGAAGAAGCTCATAGATTTATACAGACAGCAACAAGGAAGAAACACATGAGCCTTGTTGTATAATCAGAAGACTATTGTTCCTGCTTTATGTATATGAGTATTCATTGCTGCACAACTCAGTTATGCTGCTGAGTAAAGCAAAGAATGATGTAAGAAATCTGGAAGATTATTAGTGGTGGTCTTACTGGATAGTTCAGCATTGTGATACTTAATTCTAAGAGAGTTTGTTGTCTTCAAGATCTAACTTCCTTAAAGACATGTCTAAAGGAAAGGGAAGCATATTAGAATGAAAGACAGAAATAAAATGAAATCTTAGATCAACTAGCCATGGGGATTCCAGTGATTCAGAGAAGTTTTGGACACTTGCGTTGTTGGCACTGTCAAGGGGAAAGTTGATGACCTGTGTGTTGCTGTCTACAGTCTCAGCTACCTTTTATCCTCATGACAGAAAATTTTCTGTGTTCCCTTAAGTCCAGAGAGCAGCTTGTTCAGGAGAAATTCTGTCTGATAAACAATCCATTGCTGTGATTATTTCTTCAAATCCCAAAGGAAAGGGGCCAGTCTCCAGGCAACCCAGAGTTGGTAAAGAAGTATATGTAGGAAGCCTGTCACTGAGAAGATAGACTTTTAGGGGAAAAAATTAACCTTTTAGGCAGTTATCAAAGGAAAGTGAAGAAAATAAAACTTTAGTAAGCTTTGGAATTTTAGCAAGATAATAAAATCTACTGGTAGGTGACAAATTGATTTTATATAGAAAAGCATAAAGGTAATTGAAGCTCCACCAAGCAAGACAGGGTTTGTACATCTATCAGGTACTAGATATGTATGTGAAAGAAGTCAAAATGTGATTTAAGAGCATAATTGCTCAGAATGAAACAGCTATGATCTGATACTATAGAAATATGGGCAATAGGTTGAACACACATTGCTTTTGAAAGCCAAAGTTTCTCTCTAGCATAACCCCTATAGATTAAAAAAAAAAAAAAAAAAAAAAAAAAAAAAAAAAAAAAAAAAAAAAAAAAAACTATTTTTTTATTAGAACCTCTTTCTCATTTACTTAAAGGCAAAAAGAACAAAAATCTACCATATTGGCATTTTAAATTTGCTTTACTGGAAGTTTATATTAAAAAAGCCAAGGCTGGATTTGTCAAAGCCCAGTAATGCTAGATGTCAAAACAAGACTAGTATCACAGAACAGTATTCATAGGGATGACTATATCATAATCCATAGAGATTACAAACATGAAGTTTACATGGGAAGAGAGAGAAGGCTTTCACATGACATATGAATTTATGAAAGAGCATGGGCTCTAAATTATTGCACAGGTACTGTATGCTTGATGTAATTCTAGGGATTCTTCTCTCCGCCACCCTCCTCCCAGGCCACCCCCCATTCACATCTCCTCCAGGGCAAGGATTCCCCTGGGGATTCAGCTCAGCCTGGTAGATTCAGTCAAGGCAGGTCCAGTTCCCTCCTCCCTTCACCCTGGCTGAGCAAAATGTCCCTGCATAGGCCCCAGGTTCCAAACAGCCAGCTCATGCACTAAGGACAGGTCCCAATCCCACTGCCTGGGGGCCTCCCAAACAGTTCAAGCTAATCAACTTTCTCACTTATCCAGAGGGCCTGATCCAGTTGGGGGCTCTTCAGCTACTGGTTCATAGTTCATGTGTTTCCACTAGTTTGGCTATTCATCCCTGTGCTTTTTCCAATCATGGTCTCAACAATTCTCGCTCATACAATCCCTCTCTTTCTCACAGATTGGACTCCTGGAGCTCCACCTGGGGCCTGGCCATGGATCTCTGTATTAGCTTCCATCAGTCATTGAATGAGAGTTCTACCATGATAGTTAGTTAGGGTGTTTGGCCATCCGATCACCAGAGTAGGTCAGTTAAGGCATTCTCTCGACCATTGCCAGATATAGTCTATTGTGGAGGTATCTTTGTCGATTTCTGGGAACCTCTCTAGCACTTTGCCCATTCCTATTCCCATGGGGTCTTCATTGATCATGGTCTCTTTTTCCTTGTTCTCCCTCTCTGCTCTTGATCCATCTGGGATCCCTTGCTCCCCTAAGCTCTCTTTCCCTCGAACCTTGCCTTTCATTACCCCCCCATGTCCTGTTTGCTCATGTAGATCTCATCCATTTCTCTGTCATTGGGGCATCCCTGTGTCTTTCTTAGGGTCCTGTTTTCTAGGTAGCCTCCCTGGAGTTGTGAGTAGCAGTCTAGTCATCCTTTGTTTTACATCTAGTATCCTCCCATGAGTGAGTACATACCATGTTTGTCTTTCTGAGTCTGGGTTACCTCACTCAAGATTATTTTATCTAGATCCATCCATTTGCCTGCAAACCTCATGATGCCATTGTTTTTCTCTGCTGAGTAGTACTCCATTGTGTTTATGTACCTCATTTTATTTATCCATTCTTCAGTTGAAGGGCATCTAGGTTGATTCCAGGTTCTGGCTATTAGGAACAATGCTGCTATGAACATAGCTGAGCATGTGCCCTTGTGGTATGATTAAGCATTCCTTGGGTATCACTTTCTAAATATAATACCAGTAGCACAGACACTGAGAGAAACAATCAATCATTGGGACCTCTTCAAACTGAGAAGCTTTTGTAGAGCAAAGGACACGGTCAACAAGACAAAGCAAATTTCGCCTACAGAATGGGAAAAGATCTTCACCAACCCACATCTGACAGAGAGCTGATATCCAGAATGTATAAAGAACTCAAGAAATTAGACATCAAAATGCCCAACAGTTCATTTAAGAAATAGGCTATAAAGCTAAACAGAATTCTCAACAGAGGAAGCTCAAATGGCTGAAAGACAGTAAGGAATTGCTCAAATCCCTAATCATCAGGGAAATACAAATCAAAATGACTCTGAGATATCACCTTACACCTGTCAGAATGGCTAAGATCAAAATCACTGAAGACAGCTTATGCTGGAGAGGATGTGGAGCAAGTGGAACTCTCCTCCACTGTTGGTAGGAATGCAAGCTTGTACAGCCACTTTGGAAATCAATATGGTGCTTTCTTAGAAAATTGGGAATCAATCTCCCCCAAGACCCAGCTATACCACTCTTGGGCATATACCTAAGGAATGCTTTTTCCAATCTTGGTCTCAACAATTCTCACTCAGAATCCCTCCTCTTTCTCGCCTATTGGACTCCTGGAGCTCCACCTGGGCCCTGGTGGTGGATCTCTGCATCCGCTTCCATCAGTCATTGGATGAGATTTCTAGCAACATACGAAACACCATTGTAGGTGTAACCATCTTATTAAATAAGAAACACAGAGCCAACACAGAAATGAAAGCCTGTCAGAGCAACAGCTAAGAGCTAAAAACCTTACCCTTCACTGTCGCTGTTGTCCTACCTCTCCGAAAGAGAGCTAACTCCTATGTGTTTGTGCTTTTTATTGACTTTCTATTCTGCCTTCTCATTGGTTGTAAACCCAACCACATGACCTCCTTGTCACTGCCCATCTGTTTAGACCTCCAGGTCTTCTATGGTTGGTATTGAGATTAAAGGCATATGTCTCCATGCTGGCTGTATCCTTGGACACACAGAGATCCACCTAGCTCTGCCTCCCAAGAGCTGGGATTGAAGACGTGTGCCACCAAGCCCGGCTCTGCTATGGCTTGCTATTAGCTCTGACCCCCAGGCAACTTTATTTATTAACATACAAATAAAATCTGATTTCAGTACAAATAAAATAACACCATATTAATAAAATATCACCATAATCCATCAATGTAATACATCATATAAACAAACTCAAAGGAAAAAAACACATGATCATCACTAGATGCTGAAAAGGCATTTGACAAAATCCAACACCCCTTCATGAGAAAGGTCTTAGAGCGATCAGGAATACAGGGAACATACCTAAACATAATAAAAGCAATTTATAGCAAGCCAACAGCCAACATCAAATTAAATGGAGAGAAACTCAAAGCGATTCCATTAAAATCAGGAACAAGGCAAGGCTTTCTTCTCTCCCCATACTTATTCAATATAGTACTTGAAGTTCTAACCAGAGCAATAAGACAACATAAGGAGATTAAGGGGATACAAATTGGAAAGGAAGAAATCAAGGTTTCCCTATTTGCATTTGACATGATAGTATACATGAGTGATCCCAAAAATTCAACCAAAGAACTGATAGAGCTTATAAACATCTTCAGCAACATAGCTGAATGCAAGATGAACTCAAAAAAATCAGTAGCCCTCCTATATACAATTGACAAACAGGCGGAGAAGGAAATCAGAGATACATCACCCTTTACAATAGCCACAAATGATATAAAATACCTTGGGATAACTCTACTAAGCAAGTGAAGGACCTATATGACAAGAAATTTAATTCTAGGGATTCTTAAAAAAGAAAAGAAGATGGGATAATGCTAATTCATGTGATGTGATAAGACATCAATCTGATGAATCTGTATTTGGTGGCTTTGCAAACAGAGAACGGTGGTTATGGAAAAAAATGAAGGAATGTGGGTACATCTGGAAGCTGGACAGGTAAGGAGGAGGCTTCAAACCATAAGGAATTTAGACAATACCTTGATAATATCCCAGTTACATCCATTTTTTTTTGTTACACTGTTACATCATAAAATTAAAGTTCTTGGAAATTTGTTACAGAAGCAAAGGAATAAAAAGAAATAGCAAAGTTATATTGATGGAAATATCTATTAATTTGGATGACACTTGTTAATAATACCAAAATATTCTGGTTTCCTGGTTCTGGGAAAAATGATACTATGTCTCATCTCTGTAAGATTTGGAAACTTCATTCCACAAGAGGATTTTACAATTATTTGCTACAAATAAATCAGTCTTAATTCCCTGAAACTCTCTGTTATGACTGATCAAATAAGCATTGTCTTATTTTTACATGCCAGGAAGGCTTTTGTTGAAATGTTTCTAATTATGTCCTTTTGAAGAGGAAGACAGACTGCTACCAAGCAGTGAAATAATTTTATTTCTACAAAAATAGGAATACTCAGTAAGATTTTTCTGAATTCTGGAATGGTCAGATAGGGGGAAAATATACATTTACAAGTGTATAATTTATGATTACAAAAAGCATATTTTAGTCAGTTTAAAAGAAAAGATAAAGAAAGCCTCATACGTCTATGAAACTATAACAATAAAATAATTACACAAATTTAGAAAGAACATTTATGTAAGTAATGCTAGTGACAAAAAAGGTCGTTTGTAACATATATAAACAATAGGAAGCACAAACATATATAAAAATATAAATATAACTGTTTTCCAAAAATAATGAATACATATAATATTTAAAGAAAAACTCAATTCATTATAAATACCTGATATAATATACTATAAAAATTCTTTGCTTTTACCAGAAACATGCATAGAATTCTAAGAACAGAGGGTAGAAGTGTAGCTAGAGGGCTTCTCTCCAGGTTCCCCAAGCCCCGCAGTCCCACAATCCACTTATAAAATAATCACTCAGACGCTTATATCACTTATAAACTGTATGGCCATGGCAGGCTTCTTGCTAACTGTTCTTTTATCTTAAATTAACCCATTTCTATAAATCTATACCTTGCCACGTGGCTGGTGGCTTACCGGCGTCTCTACATGCTCTTCTCCTGGCGGTCGCTGCAGTCTCTCTCCCCCTTCTTCCTGTTTCCCAATTCTCCTCTCTCTTTGTCCCGCCTATACTTCCTGTCTGGTCACTGGCCATCAGTGTTTTATTTACATAGAGTGATATCCACAGCACTTCCCTTTCTTCTTTTTTTAAAAAGGAAGGTTTTAACTTTAACATGGTAAAATTACATATAACAAAACAATTACCGAGCAAGAATTATAGTTACAATATTAAAGAAGATGTCCTATCTATCTTATATTTGTGAGTTTAAGGTTTTATAGCTAACTTATCTTTTATCATAACTGAGGAAATTACGACTATCTAGTCTTCAACCACATCAAAGACCTGAGAAGGAACATAATGGTACCTGAGAAATGGTAGATGGATGCAAGTAACTTCCGGGAATCTTGCAAGAGTAGACCAAGACAGCTGGCAGCCTGGACAGTCACCTAATGTTTCTCAGCATTGTTGGTGCATTCAAATTGGCTACAGGCCTAGAGTATCTGACAGACCATTTTTAGAAGCAGGAATTTTAAGAGACCATCTTACCCTGTCTTGGCAGAGTACAGTGGTCGCTTTCCTTGTGTCCCGCTTGTCCAGAAAGGACAGCATTGCATTTGTACTGTCAGCCATCAAGGCAAGGGCAGTTCTTTGCCCAGTAGGCCATTTTGTGCCAAAAAGACAAACTTCCAAATGGAAATGTCTTAGAAGCCCAACATTCTCTCGGGATCAAATTGGTGCAGCCAGGAGCAATTGTGTCTCAAGTCAACAGAATTCTAAGTTATTTAAATGCCATATTCTCCAGGTCTATGAAGTGTTTGAAGATTACCTATCTATCTGAAATATATCTATGTATACCTAGAAGACTTAACTAACATGGCTACAGATATGATTATCATAGATGACTAATTATTAATCTATTTTTTAATTATCCATTACAATTTTAAATGAATTATATAAACATAATACCTCAAACAAGAATAGAAATATATATATATATATATATATATATATATATATATACAGTATAACAAAATTAACTTCAAGTTTGTATCAATGAACTAAAATTTATACCAATGTAAAACATTTTAAACATAAACTAAAATCTATACCAATGTAAAACATTTTAAACAAGTTGTTCTTTAAAAGTAGGTTCATTAATCTACCCTTTTATCTTATCACCTCCATATCCTCCTATATATCATATCCCCTTTTATTTTTTAGAAAGAGATCACATTTATAATCAACCTGTTTTAAATAAAAATATTGGTTTTTCCCTGTCCCACACCAGAGGGCTCTTCTGATTTGGGACACAAGAATCTCTTAACCATTTTTTTTTTTTAAAGCAATATGTCTGGGTTTAGAGGGGGAGTGAGCCAATTCCACCTCTAAAGCCAGCTTGGTATATTTGGGAATTTGGGCGTAGCATCTCTTACTACTTCCTGCTGGAGGGGGGCGCTGTATCTAATGGGGACGCAAAGAAAATTTTAGGCCTATGGGGTAGTCCGTGAGGCTGTATTGTGTGAAACAGTTGCCTTGAAACCGCTCTGGATGTTGGATCATCTGGGCCATGGTGTCATTGGAGTCCTTTCAGAGGGTCTTGGCTGGTGAAACCTGATGTATCTTAATCTGGAACAAGTCCACAGCCTCTGGCTTTCTGTGGAAACAAAAGCAGAACCTCTTTTCCAAAGTAACATATCCTTATATCCAAATTTTGAAGTCAAGGTACCTTTAAAATATACATTTTGGCATAACTCAACAGGTTTTGTAATCAAATGTTTTTCTTTAGTTATGAATATCAAAGAGAACATAATCCAGATTCTCTGTGTGGTAGCCATCTTTATGTGGCTTATGTTTTATATTACCTTGAGCCTTGAGCCTATTGCTTTAAACTGTACCATTGTAAGCCTGAAACGGCGCTGTGGCTGCTGGCTCCGCCCACTTCAGCTTCCCAACATGGCAGTGGTACGTTTTCCGCCAGCTCTGGGAGTCATCAAGTCTCAGAAATAGTGGGTCTAAGCTTTTATCAAAGCAGCGTGTAGCCCAGAAGCCTCTTTTTTTTTTTTTTTTAAATACTAGTAAAGACTAAATCTACCACACAGCTTAGTGTGCCACTGGCAGACGCCTCATTTCCGCCATACTGCCGGTCAAACGCACCCGCCAGGAACCCGCCAGTGTCCAAACTTGCGTTTTTGCCACATCTAGCTGCCCGTATGAGACAAGAAGCAGGAACCTGGTTTTGGCTCTGTTTAGAATTGGTTATTAAATATTCTCAGGTTTAAGGTGGAAACTCGAGCCGTTGGGCGCCATTTGTAGCTGGAGGGCTTCTCTCCAGGTTCCCCAAGCCCCCGCAGTCCCACAATCCACTTATAAAATAATCACTCAGACGCTTATATCACTTATAAACTGTATGGCCATGGCAGGCTTCTTGCTAACTGTTCTTTTATCTTAAATTAACCCATTTCTATAAATCTATACCTTGCCACGTGGCTGGTGGCTTACCAGCGTCTCTACATGCTCTTCTCCTGGCGGTCGCTGCAGTCTCTCTCCTCCTTCTTCCTGTTTCCCCAATTCTCCTCTCTCTTTGTCCCGCCTATACTTCCTGTCTGGTCACTGGCCATCAGTGTTTTATTTACATAGAGTGATATCCACAGCATAGAAGACTTAAAATTCTAGAATAGTGCTGAAAAATTTGTATATTTAAAAAACAAAAGAACCTTTATGGGAATCCACAGGTGAGAAATCAATGGTCAGAGAGGTGCTTTGCTTAAATCACAGAAACAAAATGACAACCAAGTTACTCTTTTCATAACAAATAGAATTCTGGTGAAAATTTGAGGCATTGGTGTTGTTGAATACCATGCAGGACAGACACAAGACTCTAGTGAATATGAATATTTCTAGTCTGCAAAGACAAAGGCATGTCTCTAGAAATTTCCTACATAACACACTGTAGTTTTAGTCCATGCATTAATAACATTTGACTCACATAGTTTTAACTATGGGGCATCTAAGCATTTCTTGCATTTTAACAATTATTCCCAAGATACTTATTAACTGTAATGTGTTAAATAAAACTAATTATCTCTGCCCCCCTTTTCTTACAAAGTGAAAGAACAAGTCCTTTGTGTTTTGAGGTAATTCCTTGGAAGTCATATAAATGTTGTCAGTTGTAAAATATATTTACAACTTGACTTTAAATGAGTAAAATCCTTAGTGCCATTTTAGAATGATACAAATGAACAAAACTTTGGGGAGTTCCCAAGTACTCCCTTTCCCCCTGATTATCATTATTGATATGTTTATCAAAACTGATAACTATTGGTGCACTATTGATGAATCAGCAATAGATTTCAACATCATTCACTCATTGTATCAAACCGCCTTCCAAGTTTTCCAATTGCATGACACCATATATCTTCCCTTATAGCATCAAACAATATAGTTACACTTTCTTCAAAATCCTCCACCTGCACTCTGACTGTTGATCCCTCTTTTATACCATAAATCTGGTTAAATTCTGATCATTTTTTACTGCCTATGTGGGTTTTGCTTTTTAAGTTTGTCACATATTTGGAATCACATGGTAGGTATTCCTTAGATGGGCATCTCTTATCTAACTGCTCATTTAAGCTTTCTTGATATTACTTAGTAGTTTGCTCTCTCACTTCTTTGTTAATTGTTGGATAACATTACATGATTTGGCTGTTCAATAGTTGTTTTTCTCTTTTATGAATTGTTCAACTGAAGCTTCTCTTGTTACTGGAAAGGATGCAAAAGCTTTATGTAAAATAATATCCATAGATAAGGGTTGGGGTAGACACACATTTTTAGCTCATCTGCTAAAAATCAAACTCCTGGATTATATAGTGAGATTGTGCTTAATTCTGTAAGAAATTTATATAAATTATCATTTGACATAACTAGATCTCTATACTTTTTCACCAGTGAGGATAATTTCTTGCCTTCAAATCCTCAGTTGATATCTTTTCTACTGGAATTTTGTCAAATTTTGATCATAATGACATATCTTTGAGCATCTATTTCATATGCTTGCTTGACAACTGTGTATCTTTTTCTTTTGGACTGTTTATTCAGGATATCTTCAAAGTTTTATTTTGGTATTTTTGTTGTTGTTGTTTTGTTTTATTTTTGAGTTTTAAGTAGGCTTCCTATACATTGGATACAAGCCTTTTGTCTTGTCTAACATGTGTTTGGTAAATATTTTGCCCATATATGTGACTTGTACTTTCATCTTATTTGAAATTTGATTTTATTTATTTGTGTCTGTGTGTGTCTATGTCTGAGTGGGTGTGTCACAGTTGTATTTGTCTATATATGTACCACGTGTATAAATTGCCCACAGAGGCCATAAAAGGACTCCAGATCCACTGAAACAAGAGTTATAGGTGGTTATGAGTCACCCTATGTGTGTACTGGGGATCAACCCTTAATCCTCTACAAGAGCAGTTAAGTAATCTTAAGCACTGGACTTCCCATCCCCCTACTTTCATTCCTGTCTTTCTTTCTCTCTCTCTTTCTTTCTTTCTTTCTTTCTTTCTTTCTTTCTTTCTTTCTTTCTATCATCTACTTACCTATCTATCTGTCTATTGGTTGTACAATGTCATGAATGCTATTTAAAAGATTTTTTTCTATTTTATACACCAACCACAGTTCCCCTCCCTCCCTGCCTCCTGCTCACCACTATCTTCCCCCTGCCCCACTTCCATCCACTCCTCAAAGAGGGTAAGGCCTCCCATGGGGAGTCAACAAAGTCTGACATATCAAGTGGAGGCAGGACCAAACCCCTCCCCCACCTGTATCAAGGCTGAGCAGGTATCCCTCCATAGAGAATGGGCTCCATTAAGCCAGTTCATGCATTAGGGGTAAATCCTGGTCCCACTGCCAGTGATCCAGCAAACTACCCAAATAACACAATTGTGACCCACATTCAGAGGACATAGTTTGGTCCCATGCAGGTTCCCCAGCTGTTAGGCCAGAGTCAGTGGGCTCCAACTAGCTTGAGTCAGCTGTCTCTATGAGTTTCCCCATCATGATCTTGACCCCTTTGCTCATGTAATCCCTCCTCTTTCTCTTCAGCAGGACTCCAGGAACTCCCCCTACCTAGTGCTTGCCTGTGGATCTCTGCATCTGCTTCCATCAGTTACCAGATGAAGTTTCTATGATGACAATTAAGGTAGTCAACAATCTGATTACAGGGGAAGGCCAGGTCAGGACCCTCTCCACTCTTGCTTGGAGTCTTAGCTGGGTTCATCCTGTGGGCTCCTGGGAATTTCCTTAGCACCAGGTTTCTGCCTAAATCCATCTTGACTCTATCAAGATCTCTCTTTCCTTGCACTCTCTCTCTCTCTCTGTCTCTCCCCAATTTTGATGATCTCTAACCCATCATTCTTTTCTTCCATGAAGCATGCTTGAGTTATTATGTGTAAAAGCTCATTTCCAAGCTCAGTTTTACCTAGTTTCTCTGTATTGTTGTTTCAAACATCTATGATTTAGAATGTTATCCTATTTACATTTTTAATAGTAAAATTATTTAATTTCTCAGGTAATCAGGAACATAGTGAAGGCAACAGGAAAGAAAGGCCTTTTGTATTGAAGACACTGATAAATGTAATCTAGGAAAATTACACACAGCATACAGAATAATATCTTATAACCTTTTATTCAGGACACATTATTTGAAGAACTTGTTCTCATTTCACAAGAGTATTATGGCTTTATTATTAAATGTGGAAGCATGGGCTCATATTTTGAACAATTCATCCATAACTGGTGATTCTATTTTGGGAAGTTGTGAAAATTTGTAATGAAATTCAATATCATCAATATAGCTAGAAGTACTCAAAAGTGTCTTATTTGTTTTACAAAATAACTGAAAAATTTCAAGAGCTTTTTTTTAAAGATTGCATTTGAGTTCTTAAATTCAAACCATAGCACCAACATAAACATATAAGGTAAAATACTAAAAATAAATATTTCAATATAATATCTTATAATAGTATGTCACAGTATATATGGCTGTATAGTAACTATTTTTATAGACATACTAAAGATACCTTTGTATCTAAAAGTAAATAAAAGGAATTATAAAGCAATCTCAAGATGAGAAACCAGAAGTTATAGTGTGGCTGCTATGTGGGATATCCTGGCATCAACTGAGATGAACACAGTTTGAGAGGAAGCTGTGTTCAAGTAACAGTGAGACTTCTTTCTTCTGTTGTACAAATAAGGGAAAGGGGACAGAATCATTGCAGACATTTCTTGAAAGTGCCTAAGCTAGTTAGTAATAGTTGTTTGACTGATAATTATTAATAGGCCCATGATTCATGGTCATACTTATGGAATCTAAAATATTTACATTTTTTTCTTGGAAATATATTTATGGATTTGATATCATTTATTTTTTTGAAAAATCTTATGAACAATTGGCATTGGAAAGATTTTAATGATCCAAGTGAGACAAAAAAGCATTGGACTATCCAAGAAGCAGCAAGCGCTATCTACATAGAGGTCGCACTTGCATATATCATTGTGTCATCAGTAGCAAGAGCTTTGACTGAGGTGTCTTCAATTGATTCTTTTGAACTATGCTGTCCATAGCATAGCTGAGGAAATTGTACATAGAGAGCTGATAATACATGTGTGACAGAATGAACTTTTGTAAACTAGATTGGCACTTGTGCAATGCAAAATGAGAGCGAAGGGACCTCTGGAAACAACTGGATAATACTGTGGTTTGAATGTTAAATGTCCTCCATAGGCTCATGTGATTGAGGTGCTGTGGCTCCTGAGGTGGGTCCTAGCTGCAGGGAGTGTGTCACTGGGATGAGTCTTGTTATTTCTTAGTGTGACACCACCTCCTTACACATTAGTGTTCCCTGATTGCAGATATGATGTGAGCTACTGCCTTAAATTCCTACTATCATACTCTTCCTTCCATGACAGGATGTAGCCCTTCAAACAATAAGCCACGATAGACCTTCATCCTTTATATTGTTTCTCTGTGCGTATCTATGGTGCTTTTTTGACAATGTGTACAGGAGCTCTTTCACATGTGCTTATTTATGTACATGCATGGATGTGCATATATGTATATTACACATATGTGCACATATGTGTGGGCCAGAGATCTATGTCATACATTTCCCTTCATCACTCCTTTCATTAATTTCCAAGAAGATTTTCTGCTTGAACTTTGAAGTGATTGATTTGGCTATACTGCCTACCTAATGAGGAACAGGGAGCCACCTGCCTCTTTCCCCAGCTCTAGTTCTTTGCTTGCTTTCTTTTGATTTCCTCTATGGGTGCTGGAAATCCACACTTAGGTCTTTAAGCTAATGTTGCAGGCACTTTCCCATCTGAACTATCTCTTCAGTCCTGTTAGTCACCTCATTCTTCTAAAATGAAATGGAATATAATAAATAAAATTTAGTGAATGAGATTTGAAAAAGTATTTCGTCATTGGGATTATTGTTGTGGATCACAGGCATCATCATAACTGGATAGAGTTGTTGGTTGCTTTTTTTCCTTTGGAAACTTATGACACATAATGGTACCATGTGTTGCTCAGGGAGGAAGCTTTTAGGTGATTTCAAGCTTAGAGGCTCCTGTTTCTGAAATGCATGGAGTCTCCAGCAATAGGTACTTACCTTCTATCTCTGAAAGACAGCCAAGGGCAACAGCAATATCCTGTGATGTTTTGGGAGTCTCTTGGTGTTGTGGGCTTTTTGTTGTTTTTCTTGTTAGGTGGTAATTTTCTTGAAAGGATCATTGTCAGCTTAGATGAGAAAATGTTTTAAAACTATATAAATAGATATATGTATGTCATATATACTATTCATATACATACACATATATAAATATCATATCACAAAGTCTGTATAAATTATATGTATAATAAATATAGAATTATATATAATATAAATATATATTTTATGCTCTTAGATTTACACAGACTTAGTTGTATTATACATTTTTAGTTAGTAGTATGATTCCTTATGCCTTTTTTAGGCATCTGTAGTTATTTTAGCCTCCTTCCTCCTTTTTCTCTATTTATTTCTCTCTAATCTTCCTAATTAGAGACATTTCCCCATTTTTCTTATTTCTCTGATCAGATTATTTGCAGTCTTTTTTCCCTCTCTATTGCTCCACCACCACCACCTCACCAATGGTTCCTTTTTACTTCCCTAATTTCTTTAGCTACGTCAGAATATGTACTTCCATCTGAATATTTGGGGCTGGAAAGCTTAGATGAGAAAAAGTACATCCAACATCTGTTTATATATGATTGAGATACCTCATCTAATATGATCTTTCCTAGTTCTCCCCATTTACCTGCAAAGTTCATGATTTCATTTTTTTTCATCAGCAGGACACTATTCCACAGTGCATATCTACCACATTTTCATCAGCCACTTGTCAGTTGAAGAACATTTGGGTTTTTTCTAGTCCCTAGCTGTTGTGATTAGAGCAGCTATGTGAATAGCTAGACACACATCTGTGGAGTAGGATGAAGACGTTGCAGCATATGCCCAAAAGTAGTATAGCTGTGTCATATGGTAGATTTACGTTTAGTTTTTTAAGAATTCTCCATACTAGTTTCCAGAGTGGCTGCACCAGTTTGCATGTCCACACACAGTTAATTATGGCTCCCATTTCCCCACATCTCCATCATATGTAGTCTACTGTTCTGTTGACCTTTGCCATTCTGACTTGGGAAAGATAAAATATCAAAGTTGTTTTCATTTGCATTTCCCTAATTCCAAGTTATGACATTTTTAGAGAAATTTATTATCTGTTTTTTGACACTTTTTTGTCAGTTCTTTATGTATTGAAGATATTCTCTGGCAGGTGCGTAGCTGGCAAGGATTCGTTCTGTTTCTGTGGTCTTCTTTACAGGTTGATTATTTTTTACATGGACAGAAGCTTTTGAATTTTATAAAGTCTCCCTTGTCAATTTTTGACCTTAATTCTTGGACAAATGGAGTCCTATTCAGAAAATTCTGTGCCTTTAGAAAATCTTTTCCTGCACCTACAGTTTCAAGTTTAAGTCCATAATCCATTAGGAGCCAGTTTTTATGCAAGGTGAGAATCACAAGTCTAACTTCATTCTTATGCATGTGGATTTCCAGTTTTCCCAGCACCGTTTGCTGAAGATGCTTTCTTTTATCCAGCTTAAGTTGTTGGCATACTTGTCAAATATTGAATGGCTGAAGTTACATGTATTCATGTTTGGGTTTGATTTTGTTCCATTGGTTGATGTGTCTGTTTTTGTCCCAGTACTATATTATGATTATCACTAAGGTTTTGTAGATCTTAAGATCTAGGATTTTAGTCACCCAGAACTCTTCTTTGGCTCTGGATTGTTTGGCTATCCAGGATCGATTACAGTTCCATATGAATTTTAGAATAGTTAATATATTTTTTTGTGAAGAACAAGATGGGGATCTTGGTTGGAATTTTATTGAATTTGTAAATGGTTTTTAATAAAATGATCATTTGCACAATATTAATCCTACCAAACAAAGAGTGTGGGCTATAATTACACTTTCTAGTGTCTTCAGAAGTTTAAAGTTTTCATTGTAGAAGTTCTTTGTTTCCTTGGTTAGGTTTATTTATAAATATTTTATTTTTTTATTGAGGCTGTTGGGAATAAGAGTGTGTCCATGATTTCTTTCTCTGTATGTTTGTTGGTGGTGTATAGAAAACCCATTAACTTTTACAAGTTGATTTAATATCTTGTCACACACCTGAATTTTTTATCATTTCTATGAGTTTTCTGGTAGCATTTTTAGAATCTCGAATGTATAGTGTTATGACATCTGCATATAGGGATAGTCTGACTTCTTTCTTCCTGTTTTGAATTCCTTTAATTTCCTTCTCTTGCTTTATTGATCTAGTACTTCTTTGTATAAATGCACAAAATTCTTAAAAGTAAAGAAAAACACACAGGCAACTACAGCAGAAATAATTTTAATGTGGTGAAAACCTTATCAAATACATTTCCAAATTAGAACTCCCATGGAGTGTCAGTACAAGCACTGGAAACATCTACACAAAGTATAACATATCATAGAACCTCAGAGACTTGAGGATTACAGATTCTTAAAATTAACCAGAAGAAAAAAGTATGGCAAGAACTATTTTTCTAATTTAGCACTTGAGCACTGTTTTCCCTGAACAAGCAGATTGTGACTTAGCAGTCACCTGAAATCACTAATTTTCCAGAAGCAGTTGGAGGAAAAACTCCACAAAATGTTGACAAAATCAGTAAATTAGATAACATTGACTCATAACCCCCAAATTAAAAAGCAGCTTGTAGTGTGAAGCCTTGGAGTTGGTACTATGAATTTTGAAATTATGAGAAGTCCCAGGGAGGCCGACATGTAGCCCATCTAAGGCATGACTGACTCATTACATCCTCAGAGCAAGAAAAGAAACAAAGAAACATGGCTTAGAGTAAGTCAGTCTCAGGAGAACACACACACACACACACACACACACACACACACCTTCAACCTTCAGCACCGAGAAGAGAGGTTTTATGTTTCTGTTGGTAATTAATGGAAAGTGCAAAATGAATCAAGCTACATCATTTCTCCAAATTTATTGTTCCAGTAAAATTGAAAGTTGAACTCTTTGGAATTTATGAGTTGATTAATTCTCCAGCTGTGACAAGTTACAATATTATTTACCCTGAATTGTAAACTTGTAAATCTGCTCTTCTGTATAAGGAGGGAAGTCTTAAGTAATCAACACCCAAGCATCAGGCAATTGCAGTGTCAGTGTTCTGGGAATGTAGAAGTACTTGAAAGAGAAGCAGCCTGCATACTCTCTGAACTCCATAGCTAGGACCAAGAAATGAAGACTGAGAAATGAAGATGTTCAGGTACAGCAGTTTTATAAATGATCTAAGTTGTTGATTTGGAGACCAGTACATGCATAAGCAAGTTCTGCTGAGCATTATTTTCTACTCTTAAAGAGGAATCCTGAAGCAGGTAAAAGAACCATGCCACGGGAAGTGTGGTTCCTGGAATTTCATAGCAGCAATGTCAAAGAATCACTCTTAAACTTTCTGTCATCAGAAAATGAGTGTTCACTGGTGGTTGAGAGAATAAATGGGGAACTCCACTTAAAGATAAAGTGGTACTGTCCTCCCCAAAGGCTCCATCCTGATTTTGATCCAGTGGGCACACTCTGATGTCATTCTACTTCACTGCCCTGTACTATATTTTATTATTAGGTTTTTATTTAGCATTTTGCAAAATAAATTACTACAGGAGTTGGGACTGTATAACAGTTTTACTAATGTATGCTCATATTTCTGCCATTGCACTTGGGAGAGTTCACGGACAACAAAAGGTACTATACATTGTAGCATTTCAAACCACACATTTAAATATTTGAGGTGATATTTTTTTCACAAAGACATTTTTAGGTTGCATAGAGAGAACAAATTATCAGAATTTCAATTACAGTAATGCTCTCACATAATAGGTGTGAACTGTGGATCATAAGAACTGTATTCTGTCTTGGCATTAAGAAAAACAATGCCAACCAAACTGTATATATGGTTAGTGAGGGAGGAATAAAAATGATCAGTCTTCCAAGTAATAGTACTAGCATACCTTCAGTATATAATAGTAATGGTATTAGCATGCCTGGAGTATACAATAGTGATAGTATTAGCATACCTTGGGTATACAATAGAATATCATACGAATAGTACTAGTGTACCTTGAATATATAAAACAGTGTGTATGAGGATATGTTCCAAACAATGCTTCAAACAATGTGAGACACTCAGCTGTGTCAGTTTTCCATTTGCTTCTGACTTGTCCCCAGAAATCTTAGTGTGTTCTTTATAATTATGGAATAAAAGTGCCTTGTAGGAATGTTTAGATATTAATTTACAAAGCAATATTAGGCAAGGGTTGAAAACTCTAGGAAGAATAATATTCAATTCATCTGTTTCTAAGCAATATGGCTTGTTTTGCTGTAGGAAATGTGCTCTGAACACAAGGTTGATTGACTCTCATGGAACCACTGAAAGATTTACGTCCACACACAAAAGTCCGTGCATCTTAGTTGTTAGCTAGCAGTAGAATATGACACTCTGGAGAAAGGGAGGGGTTGCTCAGAATCCTGCAGCCCAAAATCAAACCACTGTTTCCTATTTTTGTTTTTGTTAATTTCATTTTTTTAATTATGCTTTATTATATAACTTCATATATTTGTTGCACAGTCCAATAAATAAAATTTAACAGTCATTCAGTTCTGGGCACAGAGGTAAACCAAAATGGTATCAGTAATACCTGTGACTGTCACTAATAGAAATCACTAATTTTACATATTAGACTATTGACATTTTCAAACATAAATTGCCTTAGTCACTGTTCTATTGCTGTAAAGAGACACCAAGAGCAAGACAGGTCTTACAAAAGAAAACATTTAATTAAGGGAGTTCCTAGAAGAGGTGAGTTAGTCCATTGCTATCATGTCTGGGAGCACAGCAGCATGCAAGCTGGCATGGTACTGGAGAAGTAGTACATCCTGATCTGCAGGCCAAGCCCTCTGAGCCTGGCATGGGACTTTTAAACCTCAAAGCCTACTCCAATGACACACTTCTTCAAACAAGGCCACCCCTACTCCATCAAGGTTATACCTTCTAATTATTTCAAACTGTTCCACTTTCTGGTAACTAAACATTGAGATAAAAGAGCCTATGCTGACCACTCTTAGTCAAACAACCATATAATTTATACTTATTAACATGTAAAATGAATCATATTAATGGTAATATACTTCTAGAATTTAATATTTTGGGCACTAGTACATTAAAATATTTTAAGGACTGTGTTTCAATATAATTAAGTTACATTTAACTTCATGTACTTTTGTGTATTTATTTAAAAGTTGAAACAAAATGCTCAAAGGCTTTGCAAGATTTTTAAGATGACTGTTGACATGAGATATAGTTAACAATATCTAGCTAAATTAAAAAGCTAGCATTTTCTTTTGAGGACATTTCAACACTAAATACTTGGGTAAAAAGCAGGAAGTTGGGAATAATTTAGGAAGGGTTTCATATGGTTTTTGGTTTTTGTTTGTTTGCTCTTTCTTTTGGATGGAAGGATGTCATACTGGATTGATCCAAGGGATCTAGAACATGCTCAGGACTAAAGTGGGCATGTTAAGCTTTAAACATCCATAGGGCTTAGGAACTATGCTATACTCTCATCAACTTGATGAAAGGAAACAATAGATTCCATGGATATATGCTGACAATGGATAGAAATCCAAGCGCTCCTGGGAACATTGTGGGATGGTTAGTTTGCCCATTTCCAATTCCTTGATTTACCATTGCTGATTGAATTGAATGCTAGAGGTATTTCAGATGAATAAGCATGAATAAGCATTCAATTCAAGTGTTCAGTGTTGAAATGTCCTCACATCTGTAGGCATGCAGATCCAGATCTTTCTCAGTCAGTGGATTAATCTCACTAGGCTTAAGCTCAGGTTTAGGCTGTACCCATATTGCCCCATCAGCAGTAGGGGTGGGGCAGAAAGGATGATCCTAAGGTCTCAGTCCAAAGGAGCTGCTGCAGTTGCTTGTCCTTGCACTGGTCCTAGACCCTGAGCTGACAGAGTACATGGGCCTTGACAGAGGGTCATCTTCTGTTCAATTTTTTTTTTTTAATTACACATTGTGTTTCAAACATCCAAAACACTCAAAAGACAAAAGCCTTCATTTGTAGGTAGGAGATTATTTGTAATTTCCCTTATACTTTGTCAAAAATACTCAGAGATGCTCAAATGTTTTAGAAGGTTCAATGCTATCAATTACAACACATCTTTAAGAATCCCTTATCAGCATATCTTTATTAATGTTTTTGTGTATGTGTGTTTCTGTGTATGTGTGTATGTGTGTGCCTGTGTGTGTGCCTATTATTGTTCACATGCAAGTGTGTGTATGCACATGGGAGCATATGAATATGTACATTCATGGGTATAAAGGCCAGAAAACAACTCCTGTTGGCACTTTTAAAAAAAGACTTTTATTTCCATCTACCAGCCCTGGAACTATAAACACAACACTATACCCTACAGTTTTACAAGGATTCTGGAGATCAAATTCAGGTCCTCATATTGGTAAGGCATGCAATTTACTTATTGAGCTATCTTCCCAGCTATATGAATATGTCTTAATGTTTTGATTCTCTGGAGACGTTTGTGGCAATATTTGCAAGTTTGATCTTTCTTTCTATTGTAAATTATATGAGTGTGTGTGTGTTTGGAATTTATATATATATATATATATATATATATATATATATATATATGAATAAACACAAGTAAAATAGAAATAAATACATATGTGTGTGTTTATATATATTTGTATAAACTCTATAAAGCTAAGTACACTATTATTGGCCAACTAATTCTAGTTATATTACATTTTGTAAAATTTGTGTTAAAGAAACATAGTAACAGTATGGAGGACCCCCCATCCCACATATTTATATAGCATTACTTATTACAAGCTGTCTGCAAAACCTGAATTATTCCTTACATGTATACTAAGCATTGTAACAGAATTTACTAAGCAGAAAGCGATGATATTGGTTTGAATGAGAATGGACCCCATAGCCTCATATATATGTCTGTTTAGTCACCAGGAAGTCGAACTGTTTGGGAAAGATTGGGAGGTATCCCCTTGCTGGAGGAGGTGTGTCACTGGGGTTCAGCTTTAGAGATTTAAAAGGCCACACCAGGCCCAGTCTTGCTCTCTCTGACTGCTGCCTGAGGATCAGGATGTAAAGCACCCAGCTCCTGCTCTAGCACAATGTCTACCTACTGCCTCTCATGATGATCATGACTAACCTTCTGAGACTGTAAGCAAGTCCCCAATTAAATGCTTCCTTGTGTAAGTGGCCTTGGTTGTGGGTGTCTCTTCACAGCCACAGAACAATACCTAAGACAGTGATTATCAGTGGTGAGACAAAAATAAGCCTTTATCATTTTACTTTTAACTTTACTCTCTGGATCTAATTTTTTGGTAATAAATTCTTTGAACATAAATCTGTTAGCTTTTTAAAAAAACATTTGTTTTTAAATTCACACATGCCAATGTGTATTTATGGAGGTCAGAGGGCAGTGTTCGTGAATCAGTTCTCTCCTACTTTGTGGGTTCTGGGGATTGAACTCAGGGTATCAGGCTTGTTGTTATCAAGTGTCTTTACCATCTGAGCCATTTTGCTAGCACAAGTAAATCTTTTTACATTTTTCTTGGTTTTCCTGTTTAACACATTTTAATGACTCCAAACATGTGTCCCATTGCCTTTGTTAGATGGCATTTATAGTTACTACACAAACCTCCTCTGGCCTTCAAGTCCTACTATGAACTTTTCACTATGGATACCACTATGATATTTAGTGTGTCCCTGCCTGTTCAAGCAGCATGGCTATATCGTGCTTTATTATCTTATCTCATTATCTTTATTGACTTAATCACCATTATAAGATTCCACTTATGCAATCTAAAAGTCCTTACCACAGAGAATAAGCAAAGCTAACTCAAAACTCTTTGGGAATTACATTTTCATTGCTCAGTGGTGGTATTATTTTGAATGAGGTCTGAAAAAAATGGCATCCTGATCATTCTCAACTAAATATTCCTTATTTGAGATATTTAGTCACTCATACATGAGCGTTTTCTACGGGCACTCAGTTTACTAAAGCCAGTAAGAGACTGACATACACAGACCTTAGAACTTGGTTTCAGTATAGCAATCAGTGTCAGCTCATCTATATACATGACTTGACAAGTTTACATGGAGGATTGGAGCTTGTTCTTACTGAAAGCCTCTTTCCTGTGGTATAGCTTTCAAAGTTCCAGAAAACTATGGGTGGGAAGCAATCAATAGTCCTATCTAGCTGTGAAGCTTGTGAGCCATAACAATGGTCAGCATGGCAAGATACCTCTAAAGGTACAATAGGGACACTCTCGCATCTTGGCAGTAACCAGCAGCTGTCTAATTGAACTCAAAGTCCTCTCAACAGGAAGGAACACTGTTACTTGAAATGTAGCCAAATTCCTGCTGGCTCCTGAGGTCATAGATCTCAGAAGAGAACCTACTATTCCCACTTGACCAAACCAGCATAATTCTTTACTTTATTCTAAAACTTACTCTTACACCTAAAGATAAGTATAGCTCTCAACCCTCATCAAAGAAGCTTCTTTAGAAGCAAACAAATGCCACGCAGAAACTACAACTGGTCATAATGTTAGGAACTCAGCCCCAACTATTACATTGACAAGGCGATTCTGGACCTAAGCCTCCAAGAACATTGCAGGGGAGGTCAGAGATTGTAAGAGCCAGAGGACCAGGAAGTCTGCTGTGAGAATGTGTCTCCTAGAAATGGCAGGGAAGCTAAACCTGTGATAACCTCCATAATAAGGCTGGCTAAAACAAGACCTGAACAATGGCAATACCATTAAACATGCTAACATGCTACTGTGGGAAGGGGAAGTCTGGTCGTGGTTTCCCACTCTCAGAAAAATAGCTGCAGGCAGCTAATGACTGCTGAAAGAGGGAAATTTTGTGTCCCCCTTGGGTGAGCCATGAATTGGTCATTCAGTGCAAAGTGGTAAACTTTGAAATCATATACACATATTAAATGGCCTTAGCAAGCTGTAGCTATATAGTTATGCATGTATATATGTGAAACAATGATAATAACAACAACCAAAAAAGACATCCTTTTCAAAAGGCAGTGGTAGGAAGGATGGGAGCAATCTCAGCTTTCTCTCTAGTCTTGCAATGGTAGGGATTTTCCTGTTTAAACTTTATGTTTCCATCAGTGGTAACATTTTAATGGAGAAAGTAGGTCCTGTGTATTCTGTAGAAGTTCCTCACTCCTCCCCTACCTGCCTCTGTGTGCCCCCCACCCCAACCCTTGAGTTTTCACTGTATCATCCCTAACAGCAGAGGCTGGGCAGATCCTCTTGAATTGCATTTAATTAGTATGCTTCTGGAAGCTCAGGAAGAGTCAAGGGACTAGAAATGGGGATGGAGAGATTCATATAAGCAATAGAGGTTAAGACTCACCAGGATTTAGACACATGTTTATCCTTGATTTTATTGACAGACTTTACATGCTAAAGCCATGGCAGGAAAAGTGCTTTACTCAAGGAGTTTATCTCATGATTTTAGAATACCTAAAAAAGAGAATGAGGTATGTAGCAGAGAAATCTCAAACTGATAGCAGGAGCTTCAAAAAGTATAGGAAGCCATCACCTCTGATTTTGTGTATAGCACCTAGCAAATAAGCTGGAGGATACCTGGAGGACTGAACCACTCCTCTTTTTCGCTAATCTCAATGTGGATAACAGTTGTTGGGATCACAAATGATCTCTAATTCTTCATTTGTAGAAGTGTCCCTCTTTGAAAAAAATATAAACAAAATGAAATAAGTAATCAGAAAAATGTGATTTCTAGGTGTTCATTTCCAGATACAGGATGCAAAGCCAGACATCCTCTACAGGACTGAGCTGGAAGCACCAGATCTCCTTCTCTTCTCTGAGATTAAATTCTGAAGCTTTTGTGCTCTCTCCTTGTCCCTCAGGCCATGCTTGAGCATCTGTACTAATTAAAAGACATCATTCCTCATACTAGATTTTAAGAACCTCTGCCCTAGTACAATCATGTTCTTATAGATTCCAAATGGATAAATGAACATGAAATAAAATCTGCAAGCAAACATTCTAAGTGCACATGCTCATAAATATATCCTTAAATATTTATTAGGAATTGTCAAATTTATCAAAACAATAATTTGATTGAATACACTTTCAGGAATGTGTAAGAAAATTAAAATTTTTGGCAGATTTCATGATGACAATTTTATAAGTGATTATTCTATTTTAGTCTAAAAATGGTGATTTTTTTTAATGTAAGTTAGCAACAAAGAATCCCTGTTGGGGTATTTAAATAATTTTTAAATTAACATTATGAACAAAAGTTTTAAAACACCTATTTTTAATTTAGAAAAATGTTTGATCACAATGTTACTGTGTATTTTAGCCAGGATATAAATTTTATTTGTTATATACTTGTTTTTATAACATTATTTTAGAGAGGACATATGTATAAGGCCTGGAGTCAGAGTTCATTATTTAAAAAATCTGTTTCTGTTCAGAAATATGTGAACCTCTAATAATTTTGGTTGTTTCAGGGAAAGCAGGCAACAATCAGTTAAATCCTTCATATTCAAGTTACTTCAGATCAAGCTGGATTTGGCCTGAAAGAACTATGTCTCCAAGGAAACTTAACCTTATTCTCATTCTAAATCTAAAAATAATTTCTGAGAGTTGCCTTTCTTACTCTCAGAGGTTTCTCATGACTTTATAACCACTGGAGAAAAATTTAACAAAAAACCATTTTCTGTTAATTTCTCTTTAGTTTCCAATTTCTAATACAAAATGAAAATTTTGTGGAGATATTTTTGTTTTTTGGTTTTATTTTGTTTTCATTTTCCTTTTTTCCAATGAACTGTCTCACCCACCATGTATCCTCATTATTGCCTACTCTGCCTGCCTTAGCTTTAATCAGAGCTTCTTCCTGGATCAGCTTCATGTTCCAGGCTCTAGTAGGTCAATGCCACTTTAGTCAAAGTGGGCCTAGTCTTCCCAAATCCACAGTACCCACAAAGAGAGGGCCAACTTTCTATTTAGGCCAGAGCTGAAGAACTGATAACCTGACACAGCAATGACAGAAAATTTCCATTATGAAAAGCTCCCACTGTTTCACAGATTTGATTATATTTGGGGTCAAACCATGACCACAGAGTACACTGTGCAGTTCTCTTAATACACCATGGAAAGCATCTCCAAGGTGGCACTGTCTTATCTCCTGACATTAGCAGTATTACAGTGAGCTTTTATCGCACTGATTCATGTTTCTAGATAGAAAAAAAAAATACTTCCGATGCAGTTTTCAAGGACCAGTGCATAAACAATGCTGTCAAAAATAAAATAAGGCATCGTTTTGTCTTGTAATGTGGCTATATAACATTACATATCATTCCAGTGATAAAGTATAAACAATAATCTGTAGTAGCCGAAGATTTTAGAAATGATTTTCTGTGGAGGATGTTATAAGAAGACATTTATTCATGTACCTGGCTGCCAAAAAGGCTTTGATGTCCCTGTCACATCTCTTAACCCTACAAAATGTTTGAGCTTAGATTCTTGTGTACAGAGTTCTTCTCATTATATGTGTACCCATCTCATGACTTCATGCCTTGCGGACTGTTTTGTCCATTAAGCTTGATGCCCACCTTACTTCAGATAATTTTAATTTTTTTAAGCTGGATGAACAATATTTGAGGTTGGTAAAAATATTTTCACATGTAATAGAAATAATTTCTGTAAACAGAAATGCACTTGTAAAATTAAAATGGGATTTTATACTTTTTTACAGTGGAAGGGTGTCTAACACTTGTCTCCTCTCAGTGTCTTCTCAAGCATCATTTGGCTATTTGTCAGTGAATTTAGGAAGCTTTCCTGAGGAATCCACATGAAAATAGGAACCAGGTGAAAATTTTCGTAGACATTGTTATGGGAAGCACACCATAGACGACCTTTCAGACACAATTTATAGCCAATTGCAAGTCTTTATTATAGTCAGCTGGACCCACACTCAGGTATTCAGGACCTAAGCATAGCCTGAGTGTCCAGGGCACGGTATTTCTGAAGGAAAAACACCCTTCTAGCATCTTGTGTGACAGCTGTAGGAGGGCTTTTCAGAAGCAAACAGTTTAACAGAAACTAAGTTACCTGGGGCATCTTGGCCTCAAGTCCTAGAGTAGAAGTGGATAATTTCCCATGGTACTCTCCACCAAGATAAGATTTGAGTGAAGCCTGGAATGCCTCAGCAAGAGTACAAGATAGAAGAACCTCTTCTGTATCTCTTGCCCTGCCAGAACACTCATAAGAACCAAATTATCTGAGAAAGAACTAAGCTCCTAGCAGATATAACCACACAGGTCATTATGAAATGTTTCATCCAATGATTAATATTTGTTTTGACCTATTTTGTTTGATTATAAAGGTTTGAGATCTTTGTATAGCTATTCTATTTAACTTTTTAGCCATCTATCAGCGGGTTTGAACCTCCCTCTTTCACTTAGAGACTGCATGGAGTTAGTCGCAACATACCTCTCTATGGCATTCTTTTAATTTTGGTTCTGACTTTAATCTACTTTAGGATAAGTACCAAAAGCATTCACATTGGAAGCATTCATGTTTTTAACTTAAAAAAAAAAAAAAAAAAAAAAAAAAAAAAAAAAAAAAAAAAAAAAACGTGTCCTTTGCTGTGGGATGTCAAATTGTTCTGATTGGCCAATAAATAAAACACTGTTTGGTCAATGGCCAGGCAGGAAGTAGGTGGGACAAGGAGAGAGGAGAATTCTGGGAAGCGGAAGGTGGAGGCAGGGAGACACTGCCAGCTGCCACCATGACCAGCAGCATGTGAAGACACCGGTAAGCCACCAGCCACGTGGCAAGGTATAGAATTATGGAAATGGATTAATTTAAGCTATAAGAACAGTTAGCAAGAAGCCTGCCATGGCCATACAGTTTGTATGCAATATAAGTCTCTGTGTTTACTTGGTCAGGTCTGAGCGGCTGTGGGACTGGCGGGTGACAGAGATTTGTCCTGACTGTGGGCAAGGCAGGAAAACTCTAGCTACAGTCCTTTTTCTCCAGCTACTCCATTTTGCCTGCTCTCTTGCAACCTAACAGACACTATTCTATGATATAATTTAATTCCTATGATCCTTTTCCTTTACTTTTAAAAGTTGTTTTCCTTGATGCATACACTAAAGTTTATATCTATATTTTAGCTAAAACAAAGTAGTATATTTTTAATTTTTATTTATTCTTCTCATACAATATATTCCAACCACAGTTTCTCTCCCTCCGCTCCCCCCAGTCCACACTCCCTGGATGTACCTTCACCCCGAGAAAAGAGCAGGCCTTCCAGGGACATCAAAAGCACAATAAGATACAATAAGACCAATACAAACCCTCAAATCAAGGCTGGGTTCGAAAACCCAATAGGACCAAAAGGGTCCTAATAGTATTTTTGTTTGTTTTTTTGAGGGAAATGAAATTTATATAATATGCAAAAACTTTACCTTAATCTAACCTCCTTTTGACTTTTTTATTTTTTCAAAATTGCTGTGGGCCGCAGAAATATATTATAAGAACGCACCTGGTTATGGCAAAGTCACTACCTGGAAGGAGCAAGGATTTCCTCCAAAGGTAGCCAAATTCCAAGGAGCTTTCGGTATTACTTGGCTTGTCTTCTGTTATGAAAATCATGTGTGCCTTCATAGTTTTCCCAATTGACTTTTCCCTAAGAAGGGCTAACAGTGTGGACTGATCACTCTCTGGACATACACATTCAGGTATTTGGAGAACAGCCTCAGGAAAGGCTTTCTCTGGAATCAGATATCTCCTTTAGCCACTTTCAAAGACTAGCAGTAATAATAGTCCACATGAAAGTCTCCTGATTCAAGGTAAATTCCACAAGGATACACCACCTAGGTCAGGTGGACCTTCAGTAATAGTTTTATACAATTTAGCTCAGACCTTACTTTCTTACAGCCTTAATAACTTTGTAGACCCCTAACTCCTTACCTAACCACTTCTAGGAATATTTAGATAACCTTCGGCACTAACAGCTATGCTCAGCCTGAACCCCAGTTCAAGCCTCCCTGTAATTATCATCATTAGCAGCATCCGACCAGTTCCATCCCCAGATGGAGGAAAGTACCTTCTCAGAGATACCTCTGTACTCTCTAAGAACAGACTTAAGCATCCAGACTACCTGTTTGAGAAGGCCTGGCGAATGTGCCAATTAAGCTTTACTCCTCCTTTCCCAAACCTTACTTTTCCAGATCTCTCTTTAACTATCACCAGAGGCATCTAGCTGTACACAGGTTGCCTAGTGACCAAGCACACTTTCTCCCATCCTGCAGATAAATGGCAGATAGCTTGGACAGATAGGAGCCACAGGAAAAAAGAAGGCAGTTTTATTTTCAACCATTGACCTAGCAACTTATAGATTCTTAACATTTTCTACCAATCATGTTTAAGACTATAGTGGAGCACATAAGATCCCTCTTCTTAGATATTACTCAAATTTAGCCTTTAGTTAATTCATTTCCCCATTGGTCACTTCCCTTTGGGGTTGCAAATGATAATTAACAGTTATTGCCCATCTATGTGATTCTTATCACCCCTCCGTTTAACCCTGGAAGCCTGGCTTTGCACTGCCAAGGGATTACTCCTTGTAAGTATATACATACCAGGACTTCCAGGGCACAGGGGTATGGAGAAGAGAAAAGAGAATGGAAGAACTAGATGGGTAAGTACTTGAGAGGAGCAAACAGAGATGAGGAAGAACTAGATTGAAGGGCTGGAAGAGAGTACTAGAGGGATGAGTGTGGTGGTATTGTGTTCCCCAAAATATTGTGTACTCTAATAAATTTATCTGGGGTCAGAAAACAGACAGCCACTAAATACAAAGGCTAGAAAATGGTGGCACTCACACCTTTAATCCTAGCATTCCAGAGATAGAAATCCCTCTGGATCTCTGTGAGTTCAAGGCCACATTGGAAATAGCCAAGCATGGTGACACACACCTTTAATCCCAGAAAGCCAGCCTTTAATCCCAGGGAGTGGTGGTAGAAAGCAGAAAGAAATATAAGGCGTGAGGACCAGAAACTAGAAGATTTTGTCTGGTTAAGCATTTGGCCTGGTTAAGCTTCAGGCTTTTGAGCAGTAATTCAACTGAGACCCATTCCGGATGAGGACTCAGAGGCCTCCAGTCTGAGGAGACAAGACCAGCTGATGATCCGGCGAGGTGAGATAACTGTGGCTTGTTCTGTCTCTCTGATCTTCCAGCATTGACCCCAATAACTGGCCTTGGGTTTGATTTTATTAATAAGAACTTTTAAGATTCCTGCTACAGATGAGATGGAAGATGAGGGAAGTACTAGCTGGGTAAGAACAATATGAAAAGGACCTAGTTGAGGCAGAATTAAGATGAGAGAATTAAGATAGAACTTAGAGGGAGTAATAGATAGAGAAATCAAGCAAGAAAGGAGTTAGGCACAAGAACAGAACTGTAGTTGTGTATATAGGATGTTATGCCAGAGGAATAAAGCAAGTGAACTATAGAGCTCGGTGTGCTGAGATTCTATTTCCTGAAAATAGTCCTCGCCGTAAGTTGTTCTCTCTCCTGAGCTCCTGGAATGTATAACATTAAGGATGGTCCTGTTAATATTATACAAGGCAAAGCATGATAAGCATGCTTATATAAGTCCATCAATACAATTTTAAATTGCTTAGCTGTACATAAAAGAATTACAAATAAATTTATGTTGTCTTTATGTGTATGATAGGATACTTTTTCATATACATTAGAATTACTATAAAGTATTTCTTAAATCATTTTTGTAATAGTGGAAGCAGTGCAGGAAATTTGTTCATCTTTGGGGTCCTAAAATGTTGAAGGTTCAAACAGAAGGTGAAAGATGTGCATAACTAAGCAGTCCGGCAGAGTGTTGTTCCACCCATCACTATCTCAGCTCCAGGTCTCTCTGCAAGGTCATGTGCCAGTTGTAAAACTTTCTGCAAGGGAGGAATTCCTTCTCTGGCTGAAAGCTCTACCTGTGGCTGTCCCCATAGACTTCAACCTTCTCTTCCTCCAGCAGGTGATTTCTAGGGAAACTCTTAGATTCCATTTCAAGGAGATGAGCACAGCTCTCTCTAGAATATATTGATTCTGTCTAGGAGGCCATTTATATTTGTGAATGAGAACTCCTGATTGAGTAGAGCTGCAGTGCTGTGGAAAGATTGAAATGTTGCATGTCCAGAAGCTAATTACCTTTTCTTGAGCTATTGTTAGTGGCTACCAAAATAGCTATTCCCTATCTACTCCTGGATCCGAATGAATATCCTATGAATGATAGATTAAAAACCCATTGAAAACTGTTAATTTATCTGACTATTTCTTCTATTATCTCAAAAGCTTAAGAATATTGTGAGACAGCATCATGGGCCTATAGAAAAGCTTCTTCCCTCTCATTAACTGCATCTCTAATGTACCACCAATGTATTTTGAACTTGCCTACATTTGTAACTTTCTTTGTTCCTTAAAACTATAAAACTTGATAAAACTGCTTCTATATTTGAACATGGGAATTAGGGTAACCTAATTCTGTGTTCTCATCGCAGTCACTCAAAATGACTCCAGAATAAACTATTTTAGTCCCTGTGGTAGTCTGAAAGAAAATGGCCCACAAAGGGAGTGACACTATTAGGAGGTGTGGCCTTGTTCGAGTAGGTGTGGTCTTATAGAAGGAATGTGTCAGTGTGGAGGCAGGCTTTGAGATCTCATATATATCCTCAAGCCATGCCCAGTATCTCATCATTTCCTGTTTCCTGCAAGCCAAGCTATAGAACATTTGGCTACTTCTCCAGCCCCATGTCTGCCTGCACACCACCATGTTGCACCATGATGATAATAGAATAAACCTCTGAAAATGTAAGCCAACCTATAGAAACCCTAAGGCAGTCCCTTTAAGGTTAAAGCTGTTTTTGTTGTTGTTCATTTGTTTGTTTATTGTGGACAGAGGCAAGTGCTAGCATGCCCAGCATGACTTCATTATACTATAGCTGAACAATATTTTCTCAAGATATTTCTGATTAACCATTAGATACTTTGTTCAATGTTGTTTCTCATTGCTAGAATCAGATTTGTCTAAGTGGTTAGTTTTAATTCTCATCTCTGAGGGGTTATGATTATTCCTCATAATAAGAGTAGCATAAAACAGATGTCAAGATGTTAGTGCCAATTTACACTTTGGGCATAATTTTAAGCAATTAAAGGTACAGAAGAGATGATTCTTAGGTCAGAAATGTCTGAGTCAATTCTACTTGTCCTGTAGGTAAAGTCCTATCATCTCAAAAATATTATTTATTCTCTTGTCAGAAGTTGTATTTCTAGAATGTCAGCAGGCAACAGTTGAGGTTTTGCAAAAACATAGATTTTTTTGAGAAATTTCTTTTGCAGAATATTAACAGATAATAATTAGTCACAAGAATTTACAAAAATAACACAACCAGAAAGAGTAAAATTAATCTGAAAACTAAGCACTTGTTTCATATCTGCAAATGTCCAACATATATTAATATTCAGTGTATCATACATGTCTATATGGATGTGGTATGTGTATGTAGAAATGTGTTTGTTTGTGTGTGTGTGTGTGTGTGTGTCTGTGTGTCTGTGTGTCTGTGTGATGTATGCACCAATTTTCCTGTGTCTGAGTATGGACACTCATTTGCCATCCATACCAATAGAGGACAAAAGAAAGCCAAAGGTGTCACTTGTCACAAGCCATTATGTTTGAAGTAGGAGCTCTTAGTCTTTGTAGGTGAGTAGGTTTGTGTGCTTCTGAGGATTCTCCTGTCTCCTCCCCACCCGCACCTTGCTGTAGGAGTGCTGTAATTACAGATGCACAAGATGGCATCTGGCTTTACATGGGTTCTGGGGATCTGAACTCAGGTGCTCAGGTTTATATGACTACCCATTGAACCATCTCTCTAGAACAAGGTATATTTTATTTTCCCTTCAATTTTGAAGAAGGTTATGGCTGGAGACCAAGTTCTATGTTGAACTTTAATTTCTGGAAAACCTTCACTGCACTGTCATTCTGTCTCTACCATCTGATTCAGACGTGGCTGTCTATCTTCAGGGTGATTCTCACAGGTGATGAGTTATCTTCTTCCACCATAGGCAAGATTTGCTGCATTATTTTGTTTCACCACGCCACTGAGGGGCAACAGTCTCTCAGAATTATTTCTCTGGAGTTAAGTGATCCTTTGGATGACCAGAATGATTTGCATGAAGTTATAGCTGTCTCTTTTATCATTTTTTTTAACATGCAAGTATTCCTTTCTCTGCTTTCTCACTGCTCTCTAGAGTTAGGGTAAACTGACACATTTGATAGGATTTCACAGAAATCACCACGTGGCCCTTTCTTCTCCACTCCTTCCATTTATCAGAAAAGTTCATTTGGCCAATCCAATTGCAATGAGTCATGTTGTCTGTAAGTAGGAATCTTTTGTTTGCATTAGCTCGTGGTTTCATTTCAGTTATATTTATTTTTTAGTATATCTCAAATGTTCTATTGGCTATTCTTTTCTTATTACCTACTCTGTACTAAATTGGTACTTTCTAACATATTCAAGTTCATTTTCTTCTTTTTATCATATAGTAAAAAGCAATTTACTTGGTTAATTCTCCCGTGTATTGCAATTATGCATTCATAATGTTTTTCTATTGCTATTTAAAATTAGTTCCATGTTTGATGAATACTCTATTCACAGAACGTTTTCCTTATATTTTTCTTTAATTTCTAGGCATAATTTCTTTTTACTTTTTTTAGTTTATTTATATGAATTGATTTAAATCTGATTACATAGACAAATTTTTGGACTTTCTGATTGGGACACATAATTTTTTCCTCGATGGGAGTGGAGATGGTGAAGTCCTCTCACTCTCTCTCTCATGAGTGTGTGTGCACGTATGTATGTATGTGTGTGTATGCACATGTGTGTCTGTATATGTGTGTGTGTGTGTCAGAGAGAGAGAAAAACAGAGAGGGAGGGAGGGAGGGAGAGGGAAGCCTACCTTATTAAAAAGTGCATATTTAAAATGACACATCAACTCTGGGAATTAGATTCTTCTTTCTCAATGTGACATTTTTTTTTTTTAATTTTGTACATTGTATTTCTTTTGTTGTATTTCACCTGTAGTTTCAGCTTCATTCTTAAATCATAGTTAAGAAACATTTTTTTTAATGTCTTGACTCTCCCTGTCTTAGTAGAAAGTTCTGTACTCATGCTGGAATTTGCTTTCTGTGCCCTGAATAGGAGGGCACATCTCTCTAGCTTTTGCTTTCTCTGCATCAGAGCTTCAAGCTCAGAAGAGATGGATTGGGTCTCATTTGACACTTCTTTAGCAAATACACAGGCTTGGAGAGGTGTATCACCATCTTGATTTCCAGGAATATGCTAAGGCTTCCAAAAGCCAAAATTCATCTTTTCAATTTTGTTTAGGATTAGTCTGTTTTATGCTATTGTTCATTTAAGCAGGTCAGATATTGAACACTTCCTAAAAAATGATCCATGCAAAGTTACATGTTATAGGCTGTGGACCTTCAAAAGCTCTGAGAGAAATTAAGTTAACATTTTTAATCTCACCCCAAAAGTCCAGTCATTGGCAGTTAATTCAAACAGGTAATCTGTGGTAATTCTAATATCAAACTTCATGATGAATTTTAAATCTATTTTTAATGTCTGACACACATTCTTTAGCCAAGTCTGCCATTACAGAAGTAAGGATGGGCCTAGCTTGACTTCTATCCAATACAATGAGCCTACATGTTCTCTGTAAGTGCAAACTATTCTAATGCATTATAACCTTCATGCATTGGCATGTATGATTTCTACCATGCTTTATATTATTACTTTCTCCATGTACAAAATTAATTTTAAAATCATGTATGATTTAACCAATAAAGACGTGAAATAAAATTTCTTGAATTTATGTAAGCCTAATTACAGAATAGGGACTAAAGATATGAGTTAACTATGTTGAACAGTTACTTGGTCATTTTTATTAATGGATACCTGTTCTACTCACTCCCATGATACTCCCTTTTCTTCAATGTTTATTTGCTTATCCAAATGTATTCTGTAAATATTCTTTGGTCTACAACTTTATTGTCTCATTCTACCTGGGTATGAATTGTAACTCTTTAAAGAATCAATAAGGTCACTGTCACCTTTAATTTCCTAGCTTTTATCATACTATATCATAAAATATAGATTACAAACAGAAAACTGAAACACAATGTAATGGTATTCAGTAAACTCATGTTATTAACAATATAACTTTTTTTTCCATATAAACTTGTTCGCATCTGGTAATTTTATTACAAAATAATAATTTAATAAGGTTCAATTTTGTTAAGTTTATTTAAAATATCTGGTACAAATATGAACAATAAAGTAGAGTTTGACTCCATTGCAAGATTATATTTTGGAAATTGAATTTGATAATTACTGCCTTCGAGTATTAGATAAATGATTCATAATGCATAATTTGAAATGCAATACCAGTCTTTTGTCCTTTACATTTGTTAGATGGACCTTTCCCATTTCCACTTCTAGACAGGTAGTCATATAACATATAAAAATTAAGGTGTGTTCAACCAAATAGGATTAGGTCAATGCAGGTATTTACTGTCCTGCTTAATGTCATGAGTTTGATCCTGGAAAGGAAGGACTGACTCTTATAAGTTGTCCTCTGACTAACACACATGACCACAAATAAACTAATTAATTAATTAACCTGTGTTAGAAAGATGATCCAAAGTGGAATTATCAGTATATGTTCCTTTAACTTTAGTTCGGATATCTTAAAAATATGGAACTCAGTTTAAGAGGTCACGTGGTTCCATTGTGGCACACCCACATCTATTTCTTTTGTGTGCTAGCTTCACATCCTATGATAAAGAAACAATGAATGTCACTCATGATCCTGTAGGTACTAATCTTTATGAGAAAATCTCATCCCATTCCTATAAGAGTTTGAATTAGTCAAGAAGATAAATCTTGTCAGGTTTCCATGATGCCAGATTATGCTCAAATAAAATAGACATTATAAGTATATTTGATTTGGGGTGTATTAAGTTTAAAAAAAAGTCAATAATCAAAATGTCTTTCTGATTAGGAAATTAAATTTTTTCCTAAATAAAATGGTTTATTAAAATGATCATTTAGGAATCAACACATTTTATTTAGCAGTCAAAAAGAGCCTGGATGTTATGCAAAACCACCAGGTCACTATGCAGAGAGACTGTGAAAGGAAAGACTTTGATACATGGAAATGTATGCCTGGCATTTTTAGCTACCTGGGATGCAAAGTGGGCCTATGTGGATGACCCGGTTGAAGTCTGAGTGGTTTCTAGCACTCTGCACCTTCACTGTTGTTCAAATTCCTCTTAACACAATGTTTTGACCTTTATATTCCAATAAACAATGTGCTGTTTACTGATCTCCAAATATCCTTATTACCTTAATCACTCATTTTGAATAACTGAATTGATAACATTTTCCAATCTCACATTGCAAAATATTTATAAGCTTTCCATATGCTAGTGAGTTTACTGAGCTGATCTTAATGATTTTGGATATTGGGCATGTGAAAAATTTAATGATTTAGGCTACATCTCAAGTAATGTAAAAATTATGTTCTCTCACTTATTGGAAAAAGACAAATGTACTGTTTTTGTATTTTATTATAGCTACAATTTTTATTTTGCCAGGATTTCAGTATTTTGAATACATTTTAAAATTATGATACTGATTCTCTGCTACTTAATTAAAGTATGTTTACAAGAAAGTCTTATATTCTTTTTTGGTATTCTCATATTAAAAGTTTTAAATATTTTTGACTTTTCTAAAATGGTCTTAAATTTCTATTATCAACTTTATCACAAAAAATCCTCAATTTGAGAATATTATGAAGAGAAATTAATTTTAATATTACTTTTATTCATACTATAGTATTTTACGTTTGTTTGGTAAATACACACATACAAATATATGTACATATCTACATACTTAGTGTTTCATCTGCTAATTCATATCACCCAAAATTCATAAATAGATGATGCTGCATTTTGGTTAATGTTTAGATCCTGGTGTGTGATAGACAAGATGCTGATGTATGAACAGGCTCATGGGGCCCATTCTCATTGGTATTTCCCACTATGTGTTCTCATAGAGCAAATACTGTCTATGCATAAGAAAGTGCAGATACCAATTTGATGGAAATTTTGGCTTACATTTACTATTATTTAGTGTTCTGAGAATACAATTTCGTTATTCATAAACTCTTCAGCTCATAGAACTTTGCTAAAGCTTTTGAGACACCAAGAAAATTAAATGATCATTTTATACTGTTTGATATAACTTTCATTATTTCTATCTTCAAATAATAACTGTTTTCAAGTTCACACACTGGATTCTTTTTTCCTAGTGTATAGAGTTCGCTAGCATACAATAAATCAGGTGTGAAAGCAGCACATGCCTTCTCTCCTTTTCATCTTTCACTATTATATTGTTTAATGTGAGATTGTAACCTCTTTCATAAATGATTCCCTAACTATTAAGATAATTAGTATATTCTCATTATTCTGCTAACATGATAACCTTTAACAAGGTGTTTTTCACACTAAATATTATCATATGGCAATATATCATGCTGATAAGTAAGGATCATGATGTTAAATTTTGCTGTTTAATTTGTTAACTTGAATAAAAACATTCTTCATGTATAATATTCCTAGAAACAAATTGGTGTCAATAATAATTATTTTAGAAAAGTACCAAATTAGCATGTCTGAAAAACATTAAAATAGAGCCTGAAATTAAACAGAAAATATGGAAGACATAATTTAAAATATAGCATGTGTTACTAAACAGAAAATATCCAAGTATGCATTCACTCCAACCACCCATCATCATATAGCTTGCAAATGGCAAATTTTAATATTTCTTCTTTCAACTGTACCTGCCTCCAGTACACAACAGGCATGATTATAGCTTACCTAAAATAATAGATACAGTACATTATAGGCTAATGGCGTCTTCTTGCCACATTAAGTATGAAGATACAAATTCATGGATCCTGTAGAGGATATCTGAGACTTAGAGGAATGGAAGCAGATTTTAAGGGAGGAACAATGGAATACACTTCATTTGTAAGGTGTTAGTTCCTTTCATTTCTGAAATTAATATTTGAGAGAAACAATTTCTAGGGAGAAAGATTTATTTAACTTCATTCTTCCAGATGTCTTGTTTCACACCCAAATGGTTCTATTGTCATGGGTCCATAGTGATGCAGAAGATCACAATGGGAACATATAGGAGAGGAAAGGGCTGACTGCATTGGACTCAGAAGCAAGGAAAAGAAAAAAAAGTTGCTGGAACAGACAAGGTATACCCTCACAGGCACACCCACAGTGACCCTCTTCCTCCCATTAGGCACCATCTCCTAACTCTCCATTCAGATGTGAACTCAGCAACAGATTAATCCATTGATAATGTTGCTGTGAAGATTATTCCTGGTTTCTATTTGACTACATCTGGAATTAATTAAGCCCTAGCTACTGTGTACATCTGTGAGGAATTTTTTTTTTTCTTGATTGGATCATTTGATATGGGAAGACCCATCATAAACCTGGACCACACCCTCTGAAGACAGCTTATATAAACGACATGGAAGAAGGGTGCTTTTGCTATATATATATATATATGGAACAAATTTTGTACAGTATAAATATGTATTAATCTCATTGGTTAATTAAAAAACTGGCTGGCCAATAGCTAGACAGGTAGTGGTTAGGTGAGAAAGCCGAACTGAAAGGATACTGGGAAGACAAAGGGCAAAGTTTCAGGAATCACAGGCAGAAGCAGAGAGTAAAGATGAACATGCCATGTTGAAAGAAGGTACCACCATGTGGCAGAGGGTAGATAATAAATTAGGGTTAATTTAAAATATAAGAGTTAACTAATAACAAGCCTGAAATATCAGCTGAACATTTATAATTAAAAATAAGTCTCTGAGTGATTATTTGGGAGCAGCTGCCAAGACACAGAGAAACTCTGCCTACAATATATGTGTGTGTATATACACATATGTATATCCTGTATATGTGTGTGTGAATGAATATATATATATATATATATATATATAACATACTATTAGTTCTGTTTCACCTGAACTTCTCAAGTCTCACTACTCTACTGGCTTAGGACCAAGCCTTAAACATAGGCATTTTTCATATCCAAACAATGCTCACATATGTGTAACTACACTTATGTTTATTAGAAAATAAGGAATATATACAGCATATGGGTTATAAGAATTAAGAATTATGATCTTAAAATCATTCTAAGAATAATACTATTTGTAGTAATAATTTTCAAATACATTGATGAGCTTTATTCAATAGTATTTTATAAGTGAATTTTTATCTTTATGCTTATAGGCATGGTTTATCAAGAATTCCTGTTTTAGGGCTGGAGAGATGGCTCAGTCGTTAAAGGCTAGGCTCACAACCAAAAATATAAGAATTCTGTTTTTTTTATTTATTTTATAGTGTATATATTGTAAATTCCTAGTTTCATAACATAAGCTAGTTTCCCATGTTTTTATTTCTTCTGTAATAATTTATACAAGAGCAGATGATGGATTCTTCTCTATATTGAAATCTCTTACAAGGTATTGGTTAAAATTAGCAACCATTGGTTAAACAGAAAGCAAATGAAATCTCACAGGCAATTAGAATAGAAGGAAATTTTTTTTTGATACAACGTTCATGTAAAACCCTTATGAGGCATCAGTTTGTCTTTCCACAGCTCCCCCATAGTGAGGTTATTTGAAAATGTGTCTTTATTTGTTGTTCTTTCTATCTGCTCCCCACTCTCTGTACCTTCTAATGCAGTGCTTTCCACTGTTCCTCTGTTGTAATCTGCTTCCAGTCTTCTGAGTCTCAGCTCTTAGTATGTGATTCAGAAATGATTATGTTCTCAGGCAATGCAGAGATATGAAGTTTTGGCCTAAGTGATGTGTTCTGTGCCATCCTTTCTGTGTTCTGTAATCACAGCTGTGGTGTGCTAGAGTCAGATGCAGGTGAAAGACGAAATATTGGCATTTGCCATTTGTGAGTTATAGAACATTGATAAATGAAGTGAATGCAACCAAATATTTTCTGTTCAGTATTATCAATAAAATAATAGTATTAACAATAAAATAATTATCAGAGGAAAATAATAGGCATACTCTACCAAGAATGGTTCCACCAAGTACAACCCATGATGTATTAGTAGTGTCAAAAGATGATATAAGAGAACCATAGAGACCCCCCATCTCCTATGGCTTGGGTGAGACTGCCAGATTTAATGCCTAGAACACAATGAGAAACACTGTAATTACCAGATGATAATGCTATTGGAGCATATAGTTGAGTGAGACACACTGTGAAGTTAGTAGCTGTATTTCAAAGTAAAATGAATAATTGGAATAAATGACCAAAATTTTGGGGTACTGTAATAGGACCCCAGAGCTTAGTAGATGCCTAGACCTTTGTACAACCGACTAAGGGAAGAGCCATTCAGGTGTAGTGGAAAGTTTTCCTGTGTCTCACCTGGCCCATAGTCAGGACAAATCTCTCTCACCCACTGATCCTGCAGCCTCTCAGACCCCAAAACACAGAGACTTATATTAATTATAAACTATATGGCCTACTTGCTCAGGCTTCTTGCTAACTAGATCTTACATCTTAAATTAACCCATTTCTGTAAATCTATACTTTGCCACGAGGCTCATGGCTTATTGGTATCTTTACATCTTGCTTTTCATGGTGGCAGCTGGCAGCATCTCCCCTGCTCTGTCTTCTTCTTTCCTTTCTCTCTCTTTAGAATGTCCTGCCTAACCTTATTCTGCCTTACCATTGGACAAGCAACTTCATTTATCAACCAATCAGAGCAACACATTTTCATAGCATACAGAATGACATCACCCATCATTCAAGTGTAAAACTCAGCATTCAGAATTCTGGGAAAGTCTCCAAATGTACTAGCCTTGCTTTTTGGCTTTTGTAGTTCCACTTCTAACTATTCTTGTTAACTCAAGTATGTCAAGCAAGGACATGGTTTTTGTGCTTAAATGCTCATCTTGAGAGAGGCTCAGGGCTGCACCAGGGTTCCAAATACTAGGTATAGTCAGCAGCCAGCTAACAAAAGCTTTCTATTAGTGTAAACTCTTGTCTGAGCAGCCTTCTTTGGTGAATACCTTACAATAGCATTACATGTGAGATAAATGGAATTCAGTGCTCTCTGACCAATTGTAAACACATTTTATCCTCTTGTGATAACTTCCTATTGTACCCATTTGAGAGCATCTGTTTCTGGAATTAAGGAAAAGCAAAATTTCCTAGTTTGCTTTCTGTTGCTGTGGTGAAACATTCTGACCAAAAGCAACATAGGGAGAATTGATTCTATTTGGCTAACAGCTCAAGGAAACTGTCCATCATGAGGAACCTCTGGGCAAGATCTCAAGTAAGAGAGAACATTTGGTTTGGTGCTTTGGTATATAATTATGTAACAAGGGCACAGTGCCTTAGAGCCCTTACAAAGGGCACCATAAAGAACAGATTGGTTTTATGATTGTTTATATCCTATTTTGGCAACATGAGACTACTGGACTAAAATTGTCATTCATGAGTGAGTATGGAAGCAGGCTCTCACCAGGCACAGAATTTTTTGTTGTCTTTACCTTGGACTGGTCATCACATTTATATTTTTCCTTGTCATTCAATCCACATAATTATGATTGTAGCATAAGACTAAGGTGGCATGTGACTAGGGCTCAAAACTAGCTGCTGTAATTCTTAAAGATAACATCATATGAAAACATCCTGTGCAATGGATATCCTGAATTATAGGTCGATGTCTCCCACATTTACTTTAAGAAGCAACTGACTAGATGTATGTGTAAGATGACCTAAACACCAATCCACTGATCTTAAAATGATTCTGTTTTGATTTATTGAGGAGTAAATTGATTACAACTAAGGATTATAGATGCAGAGGCTAAGCCAGAGCTTCATACTTTACCCGTGTATCATTTATTCAAAGTGTTAACACACACACACACACACACACACACACACACACACACAAACAATGGAGAAGGGAACAGAACTAATAAATGCTCTTAAATGAGGTTTGTTTTAGCTGGGTCTTTGTTTGATCACCAGTGAATTCCAGTTCCCACTTTTCTATTTTGTGCCATGGCCACAAGTGATATTCCTTGTCTCCTATTTCTCTTTTAAATATCCCCCTCAAATGGCTAGCACTGCAATGTGCTTATGCTTAGATGATATGGGTGGTGTGCAATTCAAACCCTCATCTTCAAAGAATGTCAAGCCTCATTTTTCAGTTATTTATGAAATTGAATTTTCTATATTGAACCACTACTATTTAAATCTGTAGATGGGGGAAAATGTCCACAAACGCCCCAGTGTATATTACACACACACACACACACACACACACACACACACACACACACACCTTTTGTTTCCAGGTGTTTTACAGAATAACCCTTTATCTTCATAATGACTTCTATAATTACACTTACTACACAAGTCACCCTTTTCCGTGCGGATCAAGGAACCAAATTCATTGGTTATAGCTAAGAAATTAGTGAAGCAATAAAGCAGAGACTTCTTAAGAAAGTTCATTTATCTAAGGACAGAAAACTTCCAAAACATAAAACCTAAAATTGACTTGACAAAAATTGTGAGTTTCTTGATTGAGTCACACACAGGGAGTAACTAAATGGTGTGTGTGTGTGTGTGTGTGTGTGTGTGTGTGTGTGTGTGTGTATGCGTGTGTGTGTGTGTGTGTGTGTGTGTGTGTGTGTGTGTGTGTGTGTGTGTTGGGGTTGAGTTGTCCCTAAATTTATTCCTACAAAGGCTATGTGTTTTGTTTGTTAATGATAGAGTCATACAACAGCATCAAAAGTGTCATATGTGTATGTTTGTATGTACTGAATTTTAGGGCCATTTACTTGCTGGGCATGAATTACATCTGTGTCAATATATTAATATACTTCTGAACAACTCTGCTATATTATTTTGGTGACTTAGAGGTAGTATGCTATGAGGTAAGACCAGTAGATTTCATGGTTATTTTACCTACTGGTGAATGCGCCTTGGAATAAAACAAGTGCCTTGTTCTGAGGCAATGAGATGCATCATCTCTGAGCATTAGATCAGATAGGGAAGACCTATGATGGTGGGATTACAGAATACCTGTGCACAGAAGTACAAAGTACATATCAGTCTTACTCAAGATAGCTTTCCTCTCTATAGTCAAAAATGTCCAAGGAATTCTTGTGCCATGAGGTAGGTAGCTGTACACTTAAGGCAATCCTCAACTGAGATTAAATGTTTATGTCTGTTATTCTGGTTTGTATATACTGCATCAGTTGTTTAAATTTGTATATTCTTAGTTTTGAAAGAAAGATATTCATTCTGTTCTTCAATGACTGGGCTAACAGAGGAAGAAGCTTAGTGTAATTACTGACCAAGGGGATTGTTTGCTGTTTTGTTTTCTTTGAGGAAATGTTTTCTCTTCCTTTCGATTTAGGTTTGGGGAGTTTTTGTGTGAAAATGTGGAGATCTGTGGTTGAAGTTAGATTTTCTACTCTGTTATTTTTATCACATTATTATTATTATTATTATCATTACTATTATCATTATTACTATCATTATTTAGAGACAAAGTCTCTCACTGAACCCAATTCTTACAGAATGGCTAGCCTGGCTGGCCAGCAAATCCCAGTAATGCTCCCATCTTCACATTCCTGGCCCCTAGCACTGCTATTACAGAGACATACTACCATTCTTGGCTCTCTTATATTGGTGCTGGAAATGGGAATACAGAATCTCATGTTTGCATATAAAATACTTTGCCCACTAATGTATCACCTCAGGTCTCTAAATACTTTCTTACAGATATACATGTGTAGTACAAATATTCCCTCCCATTGTGCCAATCAAATAGCCAGCTGGCTCATTTCACACTGTCAGGTTGTGTATCTTTATATTCCACCTTTCCTCTCACTGGGTAAGCATGGTCATGCTTTGAGCTCCGTGAGCTTAGTGAGCTTCTCAATATTTTCTTCTAGGATCTAGGGCTGTCAATAGCCAGTGCTGCAGAGGTGCCAGGCTACTTGTTTTTTCTTTGTATTCACAAGCTAGTTGGTGTTTCCTAAAGGGTCATGTCACATGACCCAGACATATGGTTAAGTGCTTGAAAGGACGGGAAGGTTTACATGATCTGGGTGTCTTAACCACCCACTGGGGAAAGCTATGCATTCTCTTGGACATGTTGGAATAATTAGTAATGTCCTGCTTCCAATCTGCAGTGCTGCGCTTTCGCCTCTGTGCCTGAATCTGGATAGATAAGCCTGTTTCCATATTATATGACTCTGCATGTCGTACACGTCTGATATCCCAGCTCTACCTGAGCTCAACAACCTTTCAAGAAGTAAAATTAAAAGGAAGCATTTGTTACCAAATTTTACATTTACAAGAAACATAGATAACACAGGGGTTTCTCACATGCCTTGGACTCATTTTCCTGATCATTAAAATCCTATGCTAGTATAGTAGATCTGTAACAAATTATGATCCAGGAAAGATACATTAATTTCTAAAATCTATTATTTATTCAGCCTTCCCAAGAGCCCTTTCTGTTCCAGGTTTTCTTGCAGTGCTGCACAACACACGTCACTGTGTGCCTTGTCTACTCCACTCTGGGCAGGATGCTACTGTGTCAGAGAAGTTCTCTTTTGGATGTCTTGACAAGATTCATAAATCATGGTCAGATTTCTGTAGAATGTCTCTGAATTTGCATTTCTTTGCTATTTTTTCTCATGAGTATACAGATCCTGAATATTGTCTCCTAACAATCTGCAGAAGTAAAATGTCACTTTTGGTGTCTTGTCAAAAGTATGTATGACCAATACAAATTGATATATTGATGTTAACCTTAATCAGAAGATTTAGATAGTATTCATCATACTTTTTGAATATTTACTAGCTTATTTTCAATCCTTTTGTCCAAATTCCAAACATTATGTTTGGAAGGAAAACACTGTGTGTTTTCAACAGTTATATAGTTGAATGTAGCTCATGTCCCAGAGATTACAATATAGAAATTGTTTGAATGTTTAGCACAGGAGATTTGTTTTTTATAATTCATTTATTCATATCTGTATAAAATTGTGCAAGTTCATCTTATACTTGGGTTAAAATTATTTTGCTACTGGACTTATTCCAACCTTCCCATTGATACTGTTTTTCACTTGGTCCCTTTGCTCCATTTTGGAACTCCTCATCAATATTAGTTTTGCTTTGAGTATTTTGTTGTTTTGTTTACAAAAGGATGTTCTAAGTCACATTTTTCATTTCTTGTCCAGACCTCTGTTAATCAGGAATTTCTCCAAAATTGCCTTATTTTATATCATTGGATGGTCATACTAGAAGCTAAGACCTTTAAACCAGGGTTACCATTTATGATTGAAGTAATTGTTTCTGTGTTTGTTCCCCCAAGAAAAGTGTATGCACATTTGTTTTACATGTATCTAACATCATTAAGCCAAGGTTAAATTAATCCAGATTTCTTACAGTGTGGTAATCGCTATATGAGTTATTCTGCTTTCCTCTTTTCAAGGACTTCTCTTTTAGTTTTCTATATAATACAATCTCTTTCTTTAGAATCACAGAAGTCAGTGCTACTTGGTCACAAGTTGGACATACTACAAGATATCTTCGATTCATTATCCCATGAAGGCATCCTGATTCTTGTGGCCAAACTTGTGGATTGGAATCTTCAGGAAAATGGGATGGAGACTATGCAAATATGTAGTGTGTTAGCCATATGATGTGAAGATTTCTGTCAAGTCTTGTCAATGGTTGATAGTAGAAAGTAAAATATTTTCTTTTAGTTGTGAAGATGTATAGGCAAGCCTTAGCATACTAGATACCCTAAAATGTTTCCTTGTTTGGGAGGTTTATTTTCTGTTTTCCAGTGTGCATCTAAGCTTAAACAGTGATCGGGTACATCTTTCTTTCTTTCTTTCTTTCTTTCTTTCTTTCTTTCTTTCTTTCTTTCTTTCTTTCTTTCTTTCTTTCTTTCTTTCTTTTTCCATTTGAGTCCAATTAACTTGGCATAAACAATGTGGACTAATATGGTATTCCTTGAATGTCCAGATGTCAAACCAGAAACAGGATTAACACAGTCCCAGATCAAGACAGGAAATGTACAGTCTTGTCCATTCCTTATAATTATGACCTGCTGCTGTTTATTCTTTAAGCCTATTGATTAAAATAAATTGGCCAGATCTATTGCTGCACATGGCAGCGTCTTAGTTAATCTGCTTTAGATATGATGCCACATCTGGAAGATGATATACAACATCTGGCACATCAATTAAAAATGTACTAGTTGCATAATCACTGGTGAGTGTAGCCATCTACCACTATTCATTTTAGTTTACAGAGTCACTCAGGTAAATTAAAGGGGAAGTGTCCTAGGGAGATGCCACACTGCAAGGTGATGGCATGACACTAATCTGTACCTTTCTCAACAGGGTGTGGGATTGTTCTTTGTTTACCATCTTGCCAAATGATGTAGCAGTTTCAAGGGTTTCTACTTTGTCTTTTGTTTCCTAGTGACTACAACACTGTATTAAAGGAATTAGGCTGTCATTGTTAAATACATCCATTATGATTTGGCCTATGGAAACAAGGTACTCTGTAGCTGCATGGATATAATGCACTGACTAGGAATGATCTTGCTTTTAGTTTCTGGCAGCTCTAATCTCACAAGTGATCACAGTCAAATTTTTGTAATAGATCAGTTTTCATTGATAGAGGGCACCCTGTGGTCCTGAACCTAAGGAAGAAGAAATTCTATTGCTAAGTGACTTTTATTTTTAGCACAATTCTCCATAGCTGGGAGTAAGTTATTTTCAACAGACATAGAACAGCAGCTGGAGGATAGGAGTAGGTAATTATTTGGACACTGCATTGGTAATTCTTTTACAAAGGCTAATTTAATACCTGTAAGGCAAGACAAACAAAACTTGGTTCAACCTAATAGGTGTACAGGTGAGGAAGTAAGGTCTTAAAATTTCACAGATATAATAAGTTCTTTGAAGAATATACCAGAAATTTACAGCATAGAACTTAAAACATATACTCAGTACTTTTTACAGAATGTTATTAATGCTTAAAATACTTAGCACATTTGTTTATCTCTCACACACAAAATATGTTTGGTTTTGAAAGTGTTAAATTCAAGCATTTTCTTTTTAATTTTACTGTTCTGATCATTTACACAATAAAATCAGTTTAGAATTATTGACTCTCTATGGAGAAGAAATAAACTCGTCTTGATGATAAAAGCTGTAGTCACCAAATTGGTTTGGAGTTGCAGAACTTGCTTTAGTTCTGACAGCACACTAATTTAGAAGCTTGGATTATTAACCAATTAGACTTCCATGTAGATGAGTATGTTCTAAGCAGAGTGCTATGGAGATGCTTAGCCTGGCTCCTCTGTTGAGAGAACATTATATTAAATATGTCTGATTTTTATCGAGTTCCATATGTGGTACATTAAACATTCATACAAGGATGCTAAAACGATCATGTAAAATCAAGTGAGTATGTGTATCTTTGCAACTTCTGCCTGCTTATTCTGAAGATGGTAAGAAATAGTCCTAAAAATGGACTAGTTAATAAGATTTGCTTTCTTTTCAAGATGTATGTCATATACATGATGTTAATATGGCCAAAGCAGCTTTTTTCCCCCAGTGTGTCTGGTATTTGATTCATGTGAAAAGTTGTGAATCAGATTGAATAGTCTAGACAAATTCTCACACTCCTCCAATTTCCTGTGTGTTTGCACTCTGTCTGTTTCAACGTTTATATTTAGAATTCTCAAATATGCTTAGGGAGTACGAAATATACAACAGAAACATCTGCTGCTCTTGGCAAAACTATTTCATCCTTCTTGTATTGTTTTGTTTTTTTGCTTTCACAGGGTCAAGAAAAACACCTAGGGATTGTTTTCATAGCTGAAGGGTTTTTTTTTTTTTTCAACATATCTTTTTGCAGTATACAAAATGAAGTATTTAATATCCCCCACACATATCCATGTGCACACATGCACACACACACACACACACATGCACACACACTCAGGACAGAATAAATTATGCAGATGGTTGCATTCATGACGATTTCTTTTGCTTTTGCAATATACTTCCCTTAGTTTTCTCAGGAGGTAAATCTTGAATTGCTTTGAGCTTCTCAATGAACCTGTACAATCCTTCCCCACCTTGGGCTTACCTTTACAGTTAGTAAGCATGAGGGAATTATTTTTTATTAAACAAAAGCAGTAACCTTTTATTCTGGAATATCTGGTTGTCCCCCAGTTAACCAAAGTCAAAACTGTACTTCTTTATGACTTTTGGCAAGGTTCCTGGGCTGTAAATGTCAAAGCAGCAATGGGTGATTCCTGTTAGTTTCTGCTGGGCAAGGTCTCAAGTGTGGAGTTCCCACTCTGAACAGCTTTCAAGGGTTGCCTCAGGGACAGAAATGATAATTTTAACATCTCTGCTCCTGTTAATTCCCTCTTCAAAATTTAAAATCCATCAAAGCCTGTGGGGCCAATTAACTGTTTTGAAGGCTGATGATAGCTCAAGTCAAGATAAAGCCTTAAACACTGTTTATTTTACAGGGAAGATCTCTAACATATTATTGTTTTTGACTTTGTAGGAATTAAACTACTGTCAACTGTACTGGGAAATCATAAAGACTTTGCTAATGGGAAGTGGCTTCAAAAGACAAGGGATATTAGCATGAAGTTAATTATGATTTGAACAGGAAGCTCAAATGGCTGCCTCTGACCCTGCATTTATAAGAACAATTAACCCAAAGCTGAACAGTACTTTATGGTATTAAGCACATAGGTAAATATCACAGTGATTGGGTCTGTCATTGCAGACACATGCATAATGGAGACCTTATAATGCACCTGGCTGTTGACAAAACTTTGGTAACTTTTATACGTAATTTGATGCATTGATTAAACTTAACCTTAATTTTGAGCTTTTGTTCTACCCAATACTAAAAAAAAAAAAAAAATCAAGCTAGCCCATTAGTCCTCAGCAGATAAGACTGATTCTCTTGAGTGCTTGAATAATTCTATGATGGAGGCATTGGAAGTCAGAGGCATCCCAACTGAGTCCATAGTCATACATCATTCATTGGTGGTTTCTACTGAGAAATTCTCTTTGGTTTCTAGTAGAAACAAAAAGGTCCATTGCTTTATGATGACACCAGAACTTTCTGAGAACATTGAAGTGTCATATATATGCTGCTTTGGTTGTGTTCAAAAGCACTTCCTGAAAGGCACAAACTGGTATGCACGGTTGTCTGCCAAAATGCAGATGCTTCTAAGAACAGATTGTCTAAAGGAATTCATATTGACATTTCTTAGTGTTGTCACCCTAGGCAGCTAAGAGGAGAAATGAGACTTTCAATGCTTTTGAATCTTAGTTGAAATAAGTGACCCACTATGTCATCTACCTTTAAGTGAAAAATCAGGGCTAAAGTTCCCTTCAGGACTCAGCAGCAGCCAAGCTCTCACTTCAGTTCTCTTGACACTTTGGTGTCAACTCTAACTAGTCTCAAAAGTGGTGGCACAAATGGAATAGCAGGAGTAACCATGAAGATAAATTCTTCCACGGAACGGATTTTCAAATTGCGTGTGACATAAACTTTTGATGTCCAAATAACTCCGAATTTAGGCATTTATAACACAGGAACTTTGGCTTTCACAGAGTCAAGCGGAATTTATTTCCTATGTGTGTGTATGTACATGCATGTATGTGGGTATGTGTGTGTGACAAATAGATAAATAAGAAGAAAGTGAAAACCAAATCCATATCTCAAAATACACCTTTCTATCATTCTCACTTATGGTTACCTTTTACAGGTTTTCAGTCACAGGATTGTCAATGACCCAATACTGTTAAAAAAGAAAAAACATTGCCAAAATCAAACAAAGTTAAAGTTTTGAATTATTAAAAAATATTAATTTAGTTGGTAAAGAAATATTGATGAGTGATAGAGCAAATTAGCTTTGTTCCATATTACAGATTTTTTTTCATTTGTGTTTAAGATGCTTAGAGTAAACTATAAAAGTCCATGATTTTTGAGCTAGAGCATGTCTTCATATGGACTAGGAAACTGTATAAAATGGAATCTCTTACATGAAATTTCTTAATCTTTTTATTGTTATCCAGAGACCTCCTGTGCACATAAAATAGATATATCATTAATATAAAATAAACAACAAATAGTTTATGTAATATGGACAGATATGTTGTTGGTAATAGATACAAATATAAACCTCTCTTTTCCAAAATAAAGAAAAATCTAATGCAAATACAGTCTGAATTTCTCTAAATGTCTCAAAGTTGTTCTTCTGAAAATAGTATTTGCAACTAATTTCTTTCACCATCCTTATCAATCCTGTGTTCTTTGTCTTCAGTAAACACCAGAGTTCTCTGCCTAGTGGGATGACACAAACTTTAAAATCAAGTAGAGTATTGCCATTAGTAGTTTTCAGGATTGGGCTGTTGTATTATCTATTGACCATTATCAAGAAATATTCCCATCTATCTTAATTAAGAGGTATAGTAAAGGTCTTTTACATTTCAGTATTCTTCCTAGCCGTCACTGTGTAAAGCTAGCTCAGTACTCCCTTGGTAATCAGTACCCATCAGCCCACACATAGTACTACAACCCTCTAAAGTGATCTGAATGAGAATGTTCCCCATAGCTCAGATATTGGAATACTTGGTCTTAAGTTGGAGACAGTGTTTAGGGAAGTTGTGAAAACTATGGGAGACAGAACATTACTGGAAAAAGTACATCACTGGGTTTTGGCTTTAAGTGCTTTGTAGTCTTGTGCAACATTGATTTCACTTCTGGATCTGTGTTTACATTCAAAGATATTCTAAGTTGTAGCAGTTTCCTGCTCCTATGGCTCATTGCCTGCTTTCTGATCAGATTCTTACTTCTCTGACATTTTAAACTCAAATAATTATCCTCTATTTAAGTTGTCTTTGTTTCCATGCCATATAGCACCAATCAATTCAGAAGTTAATACCTGAGAGTGGGATGCTGGTATAAAGAACTTGATTTTTTTTTTTGGGGGGGGGGGTTGAGACAGAGTTTCTCTGTGCAGCTTTACACCTTTCCTGGAACTCACTGTGTAGTTCAGGATGGCCTCAAACTCACAGAGATCCACCTGCCTCTGTCTCCTGAGTGCTGAGATTAAAGGTATGTGCCACCACAATCTGGCAAACCTTATTATTTTTATTATGAGATGAATGGGAAGGACTTTGGAACATTAGACTAGAAAGTGATTGAATTCTATAAGCACAGTTTACTGTGTCATTCTAGAAGAAGCCTGTAAAAAAAGCATTTCTGAGAGCAATACAGACTGTGGAGGCTCAGTCCAAGAAGTTTCAAAAGGGAAAAAATATTAGCAACTGTGCTAGAGGCCATTTGTTTGATATTTTGGCAATGAATCTGTCCATGTGCTGAGAACTTGCCTAAGGTTAAATAAAAAATAACAACAGACTAATTTCTTTTGTAGAAAAAATTTCAAGACTATAAAATGCTGAGTCTGTGGCCTGGTTATTATTGAGAAAGCTTAGACAGGTCTGCAATGATGAAGAGCAAGAAGAGCAGAAAGAAATACAAATGGTGCAATTTGGAGAACAAAAGAAGTCTAGGAAGCTTAATGTTCCAGCCAAGGTATGTGTGTAAGAAGAGAGTGTATAATTGTTAAGGTCTTTGCAATTGTTAAGGAGAGAACTTTCCTGCACTGGAATAAAGATAGGAGTGCCCTCAGGACAAAACTTCAACCCCCTAATTTGTTAATTTCTGCAAAAGAGCTAAAGGCATTTTCTGCCCCAAGAAAGCAACAGAGTAAAAATATTACTGTTAAAGTCATTCAAGTGGGGCAGGTCAAGATCTGTCCCAGGCTAGAAGAAGAATGACTTATTATTGTCTTTAAAAGCATGACAGGCATCACTGCCCCAGTTGTATACCATCAGGGAAGACTTCTGCAGGCACAATTCCCCAACAACACCCCTCATCTGAACCTGTAATCTACAAGACCCACCCACACCCTTGAGACCTCAGCAGCTCACAGAGACACAGAATCCACCAGCCCTGATTGGATCAAGAGCTCTGATTCAACCAAGAGTGGCTCCCTGAGACAAAGACACAGAAAGCACAGATTGGACCAAGAGCAACTCCCTCAGACACAGACATCTCTTGCACCTATTGGAGGAAAAGATGGTTAGAAGCCAGTGCAAAAATACATACAACAACATAAAGAGCAATATGGCACCACTAGTAACTAGTGGTTCTATAACAGCAAGACCTGAACATCACAAAGTAGAAGAAGCACAAGAAGGTAACTTTAAAAATAACTGTATGAAGATGATAGAAACCTTTAAAGAAGAAATGAAAAATTTCCTTAAAGAAATTGAGAGGACAATCAAAAAATTGGAAGAAGTCAATAGATTCCTTGAAGAAAGCCAAGAAAAGTAAGAAAAAGCAATTAAACAGGTAAATGAAACAGTTCAAGACCTGAAAAATAAAAGAGAAGTAATAAAGAAGATACAAACCAAGGGAATGCTAGAAATGGAAAATCTGAGTAAAGGAATAGGAACTACAAATTGCAAGCATAACTAGCAGAATATAAGAGATGGAAGAGAGAATCTCTGGAGTGGAGGATACAATAGAGGGTATAGATTCATCATTCAAAGAAAACACTAAAGCCAAAAAATTGTAATACCAAATGTCCAGGAAATCTGGAACACAATGAAAAGGCTAAACCTAAGAATAAAAGGGAGAGAAGAAGGAGAAGAATACCAACTCAAAGGCACAGAAAATATATTCAACAAATTCATAGAAGAAAATTTTCCCAACTTAAAGAAGGAAATGCCTATGAAGATACAAGAGCCTTATGAAACACCAAATATATTAGACACCCCAAAAAAATTCCCTTGGCACATAATAATCAAGCCACTAAATGTACAGAATAAAGAAAAAAAATATTAAGAGCTGCTGTGGATATCACTCTATATAAATAAAACACTGATGGTCAGTGACCAGACAGGAAGTATAGGCAGGACAAGGAGAGAGAAGAATTGGGGAAACAGGAAGAAGGAGAGAGAGACACTGCAGCCACTGCCAGGACAAGTGACATGTAAAGATGCCGGTAAGCACCAGCCATGTGGTAAGGTATAGATGTATAAAAATGGATTAATTTAAGATAAAAGAACAGTTAGCAAGAAGCCTGCCATGGCCATACAGTTTATAAGTAATATAAGCATCTGAGTGATTATTTTATACATGGATTGTGAGACTGTGGGGCTTGGTGGAACCTGGAGAGAAGCCCTCCAGCAACAAATGGCGCCCAACGACTCGAGTTTCCACCTTAAACCTGACAATATTTAATAACCAATTCTAAACAGAGCCAAAACTAGGTTCCTGTTTCATGTCTCATAAGGGCAACTAGACACCACAAAACGCGGGTTTGAACTACTGGTGGGTTCCTGGCATTTGCGTTTGACCTACAGTATGGCGGTAATGAGGTGTCTGCCAGAGGCACATTATGCTGTGTGGTAGATTTAGTCTTTACTAGTATTTAAAAAAAAAAAAAGATTTCTGGGCTACACGCTGCTTTGATAAAAGCTTAGACCCACTATTTCTGAGACTTGATGACTCACAAAACCGGCGGAAAACGCCATGTTGGTAAGCTAAAATGGGCAGAGCCAGCAGCCACAGCACCATTTCAGTCTTAGAATACTGCAGTTTAAAGCAATAGATTCACAATATGTAGGCTTGAAAGAGACAAAGAAAGATAAATTAATATAAAAAAGCCACGTAAAGATGAATATTACACAGACAATCTGGATTGTGTTGTCTTTGGGATATTTAACTGCAAAAAAAAAAAAAAATTTGATCAAAAAAGATGTTGGATTAAACCAATATGTATATTTTAAATGTACCTTGACTTCAAAATTTGGATTTAAGGATATGTTGCTTTGGAAAAGAGGTTCTGCTTTTATTTCCACAGAAAGCCAGAGGCTGTGGATTTGTTCCAGATTAAGATACATCAGGTTTGACCAGATAAGACCCCCTAAAAGGTTTCCAATGACACCATGGCCCAGATGATCCAACCACTCCTGGAAACACCTGCCCAACTTGGCCCCAGGTTCTGGCCACTGGGCAGGTCCCCTTCTAGCCCCACCGGGAAGGATCCCCTTCTCCAAGCCCCTAGCAGCCCCAGCAATCTCCACACCCTGCCCCCATGCCCATCTGCCCGAGACCCCAGCCACTTCCTGAGACTTAGAGACCGGCCCCCAGCTCCCATCCTGCCCCCAACTTTCCTTCTGGACAAGAGGTGAGTATCCAGGACCATCCCGGACCCAATCCCTAGGCACCAGCCACCCCTGTGAACACCTGCCCACCTTGCCCCAGGCTCTGACCACTGGGCAGGTCCCCTTCTAGCCCCACCAGGAAGGATCCTCTTCTCCAAGCTCCCCCTGTAGACCCTGCAATCTCCATGCCCTGCCCCCAGCCCAAGACCCCAGCCACTTCCTGAGACTTAGAGACTGGCCCCCAGCTCCCATCCTGCCCCCAACTTCCCTTCTGGACCAGCAAGAGGGCTCACATCTTGCCCTGGGCTTCCCTTCTGGACAAGAGCTCACATCCTGACCTGGACTTCAGTTCTGGACAAGAGCACCCATCCTACCACTGACTTCCTGTCTGGACAAAAGCTCCCATCCTGCCCCAGACTTCCCATCCAGATAAGAGCCTCCATCCTGCCCCGGAGTTCCCATTTGGACAAGAGAGCTCCCATCTGGAAAAGAGAGAGAGACTTCCTGAATCTTTCAGCTCTGTCTGAATCAAGTGCACAGATAAGGCCAAGAACGAACCACAAAGAGATGGGCAGACGTCAAGGCAGAAGTACATACAACAAAATGAAGAGCAATACAGTATCACCAGAACCTATCCCGCCTCCAACATCTAGACCTGAACATCAAAAATTGGAAGAAGCAGAAGAAAACAGCCTTATGAATAACAACGTGAAGAAGGTAGAGGCTTGTGTAGAGGAAAAGGCAAAAAAAAAAAAAAAAAAAAAAGGGAAGAACGCTGTAAACAACTAGAGGAAAGGGCAAACAAATTAGAAGAAAACAATAAAGTCCTGGAAGAAAACAATAAAGTACTGGAAGAAAACAATAAAGTACTGAAAGAAAATCATGAAAAAGCAATGAAACAAATAAAGGAAACAGTCCAAGACCTGAAAAGGGAAATAGAAAAAAATGAAGAAGACACAAACAGAGGGAATGCTGGAAATAGAAAATCTGAGTAAAAGATTGGGAACTTCAGATGCAAGTATAACCAACAGAATGCAAGAGATGGAAGAGACGATCTCTAGCATTGAAGATACAGTAGAAGAAATAGTTCCATCAGTCAAAGAAAACACTAAAGCCAACAAAGTCATGAACCAAAATGTCCAAGAAATTTGGGACACCATGAAAAGACCAAACCTACGAATTATAGGGATAGAAGAAGGTGAAGAATACCAACTCAAAGGCACAGAAAATATATTCAACAAAATCATAGAAGAAAACTTTCCCAACTTAAAGAAGGAAATGCCTATGAAGATACAAGAAGCCTATAGAACACCAAACAGACTAGACTCTCCAAAAGAGTTCCCTCAACACATAATAATGAAACAACTAAATGTACAGAATAAAGAAAGAATATTAAGAGCAGCAAAGGAAAAAGGTCAAGGGACATATAAAGGCAAGCCCATCAGAATAAAACCTGATTTCTCAATGGAGACTTTGAAAGCCAGAAGGAACTGGACAGATGTAATGCAGACACTAAGAGACCATGGATGTCAGCCCAGACTAATATACCCAGCAAAACTTTCAATCATCATAGACAGAATGAATAAGACATTCCAAGACAAAGCCAGATTTAAACAATACTTATCCACAAACCCAGCCCTACAGAAAGCACTAGAAGAAAAATTCCAACCGAAGGAAGACAGATACACACTCCAAAACACAGGCAATAGAAAAAGCCACAGCAGTAAACCCCAAAGAAGAGAAGAACACACACGCTACCACCAAAAATAACAGGGATGAACAATTACTAGTCATTAATATCCCTTAATATCAATGGACTTAATTCACCTATAAAAAGACATAGGCTTACAGAATGGATACGAAAGCAGGACCCATCTTTCTGCTGCATACAAGAAACACATCTCAAATTCAAAGACAGACACTACCTAAGAATAAAAGGCTGGGAAAAGACTTTCCAATCAAATGGTCTTAAGAAACAAGCAGGGATAGCCATCCTGATATCCAACAAAATAGACGTCAAACTAAAATCAAGAAGGACATTACATGCTCATCACAGGAAAGATCCACCAAGATGAAGTTTCAATTCTGAACATTTATGCCCCAAATACAAGGGCACCCACATATGTAAAAGAAACATTACTAAAGCTTAAACCACATATAAAACCCCAAACATTAATATTGGGAGATCTCAACACCCCACTTTCACCACAGGACAGATCTCCCAAATCAAACTTAACAGAGAAATAAAGGAATTAACTGATGTCATGACACAAATGGACCTAATAGATATCTACAGAACATTCCATCCTAACAAAAAAGAATATACCTTCTTCTCAGCACCCCATGGAACTTTCTCTAAAAACGACCAAATACTTGTCCACACAGCAAATCTCAACAGATACAAAACAATTGGAATAACCTCCTGTGTTCTATCAGCCACCATGGTTTAAAGTTAGATTTCAGGGTGTCTGGCCATCCCATCACCAGAGTAGGTCAGTTCCTGCCGTCTCTCAACCATTGCCAGCAGTCTTTTGCGGGGATATCTTTGTGGATCTCCGTGGGCCTCCCTAGCTCTCTGCTTCCTCCCCTTCTCATGTGGTCTTCATTTACCATGGTCTCCTATTCCTTGTTCTCCCTCTCTTTTCTTGATCCAGCTAGAATCTCCCACTCTCTTTCCCTTGATCGTCGCCCTTCATTGTTCCCATTCATGACCAGGCTGTTCATGTAGCTCTCATCCATTTCTCCGTGTCTTTTTTGGGGTCCCGTTTTCCAGGTAGCCTCACTGGTGATGTGAGTAGCAGTCCAGTCATACTTGTTCCACATCTAGCATCTTCCTATGAGTGAGTACATACCAAATTTGTCTTTCATCCAAGGACTGAGGAATCTGGATGCAGACATCCACGGCTGGGCCCCTGGTGGAGCACTGGGAGTTTAATTAGTGAGAAAGAAGAGGGTTTATATGAACGAGAATTGTTGAAGCCAAGGTTGGATAAAGTACAGGGACAAATAACCAAATGAATGGAAGCACAGGATCTATGAACCAAAGGCTGAGGGGCCCCCAACTGGCTCAGGCCCCCTGAATGGGTGAGACAGTCATTTGGCTTGATCTGTTTGGGAGGCAGCTGTGCGTTGGTGCCGGGTCCTGGGCTCGTTGCATGAGTTGGCTGTTTGAATCCTGGGACTTATGCAGGGACGCTTGGCTCGGTCTGGGACGGGGGGAATGGACCTGCCTGGACTGAGTCTACCAGGTCGATCCCGGTCCTTGGGGGAGACCTTGATCTGGAGGAGGTGGGAATGGGGGGGTGGGCTGGGGGGAGGGGGAAGGGGTCGAGAGGGGGAGAACAGGGGAATCTGTGGCTATTCTGTTGAACTGAATGGTGTTGTAAAATAAAAAAAAATAAAAAAATAAAAAAAATAAAGTTAGATTTCAACAGCAACAAAAACTACAGAAAACCTACAAGCTCATGGAAACTGAATAATGCCCAACTGAATCACCAATGGGTTAAGGAAGAAATAAAGAAAGAAATTAAAGACTTCCTAGAGATCAACAAAAATGAAGACACCACATACCCAAACTTATGGGACACTATGAAAGCAGTGCTAAGAGGGAAATTCATAGCACTAAATGCCCACATAAAGAAGTTGGAGAAATCTCACACTAGTGACTTAACAGCAAACCTGAAAACTCTAGAACAAGAAGAAGCAAAGTCTCCCAGGAAGAATAGACGCCAGGAAATTATCAAAGTGAGAGGTGAAATTAATAAAATAGAAACTAAGGGAATAATACAAAAAATTTAATGAAACAAATAGTTGGTTCTTTGAGAAAATCAATAAGATAGACAAGCCCTTGTCCAAACAAACCAAAAGACACAGAGAGAGAATACAAATCAACAAAATATCAGAAATGAATAGGGGGACATAACAACAGACATTGAGGAAATCCAGATAATTATCAGGTCATATTTCAAAAACCTCTACTCCACAAAACTGGAAAACATAAAATAAATGGACAATTTTCTGGATAGGTACCACATACCTAAGTTAAATCAAGACCAGATGAACTATTTAAATAGTCCAATAACCCCTAAGGAAATAGAAACAGTCATTAAAAGTCTCCCAGCCAAAAAAAGTCCAGGACCAGATGGTTTCAGCACAGAATTCTACCAGATCTTCAAAGAAGAGTTAATACCAATACTCTCTAAATTGTTCCACATAATAAAAACAGAAGGGACATTACCAAACTCCTTCTATGAGGCTACAATAACCCTGATTGCCAAACCAAGCAAGGATACAACAAAAAAAGAAAACTACAGACTGATCTCCCTCATGAACATTGATACAAAAATACTCAATAAAATACTGGCAAACAGACTCCAAGAACACATCAGAACAATTATCCACCATGATCAAGTAGGCTTCATCCCAGGGATGCAAGGGTGGTTCAACAAACGAAAGTCTGTCAATGTAATACACCATATAAACAAACTCAAAGAAAAAAACCACATGATCATCTTACTAGATGCAAAAAAGGCATTTGACAAAATCCAACACCCCTTCATGATAAAAGTCTTGGAGTGAGCAGGAATACAGGGGACATACCTAAACATAATAAAGGCAATTTATAGCAAGCCAACAGCCAACATCAAATTAAATGGAGAGAAACTCAAAGCAATTCCACTAAAATCAGGAATGAGGCAAGGCTATCCACTCTCCCCATACTTATTCAATATAGTACTTGAAGTTCTAGCCAGAGCAATAAGACAACATAAGGAGATTAAGGGGATACAAATTGGAAAGGAAGAAGTCAGGCTTTCCCTATTTGCAGATGACATGATAGTATGATTGAGTGACCCCAAATATTACACCAAGGATCTGATACAGCTTATAAACACCTTCAGCAATATAGCAGGATACAAGATCAACTCAAAAATATCAGTAGCCCTCCTATATACAATGGACAAAGAAGCTGAGAAGGAAATCAGAGATACATCACCCTTTATAATAGCCACAAATGACATAAAATACCTTGGGGTAACACTAACCAAGCAATTGAAGGACCTATATGACAAGAACTTTAAGTCCCTGAAAAAAGAAATTGAAGAAGATGTCAGAAAATGGAAAGATCTCCCATGCTCATGGATAGGCAGGGTTAACATAGTAAAAATGGCAATCTTACCAAAAGCAATCTACAGATTCAATGCAATCCCCATTAAAATACCAACACAATTCTTCACAGACCTGGATACTCTAGGCCTGTAGCCAGTTTGAATGCACCAACAATGCTGAGAAATATTAGGTGACTGTCCAGACTGCCAGTTGTCTTGGTCTACTCTTGCAAGATTCCTGAAAGTTGCTTGCATCCATCTACCATTTCTCAGGTACCATTATGTTCCTTCTCAGGTCTTTGATGTGGTTAAAGACTAGATAGTTGTAATTTCCTCAGTTATGATAAAAGATAAGTTAGATATAAAACCTTAAGCTCACAATATAAGATAGATAGAACATCTTTAATATTGTAACAGTAATTCTTGCTCGATAATTGTTTTGTTATATGTAATTTTACCATGTTAAACTTAAAACCTTCCTTTTTAAAAAAAAAGAAGAAAAGGGAAAGTGTTGTGGATATCTCTATATATAAATAAAACACTGATGGCCAGTGACCAGACAAGAAGTATAGGCGGGACAAAGAGAGGAGAATTGGGGAAACAGGAAGAAGGAGAGAGAGACACTGCAGACACCACCAGGATAAGCAGCATGTAAAGACGCCGGTAAGCTAACAGCCACATGGCAAGGTATAGATTTATAAAAAAAAAAAATGGGTTAAGTTAAGATAAAAGAACAGTTAGCAAGAAGCCTGCCATGGCCACACAGTTTATAAGTAATATAAGTGTCTGAGTGATTATTTTATACATGGATTGTGGGACTGTGGGGCTTGGTGGAACCTGGAGAGAAGCCCTCCAGCAACAAGAGCAGCAAAGGAAAGAAAGCCAAGTGACTTATAAAGGCAGACCGATCAGAATAGCACTGACTTATCAATGAAGACTCTGAAAGCTAAAAGTTCCTAGACAGACATAATGCAGATACTAAGAAACCATGGAATCCAACCTGGACTACTATACCCAGCAAAACTTTCAATCACCTTAGACAGAGTACACAAGATATTTCAAGACAAAACCAGATTTAAACAATACCTATCTGTAAATTGAACCCTACAAAAAGCAAACCTAGGACAGCTAAAACAATCTTATTCAATAGAGAAACTTCTGGAGGCATCACCATTCCTGAGCTCAAGCTGTACTATAAAGCTATAGTAATAAAAACAGCTTAGTTTTGACATAAAAACCAGCATGTAGTCCAAAGGAATGGAATTGAACATTCTGACATTAATCCACACAACTCTGAATAATTGATTTTTGACAAAGAGTCAAAACTGTACAATGGAAGAAAGAAACCATCTTCAATAAATGGCACTAGCATAACTGGATGTCAACATGTAGAAGAATGAAAATAGATCCTTATCTATTGCCATGCACAAGTCCAAGTGGATTAAAGACCTCAACATAATTCCAGTTACACTGAATCCGATAGAAGAAAAAGTAGAAAGTAGCCTTGAATGCATTGTCAATGGAGCCAACTTCCTAAATATAATAACAGTAGCACAGACAGTATACCAGGAATTGCTAAAATGGTCTGATAATAAAAACCCAGAGCCAGATGATATTAGAGTAAATGCTAAAAGATTAGAGAGACAAAGGGACACGCCACTGCCTTGTGCACCTCACCAATTCCCAGAATCCTCTGAATGTCTCTGAGTTTTCAGCTGAATGATGTCCTCTCAGCCAAAAGGCTTCATCTGAAGGAGCCTAGCCAAAAGGCCTCTGGCTGAAAGGGATGCTTCTGCCAAAAAGCTTTTAGTTTCTGTCTCATCATATCTTATGTAACTTTCTTGACCCAGCCATCACTTCCTGGGATGAAAGGCATGTGTGCTTCCTAGTCCTGGGATTAAAGGTATGTGCCACCACTGCCTGGCTTTGTTTTCTCTCCTAGACTGAGTCAGTCTCATGTAGTCCAGGGTGGCTTCAAACTCACAGAGATCCAGACAGTCCTTCACCTTCTGAGTGCTAGTTTAAAGGTGTGTGCCACCACTGCCTGGCATATTTGTTTAATCTAGTTGCTGATTCTGTTCTCTGAACTTTAGACAAATTTTATTACAGTATGTAACATATCACCCAAAACACAGAGAGCAAAAATTAATAAATGGGACCTCCTGAAACTGAGAAGCTTTTGTAAGAAAGAGAACACAATAAATAAGACAAAACGACAGCCTACAGAATAGGAAAAGATCTTCACAAACCCCACATATGACAGAGGGCTGATCTCCAAAATGTATAAAGAACTCAAAAAACTAGACATCAAAATACCAAACAATCCAATCAAAAAAAAAAAAAAACGGACTACAGAGAATTCTCAACAGAAGAATCTCAAATGACCAAAAGACATTTAAGAAATTGCTCAATATCCTTAGTCATCAGGGAAATGCAAATCAAAATGACTCTGAGATATCATTTTACACCTGTCAGAATGGCTAAGATAAAAAATACTGATGACAACTTATGTTGGAGATGAGGAGGAGCATGAGGAACACTCCTTCACTGTTGGTTTGAGTGCAAACTTGTACAGCCACTTAGGAAAGCAGTATGACTCTTTCTCAGAAATTTGGGAATCAATCTACTTCAAGACCCAGCCATACCACTCTTGGACATATACCCAAGGATACTCAATCATAACACAAGGACACTTGCTCAACTATGTTCATAGAAGCATTGTTCATAATAGCCAGAATCTGGAAACAACCTAGATGCCCCACAACCAAAGAATGGATAAAGAAAATGTGGTATATATACACAATGAAGTACTATTCAGCAGTAAAAACAATGACATCATGAAGTTTGCAGGCAAATGGATGGAACTAGAAAATATCATCCTGAGTGAGGTAACACAAACTCAGAAAGACAAACATGGTATGTACTCACTCATAAGTGGATACTAGATATGAAGCAAAGGATAAGCAGACTACAACCCACAGCTCTAGAGAAGCTAGCTAACAAGGAGAACCTCAGAGGGATGCATGGATCAACCTGGGAAGGGAAATACATGAGAACTCCAGGAGTAACCTGGGGATGAGGAAGAGCAATAGAGGGTAGGGGATAGGGGATGAGAACATAAAGGAACAGGATGATCAAGCTGGAACAGGGATGGAGAAGGAGAGCAATGAAAGAGATACCTTGATAGAAGGAGACATCATGGGATAGGGTAAATGTGGTGCTAGGGAAGTTCCCAGGAATCCACAAGAATGATCCCTGCTTAGACCACTACCAATAGTTGAAAGGGAGCCTGAGCTGGCTTATTCCAGTAATGAGATTGGTGAATACCTTTACTTTCATCATAGAGCCTTCATTTAGTAACTGATGGAAGCAGATGCAGAGATCCACAGCTAAGCACCAGCTGAGCTCCAGGAGTCCAGTTGAAAAGAGATGAGAGATTCTATGAGCAAGGAGAATCAAGATTATGATGTGAAAACCTACAGAAACAACCAAACCAAGCTAGTGGGAACTCTTGAAATTTAGACCAACAGCCATGAATCCTCAATAGGACTGACTGGACTAGGCCCTCTGTATAAATGAGACAGTTGTGTAGCTTGATATCCTTAAAAGGCCCCTGATGGGGGATTTCTTTCTGCACTCTGTGAATATGTGTTTCTCTTATTGGTTGATAAATAAAGCCATTTGGCCTATGCCAAGGCAGCTTAGATGCAGGCTAGAAATCCAAACAGAGAGACAGGAAGAAGGCAGTGAGAAATTCCAGCTGCCACTGAAGGAGAAGCAACATGCCAACAGACCAGTAAAGTCAGGGAACACATGGCAAAACATAGATGAATAGAAATGGGTTATTTTAAGATATAAGAGCTAGCTAGCAAGAGGCCTGCCATAGACCACACAGTTTGTAAGTAATATAAGCTTCTGTGTGTTTAATTGGGTCCAAGCAGCTGTGGGACTGGGTGGGACACAGGAAAACTTCCACCTACAGGCCCCATTGCAGTAGCATCAGTATCCATTCCTGGTGCATGAGCTGGCTTTTTGAAGCCCACTACCTATGGTGTGACACCTTGCACAGCCTTGATGCAGAGGGAGTGGCTTGGATCTGCCTCAGCTGAATGTACCAGGCTTTACTGACTCCCCATGGGAGGCTCACCTTTTTGGAGGAGAATATAGGGAGTGAGTTGGGGGAGAAAACTAGGGGGCCAGAGGAGGGAAAAGAAGGAGATCTGGGTTGGTATGTAAAATGAATAAAAAATTTTCTAATAAAAAATTTAAAAGAAAAGAAGCATAATGGACACAAGAGTGGAGAGGCCATGAGTACAGCTTCCTTGGTTTCATAAAACCTCTTAGACCAGGCAGCATGTGCTAGTGATGCTCCATGAGAAGCCACTGAGAGGCATGTAGGTCCTGAGGGTCCATTATATGAAGCTGTGAAACTCAAAGTGGGTTGCAGTGGATAACCCAAGATGTTGAAGATGTCAGAGCAATGAAGCATGACTAAGGACAGATAAACACAGGAATTAGAACAAGCTCAAGAGAAGTGTATGTTCTAGTCAGCTTTGACATTGAACATGGAGATACAGAATTTGATGTATGTTCTGCTGATTTCTCACTCTTGTTTTGTTCTAGTAGTTCCTCACTGTTTCCAAATCCCTCCCTCTATGTTGATAATGCCATTATGTTTTGGATGTTCTCAATCTGCTTAGTTTTGTTTTGTTTTTTAATTTTACAAAGTGTTGAAATAGTAGGCTAACTTGAGTGACAAAAATATTTTGTGCTTTTAAACACTATTGAAACTGAGTAATTAAAGGTATTTTTAAGTTAGACATAATAAATTTTGTATTATTATATTGCCTTAGTTAGTGTTTCTATTGCTATGAAGATAGATCATTATTACCACAACACTTATAAAGGAAAACTTTTAATTGGGTGGCTTAGAGTTTCAGAGACTTAGTCTGTTATCATCATGGCAGGACATGGTGGCATCAGGCAGACATGGTGCTGGAAAAGGAACTAAGAGTGGAGAATGAGCTACAGCTTGATCAGCAGGCAACAGGAAGTGATCTGAGACACTGGGCATGGCTAGTGAATATAGGAGACCTCAAAGCCTGCCTCTGCAGTGACACTTCCTTCAACAAGGCCGTATCTATTCTAACAAAGCCACACCTCCTAATAATGCCACTTGCTATGAGCTTATGGGGGTCAATTACTTTAAAACTATCACAGACGTGGCCACAGGCTTATGGTGGCCTGGAAGTGGGATGTAGTGGCTTGAATGAGAAATGTTCCCCAGTAATCTCAGATATTTGAACATTCTATGATTGTACTGTTTATTATGGTTTTGGAACACTGGGAGGCAGACATCTGTAGTAGAATATTATTTCAAGGTGTGTTACTTTTGTTCATGTTGCATTTGTTTAACTCTGTGAAGTTGTGTCACTGTGCCTGTGTAAAACACCTGATGGTCTAATGCAGAGCTGAATGGCCAATAGCAAGGCAGGAGACAGAATGAGCAGGACTGGCAGGCAGAGAGGATATACAGAAGGAGAAATCTGGGAAAAGGAGGAAGAAGAGTAAAAAGGAGGAATCAGAGAAGGAGGAGGACTCCAGGGGCCAGCCACGCAGCTACATAGCAAGCCATGGAATAAGAGTTAGATTTACAGAAGAAAGAGAATGGGAAAAGCCCAGAGGCAGAAAGTAGATGCGATAATTTAAGTTAAGGAAAGCTTCCTGCATTCCTTCCTGCCATGATGGACTTTTATTTTTCTGGGACCATAAGCCAAAATAAACTTTCTTATAAGTTTCACTTATCATGGTGTTTTATTATGGCAACAGAAAAGTAACTTATAAATGCCTTAATTCAATTATTAATTAAGAGGTGTGAGGGTCCAATGTGTCAATTTTGGCTTCCAATACAATAGAATCAATGTTGTATATCTTAGTGTAATCTTATTATCCCCCACAAGCAAGACCTTTAGACCATTAGAGCTTAAAGTTACTGAAACAGGAAGCACAATATAACTTGTAAGACTCTGTGGGTTATGATGACACATCCACTAATCAATTCCTGGAGTAGGGAATTTTGCGTCTAAGACTACCTGATGCCCTATATCTGACACTAACTGAGAAAACATACACCTTTCTGAAGAACCTTGGATTACACTGTAAATAAATGCCATACAGCATGGTGGTTTTCCAAAGGATACCGTCTCCCATGATTATAGCTTTTGACTGGTGAGAATAATGCTAATGGCATTGAGGTCTAAGATTATGGACCCACTGATGGATTTTAATTTTTACAGTGAAGTTTCTTTAACATAATTAATAGCTGTATAAAGTACTGAGATGGTGGATAAACTATTCTGTGAGTTCATAGGTGTTCATATTGGAAGAAACCTTTTTAGCCAGGGAAGACAAATATGTATCTAATATAAGTCTATAACTTCATAAAAACCAAACATTGACCTTTTGCAATCTTCTAATATAATAAAATAGACAAGAGAGATTGGGCTTCTCATCCAGGGAATGGGAGCTATATTAGTTACTTTTTGTGGCTGTGGTAAAATATGATGAAAAGCAATGTAGAGGAAAACAGGGTTTCTTTGATTTATGGTTCTAGAATAACAAAGTCTGTCTTGACTAGGAAGACATAGCAGCAGACAGGGAATGGATTGTAGCAGGAACAAGAATATAATTGGCTACAGTTAGGGCCATATACCAAAAACAGAAAGACAAAACAGGAAATAGGGCTAAGACAAACACACTCAAAGCCTGCCCCCCCCATGACCAATTTCCTCCAACAAGGCTCTACCTGCTAACTTCTCCATAACTTTAAAAATAGCAACCCCAGTTGGAACTATTTCTCAAAAATATGAGACTCTGTGAAATATTTTTCACTCAAATCCACATCTGGATTCGGTATTTGTCTCTCCTATTTTTGGCTTTGTCACCATTTTTGATCGTAAAGCAGGAAGTCTTGGGAACAGGACAGGTAGCTGAGCCCACATATACCCTCCATCCCAAGTACCACAGTTACTTAGCTGATTAACTAATTGCATAATGATGAGAATAATTAAGAAAAAATGGAAATAGTATCAAGGTTCTATATATTTGATCACTAAAATTCTCATTTTCTGGTAAAAAGTCACATGGGACATATATCTTTCATTTTGTGCTAATTTTTCCAAACTTGGAATCTCTTTCTCAACTTTTCCTTGGCATCTAATTACTTTCTAATTTCCTGATCATATATTTAAACAACTGACCTCAGGTACAGAATCTCACGTTGGCCACTTCTTATTTGAAGCAGAATGAAAAACTGCGTGCACTTCTCTAATTTCCACCCACTGGAGGAATTGAATTACTATATTCCTCAAAGTCATGCCAGAAACAGGATTTAATGATACAGCCATCTATTTTTGGGTTAAATCTGGAATCCAGGCTGTAGTATTCTCTTCCTTTCTTAGTTGCCCTTAGGCTCTCATGAATCCACTGGTGCAGACTGGGCAAGAAAAGACAGTGTGGGACATGAGCTTTTGTAAAAGTTATTCTTCTTCTGTGTGCTTTCAAGCATCAATTTAGAGCTATTACATATAGACCACTTCTGTTTGCTATGGGGATGGGGCTATCCAGACCAAAATTCATTACCTCACAGATCAAATAAAACCAAGCTAGAGATGGCTAACACAGATCACATAGTTCATTTTCAGTGTTAAAATTATATATAATTAGTAGTAGGTAAAAGTTCTACTTTCTAGAATGGAATTTTTGCTCTGAAAAAGTTTGAAAGATAATATCCAATAGCCATAGACTGTAATTTATTGGTAATATTTACCAGTGGCTAAAGACAATATCCCTGTACTATGAACACTTAAAGAATCATTGGAGGTGTTGGGTAGTGTCCCTGGTAGTGACATCATTTAAGTATTTATTGGATGAGTTTTCATCCTGGGACACATAAATTTATTATCAGTAAGTTTAGGTATTTTGTCATTCTTTGCTCATTAGTTCAATGGAGCAGAGATCATCAGTGCAATGGACTCATATGATCACTGGGAAGGAAAACTTGATCAAAATCCCTGTAAAGGATGTTTTTTATCAAGATAAAAGTAATCCTGGCTGTGCTAGGTGGAGTAAAAGTTATATTTTTAACCTTAGGGGCATGGATGATATAAAAAGAGCATTTTCCAGACTAATAGCTGTCTAAGTTCAACAGAAGAAGAATAGATATTTACCTATATTGGAACAGTTAAATATGTGCCCCTTCACCCAATTTTTTTTTTTACAATTAATGACAAATACAAAGTTAGCTCAAAATGTATTATCAACTTTTATGTAGAGCCCAAAGGTTTAAATTTCCATGGAAAAAAAAGTATAGCCTTCAGCTATACAACATACATTTAGATACTATACCAGAATTGCAAGCCAAGAGGGAAATTTTCACTCTGGAAACTGCCGCAAACATCTTCATTTGTGCAAGAGCCATTGTCTTAGTTGTTTTTTTTTATTGCTGTGAAGAGACAGCATGACCAAGGCAATCAAGGTTGGGGCTCAAAATTCTGTAGGGTTAGTCTATGACCATCATGGTAGGAAACAGAGCAACAGTGAGGCGGGCCTGGTGTTGGAACAGTAGCTGAGAGCTTACAACTTCTCTTCAAACGTGAGGCAGAGACAGCTAATTGGCAATGGTGTGGTCTTTTTAAACCTCAAAGCACTATGCCAGTGAAACACTCCCTCTAAGAAGACAATGCCTGCTAATTCTTCTCAATCAGTTCTACCAACTAAAAACTAAGCATTCAGATATATGACTGGTCAGGGCCATTGCCATTAAACCATGAAAACACTGTTAAAGTTATGAAAACACAAACTCTAAAAATGGGGAAAAGAGATTTAAGATTCATGTGATGCATAATTATTTCTTCACATATGGTGTGCACAGAACCATCTGAAAATGATAAGAGATAAACTTTAAAAATTGGCAAGTGACTTTAATAATATTTGGTTTTCTATGAAATACTACTTAGCATTATTATAACAATTGTGTATATTTCAAGTTTATCAGGAGGAGAGAAATCTAAAAGATTATACTAAGCCTTACTGAGAATGTGGACAATTTAGAAATGTCATATACTGTTTATAGAAATCTAAAATAGAAAAGTAATTGAGAGTTCCTTTCAAAATTAAGTTCTATCTATATCATTTACTAGTTGTCTCCTTTGAATTTCATCAGGTAACATGAAATCATACGTAACATTCAATGATCTCTGTGTATATATTCCTGGTTACTTCACTTGGAGTATTTCAAACCCAGAAAAAAAAATCCCTGAGTTTCCATAATGATACAAATGAATACACAAGCTATGAAAATGTTGTCCACACAAACAACTGATTTGTAATCATTATGACACACCAACATGCTCATAACATCTCAAGGTGAGTGATACGAACTAAGTTTTTCCCCAAACAGCTGTAGGATTCCATTGATATCAGTTTTCCAAAACTCAAAGCATTTTTAAGTATATGCAAATTCCTGGATTTCATCTTTAGCATCATAAAAAGAAACAAACTAATCTTTGGAGAAGGAAGCATATGGTATATATTACTTACATAAAAATTAGCAACTTTTCTAGTTTGTAGTTTCTGCAAAACTTTGCAAAATATATAACTCCATGCATCTGAATAACTATGATTACAATTAGAATTTAGAAATATAGTTTGCCAATAATACAGAAACCCTAAAAGTCAAGTCAAGTGGAAAAGCATTGAATTTTTCTCAGATTACATTTTCTCTAATCTCCTGTTCTCACATGGTACCATCTCAGAATGTTTGAAAACTTTTGTCAGTCTTTGATGCTTCTCCTAAAGTTTTTGTTCTGAGAAGCAGATAAAAGAAAACCACATAAAGGAGGCCATTTTGAAGGACTGAAGTTATGGATCAGATACGTGAGTTCTTTGAAGATTTATAACAGGTGGGGATAAAGAATGGAAATAGCAATGTAAACATATGCCCCAGTCAAAAGCAGTTAGTTCGTCTAAAATATATACATGGAAGCCTATGTGAGTTCTAGCATTCTCAGCATCTGCTCATTTTACTAGTTGAAATAGACTAGCATTGTTTTTTTCTGTAATGATGACTATTGAACATAGGCATGACCATATGGCAAGCTAGTGGATCAACATCTGCACCTGGGAGACGTTTTAAAGGGTACTCTTTGTAACATACAATTTACGGGTTTTAAGTTTCAAATGACATTCTGAGTGTCCAATAATATCCAAAATGTAAAGCATCAAAAAGAGCATATGATTTTCAAAAGCAGACATTCATAAGCATCAGGAGGTGCATAATAGATGCATTAGCTTTTTATGCAGACAATGATGTTTTACACTTTCCATGTTTCTGGGGGGATGGTTTTAATTTTCTTTTTTGTTATTAAAAATAGATTAATCTCTCAAAAATATATCCCAACCACAGTTTCCTCTACCTCCACTCCTCCTATTCCCCACCTCTTCTCTCCACCAGAATCACTGCCTTTTTTTCAGAAAAGAACAGGACTCTAAGAGACTACAGCCAAACAAGATGAAACAAGATACAACAGGACATGGTTAAAGTCCTCAAATCAAGACTGGCCAAGACAATGCAATAAGAGGAAAAGAGTCTCAAGAGCAGGCAAAAGAGTCAGAGACACATCTGTTCCCACTCTTAGGAGTCCCATAAAAATATCAAGATAACAACTGTAACATACACACAGGATTTTGCGCAGATCACCGTAGACCCTGTGTTTGACGTCTCAGTCTCTGTGAGCCATGTGATCCCAGCTTAATTGATTTGGTGGGCCATGTTCTTCTGATGTCTTCTATCCCTCTGATTCCTAAAATCTTTCCTGCCCTTCTTCCCCAAGGTTCCATGATCTCCAATGGGGAGACATGATGGAGAGCTCCACTTTAGATTATTTCTCCACATCATGTCTGACTTGGGGGTCTTCGAACCTTCTCCCTTCTGCAGCCAGAAGAAGTCTCTCTGATGACAACTGGACAAGGGTATGAGTATAGCAAGTTATCATTAGGAATCTTTTCATTTATTATTATTAATTTTTCCAGTCCTGTTTTGTTTTACCGTAGGTATCTGGGCTATCCAGTCTCCAGGTCCTGGCCACCAGGGCAGAGTAGGGCATGGGCTCCTTCTTGTGATGTGGTTCTCAAGTAAAACCAAACATTGATTGGCCACTCCTACAAGTTCTGTGCCACAATTAATCCTACACATATTGCAGCATGGCAGATTGTAGGTAAAGGTTTTGTGATTGGGTTAGTGTCTAGGTTTCTCTTTTTGTAGCCTGCAGAGTACCTATTTGCACTGAAGAGACTAGAACATAGTGGTGAAGGCTGCAAGCCCACACCAGTTTGACCTTCGCACGTTCAATGAGATGTTCTTGTCTGCAATGGGGCCACACTGTCAGGTTTCAAAGAACAGCATTCTGTCCTAGCATCAGCCTTGATTGTTTAGGGATGACCACAGAACATCCTTGGCCAAAAACTAATCAAATGTAATCCAGTCCTACCACTGGAAGCCTTGCCTGAATACAAAAGATGGCCAGTTCAGACTGTATCCTCCATTACTAGGAATCCTTACTAGGTTCATCCTCATAAATTGTAGGAAATTTCCACTGAATTAGGTTTCCACATTGCCCCCTCCAATGTCCACAGATTCTGTCTCTCCCTGCAATCTCTCCTTCCTCCTGTCCACACCTACTCCCTCCTACTCTAGTGCCCACCCAACACCAGTCCACCTGCAGAATTTAATCTGTTTCCCAGGAATTTCCATGCTTTTCCTCTATATCCCTCCCCTTTATCTATTCTCTCTGGGTCTGTAGATTGTAGCTTGATTATCCTTTACTTAACAACTCATAACTACATATAAGGGAATACATAACACATTTGTATTTCTGGGTTTGGGTTGCCTCACTCAGGATGATTTATTTCCTACTTCTATCCATTCATGTGCAAATTTCACAATGTCAAATTTTTAACAGCTGAGTAATACTTTATTATGTAATTGGACTATGTTCACTTTATCCATTCTTCAATTGACAGACACCTAGATAGTTTCTAGTTCTGGCTATTATGAAAAAAAAAAAGCTGCAAAGAAAATAGCTGAGCAAGTGTCCTTAGGGGAGTACGATGGAACATTCTTTCAATGTATGTCCCAGAGTGGTATTACTGGGTCGTAAGGTTGATTGATTCCTAATTTTCTGATGAACTGCTATATTGATTTCCATAGTGGTTGTACAAGTTCCCCTTGCTCTATATCCTCCCTTGTATGAACTGTTACTTGTGTTATTGATCTTTGCTGGGAGTGTCTTTCTGTATGCTGTGAATTTGTTGCTCTGATTGATTGATAAATAAAATGCTGATTGGCCAGTAGCCAGGCAAGACATATAATATAGCAGAGAGGAGAATTCTGGGAAGTGGAAGGCTGAGTCAGGAGATGCTGCCAGCCACCACATTGAAAGGCAAAATGTAAAGTACCAGTAAGCCACAAGCCATGTGGCAACTTATAGATTAATAGAAAGGGGTTAATTTAAGATATAAGAAATAGATAGCAAGAAGCCTGAGCCGTTAGGTCAAACAGTTTAAATAATATAAGCATTTGTGTGTTTATTTGGGTCTGAGTGGCTGCAGGCCTAGGCTGGACTGGAGATAACTCCAGATACAGATCTTAGCTATTCTGACAGATATAAGACTGAATCTCAAAGTAGTTTTGATTTGTATTTCTCTGGTGACTAAGAATGTTGAACATTTCTTTAAGTATTTTTCAGCCATTTGAGATTTCATCCATTCAGAATTCTGTTTAGATCTGTACCTCACTTTTTAATTGGTTTATTTGTTTTTATGATATCTATTTTCTTGAGTTCCTTATATATTTTGGATACTAGCCCTCTGTCAGATGTGAGGTTGGTGACAATCTTTTCCCATTCTGTAGTCTGCTGTTTTGTCCTATTGATGGTGTTCTTTGCCTTACAGAAGCTTTTCAGTTTTATTGTGGACCTTTGTGCCTGTGCTATTAGTGTTCTATTCAGAATGTTGTATACTGTACAAATGCTTTCAAGACTGATCTTTACTTTCTCTTCTATCAGGTTCAGTATGTCTGATTTTATGTTGAGATGCTTGATCCACTTAGACGTGTGTTTTGTTCAGGGTTATAAATATGAATCTATTTGTATTCTTCTACATGCTGAAATCCAGTTATACCAGCACCATCTGTTGAGGATGTGTTCCTTTTTACAGTGTGCATTTCTGGATTCTTTATCAATAATCAATTGTCCATAGTGTGTGAATTTATTTCTGGGTCTTCAGTTGATTCCATTGATCAAATGGCTGTTTTTATGTCAATACCATGCAAATTTTATTACTACAGCTCTGTACAACGACTTGAAATATTACCATGTTTTTAAATTACTTCAATTCTGTATCATTTATTGTTTTAAATTATTTTTAGATGTTATTCTGTTTTAAGTGTATGACCTTTGTCACATGTATGGTTATTCACCCCATGTGTACCTGTTGCTCACTGTGGCCAGAAGAGTTAGAAGTATGAAATAGAAGACAAGTGAAGACCTGGAATTGAGCTGAGTAACAAGTGCATTTAGGCAATGAGTCATCTCTCAAACCCCACCATTTACATTTATTCTGTTTGTTCGTTTGCTTTGATTTGTTCATAGGGCAGAGCATGATAATTATTTCTGGCTAGTTCCAAATTAATGAAGCTCCATCTTTATGCCCCAATGTTAAAATTACACATGTGTACTATTTAAATCTTTTACTTATGTAATGACTAAAAAAAATTCTCTTAAAAATTCAAACTGGCAAACAAAACATTGAAAAATGTGCATGTTGAGGAACTGCCATATGATGTTTTGATAAACACATATGCTGTATGCTTAAATCATATGAACATCTGTCTCCATATATCCATCATTTCTTCATAATGAAACATTATCTTCAGTTACCTACTATGCAATAAGGAATATTGAATACTGACTACTTATTCTTTAAAATTTTGTTTAAAATGAGATAAAGTAAAAAGATAATGTGAACCACAACAGAAAACATTTTTTACAATGGGAAAATACATATAATGTAAAATAACAACTGAACAATAAATGATAAAATTTAAATAATTGCTATAGTTTCTGTCTTAATACCAATGATTCTTTCTAATAATTACATATCAAAAAGAATAAGGCAAACTATGTGTAGTGCATTCAAAGTAATGCTATGAAATTACACAACTATTTTTAAGACCAAAAAAGCTATTTCCAACCTGCCTTTTAAATAGTGTTCTTCCAGATTCAAGTTGTACTTTTTATGAGGCTAATTTTGTACTAGACTCTCCATGATATGTCTGCCTCTCTCCTGTGTCTGTGCAAGATTTCCATGATTTAGTAACACTGCTTCTGTTAATAATCAGACTGTTCTCTTTGCTTACTTTTTTGCTTTCTGAGCCCTACCTCACATTGATTTCCTGTTTTATTTACCTGTATAATATATTTTAGTATTTTCTTTTTCTTTCACTTTTATATTTTATAACATAGCCTTATCATCCCTAAACTCATGATCAGTAGGCATTGAATATAGATATACTCATTCCACCACCCCCACCCCCAAATGATATCTCCACAGAGATTCAAAGTAGTCATGAGGTGTAGTATAAGAGAAAAATACAGGCGAATGCAATGTATTTCTGGATAATAACATGGAAAGGCTATATAACATGGATAAAGTTTCCTATTTTATCTTCCAATGAATATCTGAAAATCCAATTTTAGACAGTATTGTTGTTATGGATATATGGTTACAACTGTTATAATGATCTGGAAATAGCATACATGACTATTGCTGAAAATTATAGATACTATAATAAAAATGATGATAAATATTGCAACTTGAAACTTATAATTACCTTTGTGTATATCTATTTAATGATATAAAAACTGTTTTTAGGTGATATTAATGGTTTTACCCCAGTTGTATATTGAAGTTAAAACATCATCCAGCATGTACAATAATATTTTTTATCTATAATGCTGTGAAGCTTTCTCATTTTAAAAATATAAACTAGGGCTTGTATTGTGCAATTTGCTTTTTTAGAATATTTCCTTGGAACTTCAGGCTTTGGTCCTTTTTTATAGTTGTTCTATAAGTGAAAACTACATATATACATATATATATACATATATATATATTATATCATGACTTAGTGCAATGAGATTTTCATGAGTAAATGTATTTATAGATATAAAACACAATATGCAAAACAATGTTGCCACTAATCACTAGAGTTCTAGCATGGCTCTTACACTGAGATAATTTAATTTCCCATACAATTCTTCTTTGCTCATTGTTGGTTATGTATATGGAGCTGGAAGTGTATAATAGTAGATGTGTGCCTTATGCTGGATGCATATATTTATTGAGGTATTAATATTGATGAATTATATGTAGTTAACAAAGTTAACTAAAGAAATATCAACTGTCTTTTGTAAATATTTCCAGAGGATATATTAAAATGAGCAATTTTGTAAATTCAACTTAAGCAAAGTACTGACAACACAAGGTGTTAATGCATATTCAGGGCAACTGGAGGCTCCTGTGCTCCTAGTGGCAAATAAAATGAGAATAATCACTCTCTGTATTAGTCAGCTGTCTGTTAATTAAAACAACACCTGGGACAATCAAATTATATAGAGAAAAAGCTAGTGTCAGGTTTGCTTTATCTTTTTATTTGTCAATCATAGAATGTTGTACATTAAACAAGGTGTTCAAACTTTCAGAAACAATGAGCATCAAAGAAATAACAGTTAATATTTTTTTAAATTATTGGGTCTAACTAAGACATTCACATACCCATGTGTCATTTTTCTTTGTGTTTATTTATCTTCATTCTCATATTGCCCTCTTATCCTTCTTATGTCTCTCCTGCTTCTCCCTTACCTCATCTCAAACAAGCCTCCTTCTCTATCCAGGTCGCATATAATCTATTACTCTTGGTTTTCTTTGTTCCTTACTAAAGACCTTTCCCACCACTCCTATGATCATTGTTGTGAATTTCCATGACTCACACATACACGAATCCACACATAAAAGAACAACTGCAAAATTTTCTCTCTGAATATGGTTTAACTTGATTATCCCAATGTGTCCATTTTTCTGAAAATACCAAGATTTAATTTGTTTTTACATTGAATAATTTTCCATTGTGTATAAGTGCCACATTTTTCTTGATCCATGCATCTGTAGATGGCTATCTAGATAGCTTCCGTTTTGTGTGTGTGTGTGTGTGTGTGTGTGTGTATGTGGAGACCAAATAATAACATGGATATGCATGAATCTATGTGTTAAGTTGACAAAAAGTACTTTGTGTATATATCTATCAGGTAGCTGGGTTATGGCTTATTTCCTGTTTTAGATTTTAGAGGAAAATTCCAAACCTTCCTTAGTGAAAGAACCAGTGCTTATATCCTTCAGCAGTGTTCCATGGTCCACATGCACTCACCATCTTTTGCTGACATTTCTTTTCATGACGATGTTTATGAGTGAGGAGAGATAGAATCTTAAAGCAGTTTAAATTTGCATTTTCTTCATGGCTCAAAATGTTGAACATTTTTTAAAATATGTATGGATCATATATATTTCTTCTTTGGAAGACTATCTATTACTTCACAACATGTATTGAGAAGATAATTGGAAGGCTTCTTGGTTTTAGTTTTGATAGTAATTTATGTATCTTAAATATTAATCTGTTGCCTGATGGGTGGTTTACAAAGAGCTTTCTCCTTTGTTACTAAAGATTTACAATGTAGTTTAAGGTTTGGTATGGTGATGGTGTCAGCATGGTTTCTTCTGCTTAGGGTTGCATTGGTCTTCTGGGATCTTTTGTTCTTCTGTATTAATTTTAGTATTATTTTTCTGTCTCATAACAATGCAATTGTAGCCGGGCAGTGGTGGCGCACACCTTTAATCTCAGCACTCGGGAGGCAGAGCCAGGTGGATCTCCGTGAGTTGGAGGCCAGCCTGGTCTCCAAAGCGAGTTCCAGGAAAGGCGCAAAGCTACACAGAGAAAGCCTGTCTTGAAAAACCAAAAAAAAAAAAAAATGCAATTGTAATTTTGATAGTGATTGCATTGCATTTTATCATAATTTGATAATATAGCCAATTTTATAATATAGATTCTGTTGTTTCATATTTGGAGTGTTTGATTGGCATTGCTGCATCCATACTATTATGGAAGGAGAAGCTGGTTCATCAAGACTGTTGAATTTAATGCCAGTAAGCAAAAACAAGTAGCTTCAACTTGTATCCTTTGACATATTTCAAGGGAGTTTTTCTAGGGACTGAAGGTTTTCTCTAGGGGTCAGCTTTTCTTATTTCTAGCACTATCCAGTAGCTCCACTGTCAGGGTCAATCCTTTAACACATGGGTTTCTGGAAGGAATTTGGGTCTAAACTTACATATTTTTTAAATTAATGTGTGATTTTCCCCTTCCATCTTGTGGGTCCTAGCCATTGAATGCCAAATGCTAGGTTTGGCAAGCTTGGCAGCGAGGAACTTTACTCACTGACCTCTCTTCCTGGCTTCTGTTGTACTTTTGAGGCATGGATGTTAGATTAATGTTGGGGAGAGAGAAATACAGGAGATAAATGAGACAAGTATAATGAAGTATATAATTGTTGGGAGCACAAAGATCCTCATGCCCACAGAGCACCAGGAAAGCAGGGATGTTAAACATACAGGGCCTCTCCTCAAAGGAAGAAATATTTGTTTTCCACCCAGATTCCTGGGAGTCAGTATTATTATTTTTGAATCCTTTTTTTATTATTATTTTACAACACCATTCAGTTCAACATAATAGCCACAGATTCCCCTGTTCTCCCCCTCTCGCCCCCCCTCCCCCCAGCCCACCCCCCATTCCCACCTCCTCCAGATCAAGGTCTCCCCCGAGGACCGGGGTCGACCTGGTAGACTCAGTCCAGGCAGGTCCAGTCCCCCCCTCCCAGACCGAGCCAAGTGTCCTGCATAAGTCCCAGGATTCAAACAGCCAACTCATACAACGAGCCCAGGACCCGGCACCAATGCACAGCTGCCTCCCAAACAGATCAAGCCAAATGACTGTCTCACCCATTCAGGGGCCTGATCCAGTTGGGGCCCCTCAGCCTTTGGTTCATAGATCCTGTGCTTCCATTCATTTGGTTATTTGTCCCGGTGCTTTATCCAACCTTGGCTTCAACAATTCTCGCTCATATAAACCCTCTTCTTTCTCACTAATTAGACTCCCAGTGCTCCACCAGGGGCCCAGCCGTGTATGTCTGCATTCAGATTCCTCAGTCCTTGGATGGGGTTTATGGCACAACTATCAGGGTGTCTGGCCATCCCATCACCAGAGTAGGTCAGTTCCTGCCGTCTCTCAACCATTGCCAGCAGTCTTTTGTGGGGGTATCTTTGTGGATCTCCTTGGGCCTCCCTAGCTCTCTGCTTCCTCCCCTTCTCACCTTCTCATGTGGTCTTCATTTACCATGGTTTCCTATTCCTTGTTCTCCCTCTCTTTTCTTGATCCAGCTAGGATCTCCCACTCTCTTTCCCTCGACCGTCGCCCTTCATTGTTCCCACTCATGACCAGGCTGTTCATGTAGATCTCGTCCATTTCTCCATGTCTTTTTTTGGGGTCCCGTTTTCCAGGTAGCCTCACTGGTGATGTGAGTAGCAGTCCAGTCATCCATGTTCCACATCTAGCATCTTCCTATGAGTGAGTACATACCATATTTGTCTTTCTGAGTCTGGGTTACCTCACTCAGGATGATTTTTTCTAGATCCATCCATTTGCCTGCAAACCGTATGATATCATTGTTTTTCTCTGCTGAGTATTATTCCATTGTGTATATGTGCCACAATTTATTTATCCATTCTTCAGTTGAAGGGCATCTAGGTTGTTTCCAGGTTTTGGCTATTACAAACAATGCTGATATGAACATAGCTGAGCAAGTGATTGAGCATTTCTTGGGTATATGCCCAGGAGTGGTATAGCTGGATCTTGGGGGAGATTGATTCCCAATTTTCTAAGAAAGCGCCATATTGATTTCCAAAGTGGTTGTACAAGCTTGCATTCCCACCAGTAGTGGAGGAGAGTTCCCCTAGTTCCACATCCTCTCCAGCATAAAGTGTCTTGTGGGAGTCAGTATTATTAACAACCCGATGACCTTTCTGCTATTTGTGGAAGCAGACCTCACCCACTTTTTTCTATAGAGATAAAATCACCCAAATCACCCAGAATGTTTATCCCAGACTTTCTCCCTAGACCTTTATCTTTAGCTTCCAGTTAATAAAATCCATCCGTAGGGGAGAGTGTCATATACCTTATGACCTGCTGACCTCTAAATCCACACTAGATTCTAAGCCTTCAAGCTATCACATGGACTTTGTAAAGGGGATTCTAAGTAGTCACACCTTAAACTTTATTGTCAGCCTTGATTTTGAATTCAGCCTTGATGTTGCTGGAAACCTGAAATGGGAATGACTATTGTCTGGGAACTTTTCCTCAAACTGCACTGTGTTTAAATATGCTGACATGAATCACCTCTCATCAGGGTCCCCAAGTCTAATCCAGGTTGATGAAGTCAATCGTAACCGAGCTTTCATCCTCACTTCTTCATGGTTCACTCTTTTGCCTGGATACCTGCAGGGTCCCCCTTATATGATTACCACTAATACTGCAAAAAGGAAAAGAAAAACCTGAATCTATACTATCCATAGACATGAGAATGTTGTTGCTCACTGGTAAAAGCTGCCGTCTGGGAACAGCACTGGAAGGGCAGGCGCTCTGAAACAGCTAGGGACAAACTCTTCAGTTTGTATGGTGACTTCACAGATGTGTTCCAATTACAAATATTTATTGAACTGTTTACTCTAAACTTGTGCCCTTTCCTTGTATATGCTATGCTTTAATCTTTAAAATGACATGCTACTATAAACCAAGATCGATAAAATAATTAGGAAAAGCTCTTGGGAACTGAATATATTATAGCAAAGAAATCAATAGAACATTTTGGTTGTAAAGTTCAAAAAATTCTCCCTGGAGGAAAATAGAAATAAATAAATATTATAGATACCAAATGACTAATACTGAGAAAACCAGAACATCAGCTGAGCATCAACATCTAATGTAATGGAGAACAAACAGGGGAGAGTGAAGAGGAGAAAATATAAAATAAAGAGTTCAAGAAATTCAGAGCATGTTTCTATAGGTATAAAGGTCTCTAGCAAGTTAATGAAAAAGGACAGAGAAGCCACAGTGTTTTAATGACTAGGATTCCAATTTAACCAAGATATGAAAAGAATATAAACATTTCTATAAATATTGATTTAAATATCATATGTAGACAGAGAAACTTTAGTAGCAAACGTAAATACCAAGCACAAGTCTTTAAAGTCATATCTCAAACTTCTAATACATGTATTTCTATACTAAAATGAACAGGAAATGAATTTCAATGTGAAAATAAAGTCACCAGCATTCTGAAGATTCTGTTCTCACAGAGACTTTCTTAACGCAGTAAAATTATTACATATTGAATGAGCAAAATATGAAAACTTAAAAATAGAATACAGTTCAGAAAAGTTTTGAGGAATAGGTAAGAATAGCATTAATGTGTTGGAATTGTGAACAAGTCTGACTGGAGTGTCAGCACTTCAAAGTGAAAGAACTTAGCAAATAATTGTGATCAAGCATAAGCAGGTGAATTAAATAATACACAAAGGTTTTGAGAGAGCTATCTAGGACAAGATCAGCAGTGAGGAGGACAAAAGATAACGATTCCATAAGAAGCTTTGGGAGGTTCATCAATACCTATTCATGATAATCCAGGTAAAGCCAGTTTTATACCTCCAACCCAGAGGGTGTAGAGAAGAGAACAGGTGCAGGCAATGTATTAATTCCTCATTCTCAAGAGGCAGAACACAGTGGATGCCTAAACTGTACAAATGTCGAATGAATTGCATAAATATGTTCACCAGAAGTATGGAGGTAAATATCATGTAACTTAATTGGGAATTGAGTTTTTTTTTTTTTTTTTTTTTTTTTTTTTTTTTTTTTTTTTTTTTTTTTTTTTTTTTTCTGAAAGAGACTTCTGTATAGCTTCCACTAACAGCTAGGCTTTTAATGTGTGTTATCATAATTTGATTACAATACAATGAATGGAAGCCAGGTGAAGCAGTTTTGTTTTATTTCACAGAACAACTCTGAGTACTTTTAGGAACATATTTCACAGTGCAGCATCAAAGTTATAGACATTTTTATTGAGTACACAGGGTAGTTATATTTAACATGAAAAAATGTATAATGAGGCAATGGAAGTTACATGAAGCTGTTCTCTGCTTGACAGCTTGTATGTCTCTTTATTTCTGTCCAATCATTGTCATCAGTAGGAATTTTGCTCTTAGAAAATGAAGGATATGAAAATTGGCATGTGGTTCCTAAAAACAATGAAATGATGGTAGCTAAAATCTTTGGGAAAGAAACTAGCACATCATAGAGAAACATCAATACACATAGCAAAGTGGATAATTCAAAGCATGGTGACTCTCATCTTCCTTTAGTGAAGAAACTGGAAATTCATGTCTCTCCATCATCCCCCAATAGAACTTCAATATTCTCCCAGGCCCTAGATGATGCTCCCTTTCGGGTTATATATTTCAACTTTATGGGTTATCATTGCTTCTTTCTTCTCTATTAAAATAGATTATTAAGGACAAGTAGTATTTCTTCATCACTGTGTTTCAACTATTTTTTGAGGGGGTGTTGTGGGAGGAAGCAGACATTCAATTAGTATTTATGAAAAGATTCTTTTACCTCTTGTGGTGTCTTAACACATAAAAGTAACTCTCTGTCTTGTCAATTGTGTTAAGAAGTAACTTAAAAGTAGGTAGGGTTAAACTTTTGGTCTGTGATACCAAAGCAGATCATCTTTAAAATGATTTTGGAACTTCTTTATCATCTCTTCATTGGACATAATTCACTTAAGTGAATATACCAACAAAGCAGATAGCTCTATCTGTGATGTTGAAGGGAACACATTGCACCATGGCATGCATATATCTCAGTACTCATCTAACTTCATGACTGTCAGCTGCTTTGGTATTGCCTTGGAGGGCAAGTCTCACAGGTTCTTTCTTCATACTCTTCACACTACACTAAGTACTGAAGATCCTGAGATGGGACAGTAGCTCTAAGACAGAGTTATAGAGGTGACTAGAAAAAAATTAAGACCAAAGAGAAAAATAAACACATGGAAGACTCCTAGGGGATAAATATTATGACAAGTGATCAATAGTGGTCTAAGGAAACACCACGAAGTTAACAAAATGACAAAAATTAATGAATATATGTCAACAACACCGAAAATTAACAGCCTTGATTTGCTAATGAAGAGAAACAGACTTTCAGGTTGAATTAGAAAACAGCAGTGAAATAGATACCATGATAGAGGGAGACATCATGGAGATTAGAGAAAAATCAGGTGCTAAGGAAGTTCCCAGGAATCCCCAGGGATGACTCCAACTTGGACTATTAGAAATAGTGGAGAGGGTGTCTGAACTGAACTGGCTTGCTCCAGAAATCAGATCGGTGAATACCCTAACTGTCATCACAGAGCTTTTCTCCAGGAACTGATGGAAGCAAATGCAGAGATCCACAGCCAGGCACCAGGTAGAGCTCCAGGAATCCAGTTGTGGAGAGAGAAGAGGGATTCTATGAGCAAGTGCATCAGGATCATGATAGGGAAACCTACAGAGATGACCAAACCAAACTAGTGGGAATTCTTGAAAGTTGGATCAATGGCTGTGGACTTCATGAAACTGGGCTGGGCCCTCTACGTGGCGAGACAGTTGTGTAGCTTGATCTGCTTGGGGGAGTCCCCTGACAGTGGCATTAGAATCCATCCCTGGTTCCTGAAGGGGCTTTTTGGAGCCCGCTACCTATGACTGGACATCTTGCACAGCCTTGAGGCACGGGGAAGGGCTTGGACTTGCCTCTACTGGATATGCCTCCTCATAGAAAGCCTTACCTTCTTGTGGCGGTGAGTGGGGGGTGGGCTGGAAGGGGGAGGCTGGGGGGTCAGGAGGAGGGATTGATTGGTGTGTAAAATGAATGGAAAAACTCTCTTAATAAAAGAAAAGAAAACAGGACTCATGTTTCTTCTGCCTCTAAGGATCAGACTTTATGACCAAATTGGACAATACCTTAGAATTAAAGAATGGGGAAAAACATAGTCTAAGCAAATGCAACTAAGACAAACATAGCTATTCTATCATCAGAAGAAATAGACTTGAAACTGAAACTGGAGAAGATAGATAAGGTCACTTTGTAATCATCAATGAACCTCCAAGAGGACTTTACAATTCTAAACATATATGCATCTAGTGCAGGCATACACAATTCCATCAAACAACTTATAGGCACAGGAAAATACTTTCTGAGTAGGACTTAGGTAGTTCAGAAAATAATACCAACAATCAACGATTGTTATCACATGAAGCTAAAAGGCATCTGTGCAGGAAAAGAAGCTGATAGAAGACAGCTATGTTCCCAATCAATTAAAAAATCTAAGTGGACAGGATTATGGAATACAAAGATATGAAAAAAGGCATGCACTGAAGCTTAAAGATCTAGTGGGGAAGCGGATGGGAGAACAGGAGAGATGAGGATGTAATGGATGGGTTAACCAAAACTAATGAATGATGGAAAAGTTGTATGCGGAATTCCACTAGTTAGTAAACACATTTCAAAGTATCACTTTAAAAAGGGGCCTTGCCTTGGAGGAGGTGGGGATAAGGGACGAGTTGGCAGTTAAGGCTGGGGAGTAGGAGGGAGGGAGAAGAGGGATATCTGTGGTTATTACGTAAAATAAATAGAAAATTTTTTAATAATAAAAATGAAACCAATATAAGCTGGAAGCAAGTAAACAGTTAAAATATGAAAAAAAATTCTCTTAGAATTAGCCTATGTGGGTGGACAATACAGGTCCCAGAAGACATAGTTTTTAAATGAAAATGTCAGTGCAAGGTGTGGGACACCTACCAAAAGAATGACATGGATTTGAAAGGGTGATTTGCTAGGGAGCTTACTGTAGAAGTTGTAGAAAAGAAATGAGGTATTGATATGGTCATATTTCATTGTATATATACATGGAATTCTCAAGAATAGGAATACATATAAGAAATATAAAATATGAAATAAGCATAATTTATACTGTCCAAACCATTAGACAATTTTCTTTATTCACTTAGCTGTAGTTAGGTCATATTACTGATCTTTTTCTTTTGTTAGTGGAAATAGTGGGGAAATTTAGGAATAGTTTTAATCAAATATTTAGGAATAGCAGTAATCAATTCTGAAGATGGACAAGTACTATTTTACTCTACTTTTTCATTTTCTGGCTATGTGCACACCATCAACCATAGTATAAGAAGGGAATGAGCCCATTTTCTCTCCTCCCTAGACCAAAACTGTGGTTCTATAACTCACTACTTTCTGCCAATATAAATGCCTACCTATATCTTTAAGATGTTAACAGACCAACGACTTCATCTTGAAGACAGACAAGAACTTTAGATAGTAAAATTCCCATCCTTTTTCAGTGCTGAAGACCTCAAGATGATGTGGAATCTTTACTGTAAAACTAAAAAAAAGAAAAGTTAGCATCCACCATTTCAGTCTCACTCAGGGGCAGTATCTGAAGTTTTCCTTTGTAAATCTAAAGCGAACATAACAAATTTATTATAGAAACATGCTTGGTTTATACATCCAGGTGTACAATTAACTAAAAGTAAAATTATAATACTTACACTTGTTCAGTGTTTTTAACCATTTTGATTAAAACATCTGAAAAATTTAATTTGACCATAAAAAAAAATCATGGCAAATATGTTGAAAAGCATCAAAATAATAATTATTGAGAATATGTCTTTTTACATTTTACTATTTTTGTCCTTGATGGCAAGAGAAGCATTAACAGAGAATACACATATGTCCCTTATACAGCCTGTGCCTTTATTTAAGGCGGGGATTTGATTCTATGAGCCTTTCTGTTTACTGGTACATATGACAAAGCATTTATATGTGAACTTCCACATATCTCTATTTTTGTGTACAGTTGTTTTAAAAATGGATATTTGATCATGCATTCTGTATAAAATAATTTAATATAATTATATACACTAAATACACCCTCTAATCACATTTTATAAACTAGAAACAGAAGAATAATTTAATGCACCCATATTACTAGAAAGAAAGGAAAGAAAAACCCACAAAAATGTAGATGACATCTCAAATATAATAATGGAACTAAAGAAAGTATGCACTTTTCTTCCTTTGAGAGTGTAGTAAATTGTGAAGTCAGAATTAATTACACACTTCTTGGAACAGTGTCACTGGCAACTCTTGTGTTGTAACAATGTATGATAATTGGAGGTATACAGAAGAACTTACTAATATCATGGTTGACATATAATTTGTGCCTCGAAATTACTTATTAAATCTATTACTAAATCTGAATCTTCATCTGCCACATGTTAGGGAAAATGAGTTTTCTTCATCTTCTATTTGTAGAGCACTCAATTTCATTCAACAGCTATAAAATTTCTACAATTATGGAATTGGTAATTCTTATTAATTTTATAAAGAAATGTTACAGTGAAACAGAACATTCAAAAGTGAAAATAAGATTTGAAATTGAATGTAATTATATTTATGAAACCTCACAATTTTGATTGTACTGCTTTATTTCTTCAAGCAGAATATATAACCAGAAAAACTAATCTTCAGAGCTTTGGAATATACTCTAGCCTTTTTGGCAAGATCTATGTGCTTGACTGAGAGAGAAGACTTCATAGAATAGCAGGGGAAAGTCATCATTCTCAACATCACCCTCACATACCTGCACTAATACTAACACTTACTCCTAAAACACACACACACACGTGCTTACACGCACATATATACAGACCTCACACACATACATGACAAGAAGGGAAAAGGAAATGAGTCTACAGTTTATACACTAACCCATACACACACACACACACACACACACACACACACAGTAAATGTAACATCATAGTACTTACACTTGTCCAATGTCTTTAAACATTTTGATTAAAAAAATCTAAAAAAAAAAAATTGGTTTTCCCATAAAGAACAGCCATGGCAAAGATGTTGAAAATATCTAAGTGACAATTATTGGGAATACATATTTTTATATTTTAATATTTTTGTCATCAGTGGCAAAAATCACCATGACCTGAGAGTACAATATGTCCCTTATATAGCCCGAGTGCTGTATTTCAGGTGGAGACTTTATTTCTATTAGCCTTTCTGTTATCTGGCACATATACCAAAACATTTACATGTGAATTTCACATACTTTTATATCTGTGTAAGTCTTTAAAAATGGATATTTGACCATGCATGTTGTGTAAAAATCATTCAATAGAGCTAAATTATACCCTTTCATCACATTTTACAAGCTAGAAACAGAGGAATAATTCAATGCACCACATATTACTAGAAAGAAAGAAAGTATTAATGATTTTATAAGAATATAAGTGAGAGTCAGTAACCATGCCTGCTATTTGTGCTGCTCCCAACTTTGATCAGAGGAGCTCCTTACTGCCGTGGGTAGTGGTGAATGCAGATCTGTGTTACTGTTCAAAAATGCTTAGAATAAGTAACTAAGTGCTCAGTGGTAAATGCAACATCCATAATGACTCCCCTCCCAAGGACTGTGAAACACTGGGGAATAGTAGGTGGTAAAAGTCAGAGGATGGGAAGAAGTGTTTTGACTTGCATCTCTCTAGACTTGCCATGACAGTTGCAGTTCTGGACTCACAGTTATATAGAGTGATAAACTCATGGGATTTACTTCTTTTCCCTTAATTTCATGTGCATGTGTGTGGTTTAAATATAATGTGTGCGAGCATGTTTCAGGGTTTGAATGTTAGTATAAGCACATACCATGGCTACTGCTACAAAAGAAAGAGTGATGTTTCTTTAGGAGTAGACATTGGTCGATTCCCTATGTCCCAATGGATGGCCATGTACATATGGCCAATGATAATTGGACTCAGTCAGTAAGAATTAACATAACAAACAAATAAATAAATATAAAAGGAGGGCAGGAAGTTGGAAGAGAGATATAATGGAGGAATCTGTCACTGGGGAAGTTAAAGGAGGGAATTGGTGGTCTATATTATTAAGATACATTTCATACATGCATAAATTTTTTAAAGAGTAAATAAACATAAATAAAAAAATTAAAGTATTCTTCAAAGAGGTGAACAATTTCCTACATTAAAATTAGTAGCTTGGCATAAAAAGCTAGAATATTAGAGACAAAAGTGAATAAATTAAGATAAACATACAAGTCAGCATGGCACAATTATTTCATACACTTATATATATATATGTTCCAAGTCCTCAAAAAACTTGAAAATGAAAGAAACTGAAATTATAGCAAAGAAGACTGTGAGAGCTTTAGCAACTGTGACGGTTTTAAGGAGAATGGCCCCCGTAGACTCATAGGGAGTAAAAATATTAGGAGGTGTGGCTTTGTTGGAGGAAATGTGTTGAGAGGTCCTGCTGTCAGAAGTTGCAGTCTAACGTGGCCTGGAATCTCTCTCCAACCTCAGCAACATTGAGGACTCCATCACCTTGGAGGGAGCTTTCTGTTGTCTATCTGACATTATCTGAAGAACGTCTCTATGCCTCGATGCCTGACTTATCTCTAGTGTGACCCTTCACATAGAACCCTGCAGAAGCTTTCCCCCTGCTGCCCATATGGTAACCAGAGTTGTACTAGGAGCTTTATGATAGGAATATGCTATTTAGTGTAAGTTAGGTGATGCCCTACCCTCTGCCCCCATCTTTTACATCTCCCCTCACTCTGGAATAAAGTTGAGCTGCCTCACTGAAGCTTTTACTAGGAGGGCTATTTCTGTCATGTTCACAGACCATACAAAGCTCTCTGTCAATGCTTCTGCCTCTCATGGACTGGAGGCCAATGGACCATGAAGAAAAAAGGGGTCCTACAGAGTGTGCCACTGGTGGTAGGATTTAAGGTTTTAGATGCTCAAGCTAGGCCCAGTGTCCACAGTCTCTTCCTGATGCCTTTGATGTGTATATAAAACTCTCAGCTATCTCTCAAAACCATGTATGCCTGTGTATCACCATGCTTCCCACCGTGATGACAATGAACAATGGATAGTGGGCTCTGAACTGCAACACATCCCAAATGAATGTTTCCTTTGTAAGTATTGCCATGGGCATGGTGTCTCTTCATAGCAATAGAAACTCTAAGACAGAAATTTGTAGCACAGAATAGAGTATTATTGTGATAGGTCCCAAGATGCCTTTGTTAGACAAATATGGAACACTTTGAGACTTCAGACTAGAAAAGTGATTGGACATTTTAAGTGTAGCTTAATGGGCCATACCAGTAGGAGCATGGAAGACAGTGGTGCTGAGGGTGATTTAAGCTGTGAGGGCACAACTCAAGAGGTTTCTGAGGAGAAGGTTTCTGAGGCCTAGAGACTGGGAAGAATATATATTATATTTACCCTAGAGACTGTTCTTATGATATTTTGATGAACAATGTGGCTGCTTTTTGCCTTTGTCTGAAAAGTCTGTCATGTGGTGATATTGTGTCCCCCACTATATTGTGCACTATGGTGGTATTTTATTTGTACTGAAATGTGATTTTAATTGTATGTTAATAAATAAAGTTGCCTGGCGGTCAGAGCTATCAGAGCCATAACAAGAGTGTGGTGGTGGTGGCATATGCTTATAATCTCAGCACTTGGTAGGCAGAGCTAGGTAAGTCTCTGTGTGTTCAGGGATACAGCCAGTATTGGAGACACATGCCTTTAAGACCTGGAGGGCTGTACATACAGGCAGTGACGAGGCAGTCATGTGTTTGGGTTTACAACCAATGAGAATGGAGAACAGAAAGACTATATAAAGACAAACACACAGGAAGTAGGTCTCTTTTTTGGAGAGGTAGGACCACCCCAGGAGGAAGGCTAAGGTTTTAGCTCTGAGCTTTGACCTCTTGGCTTTCTTCTTTACATTGGTTCTGTGTTTCTGATTTAATAAGACCGTTGGTTACATCTACAAATAGCGCCCAATGTGTTGGCAAGAGTTTCCACCTAAAACCTGAGAAATGATTCTAAAATGGAGCTAAAAACAGCTTCCTAATTGTGTCTCTCAAATGAGTGGCAGCTTGCCCATTTGAGCTATTGTGGGCTCCTGGAGTGCATGCACGACCTGCAGTATGGCAGGAATGAGACCTCTGCAAGTAGCACAGTAAGCTGCATGGTGGATTTGGCCTTTGCTAATATAAAACAAAAAAGAGGTTTCTGGGCTACATGCTGCTTGGATAAAAGCATAGACCCATGATAGCTCCCAGAGCTGGCGGTAAATGCACCACCACCATGTTGGGAAGCTAAGGTGGGCAAAGCCAGCAGTCATAGCGCCGTTTCAGTCTTATAAATGCTGCAGTTTAAAGCAATAGATTCACAATAAGACAGATTCAGATGGAACAAGACTTTAAATGCTTTACAATGTGTGTAAAATGTACGTAGGCTTGGAAGAGAGAGAAAAAGGAATATATATATATATATATATATATATATATATATATATATATATAAAGAAATAGATAGTTTTTAAAAATAAAGTCTTTAAAGAGACAATAAAATTAATATAAAAAATAAACCACATAAAGATGAATATTACACAGAGAATCCGGATTGTGTTGTCTTTGGGATTTTTAACTGCAGAAAAACATTTGATTGTAAAATATGGTGAGTTAAACCAATATGTATATTTTAAAGATTCCTTGACTTTGAAATTTGCATGTAAGGATGTGTTGCTTTGGAAAGGAGACTCTGCTTTTGTTCCAGATTAAGATACATCAGGTTTGACCAGCCAAGACCCCCTGAAAGCTCTCCGATGACACCATGACCCAGATAATCCAATGTCCAGATTGGATTCAAAGCAACTGGCTCAGACAATACAGCCTCATGGACTATTCCATAATCCTAAAACTTTCTTTGTGTCCCCATAAAATACAATGCCCCCCTCCATCAGGAAGTAGTAAGAGAAGCTACACCCAAATTCCCAAATTATATGTAATTTTACTTTGGTAAGGAAGGTTAAAACCTTCCTTTTTGAAAAAAAATGGGGGGAGTGCTGTGGGATGGATGGTCTGTATGGCAAATGTGTTTCTCTGATTGGATAATAAATAAAACACTGATTGGCCAGTGGCTAGGCAGGAAGTATAGGCAGGACTAAGAGAAGAGAAAAGAAAGAACAGGAAGGCAGAAGGAGTCACTGCCAGCCACTGCCAACACAAGCAGCATGTGAAAATGCCGGTAAGCCACGAGCTGCATGGCAAGGTATAGATTTATGGAAATGGATTAATTTAAGCTATAAGAACAGTTAGCAAGAAGCCTGCCACGGCCATACAGTTTGTAAGCAATATAAGTATCTGTGTTTACTTGGTTGGGTCTGAGCAGCTATGGGACTGACAGGTGATAAAGATTTGTCCTGACTTTGGGCCAGGCAGGAAAACTCTAGCTAGAGTGCACTTTAAAAAACTTATCAGGAGTCAGAGAACAGAGCAGCAACTAGATATAGAAACCAGAAAATGGTGGCACACACACCTTTAATCCTGGCATTCTGGAGGCAATATCTGTGAATTCAAAGCCACACAAGAAACAGCCAGGCTTGATGATACATGCCTTTAATTCCAGGAAGTGATGGTAGGAAGCATAAAGGTATATAAGTTATGAGGACTAGGAACTAGAGCTGCTTAAGCTTTTAGGGTTTTTGAGCAGCAGTTCAGCTAAGATCCATTCTGATAAAGACACAAAGGCTTCCAGTCTGAGGAAATAGGATCAGTGGAGGAAGCTGTGGCTTTTTCTGCTTCTCTGATCTTGAAGCATTCACCCCAGTACTTGGCTTCAGGTTTGATTTTATTAATAAGACCATTTAAGATCTGTATTACACTGTCTCAGGTTAAATTAAAGAGTTTTGGATTAATTGGCATTAGCAGAGGAAATCTCAAAGCAGTCTAATATTGATTCTGTTGTGTGGTTATCAGTATTTACTTTTATGCTGATTTATAATGAAAAGGAGCAAGCTGAACAAGAAAAAATACAAAATTTACATTTTGAGGAGAATAGGTACACTGGGAAGTAAAAATAGATTAAAGTGGAAGAAAGGGAGTGACGACTTCAGATCAAGACCACACCCAGCTAAGACTCCTACTTATGAAGAGAAATTAAGGGTAAGTGAAAAGAAGTTAAGAAAAGCTTATGGCCAGGTGGTGGCGGCACACACCTTTAATACAAGCATTTGTAGAACAGAAGCAGGTGCTCAGCTTAGTCTACAGAGTAGGATCCAGTACAGCCAACCTTAGGCAGTAAAGGAAACCATCCAAAACAAAAAGCTGGTGAAGACATAACTGAACAAAGGGCCAATGTTCCAGCACCAGCAAGCAGCAGAACTTGGTAGTTTCTGCCACATGGTCCTGGCTTTAACATCAAGGATAGAAGTAAAGGGTTATAGAATCTCCATTCACAGCTAAAAATTGTCTTTGAGGACAGGCATGTGTCAGGGGTGTTCGTGAATAGGGCCTTGAAAAAATATTGGGTGAGTCTGTGAAGGTAAAGTATGGATTGCTTTGGACATCCCAAAATATTGGAGATGCCAGAGCCATGGACTGCAGCCCAAGGAGAATTGCTAACAAGGAGTGAAATAAGCCCAAAAGAAAGAAAACTGTTGTAGTCAACAAAGCTAAAAGTAGTGGAAAATATAAAGTGCACTTTGACATCAGACTTGGAGATACAGTTATTGGAATATGTCCAATCTGGTTTTTGTTTTGTTTTGGTTCAGTATTTCCCTACTATATTCACTTTTTTCCCTTTTGGAATGGTAATGTATATCCTGTGCCACTGTGTATTGGAAGTATGTGATCTGCTTTTCATTTTGATTTTATAGGAAATTACAGTTAAGATATTGCTTGATTCTCAGAAGAGACTTTAAACTTTGGACTTTTAAACATTGACACTGTGATAGACTACAGGGACTTTTGAAGTTGGACTGAATGCAGTTTTGCATTATGATATGGCTACCAGCTGATAGGGGCCAGTAAGTGGAATGTGGTGGTTTGAAAGAAAGTGGCCCCCATAGACTCATAGTGACTGGCACTATTAGGAGGTGTGGCATTGTTGGAGGAAATGTGTCATTGGTTGCATGCTTGAGGTTTCAAAGCTGAAGCTGGGCAGAGTGTCTCACAATCTCTTCTTGTTGCTTTTGGATCTGGATATAGAACTCTCAGATTCCTTTATAGCACCACGTATGCCTGCATGCCACCATGCCTCCAACTATGTCAATGTACTAAATCTCTGAGCTGTAAGCCTTTCTTAATTAAATGTTTTCCTTTATAAATATTACTGTGGTCATGGTGTCTCTTCACAGCAATAGAAATCCCAACTAAGACAGCAGCATTGGCTTTAGGAAACAACTAAAAGTCAACAACTGAGAAAGAAGTCAGAATATCAATAAATTGGAAGATAAAATTATTGAAGACTCTCAAGGAAGTCTGGTCTGAGAAACCCCAGTTCTGTTGAAGGACAGAAATAACCAATGAATTTATTGAAAATCTTAGAAAAACTGATTCCTCCAATCCTGGAATATTGGAAGCAAGACACTTTAATAATCACTCATACCCCAGATTAACAATCCATAAAAATTGAGTAAATATTCTTGAAGAAGCAGGTCAATATGTTTAGATGTTGATCCTTCACATTAAATAATTCCATAATTCCATACTAGTCTTTCTTAAAATAATGTTTAAATTAGAGATTATCTAACCTTACCACCATCTAGCATAGCTGTGAGCACTAAATGCCAAACTCCTCACCTTAAAGCTGGTAGATTATAATGAGTGCTTTATAATTATTTGTAAAGTATGAATGTAAAATTAAAGATTACCAAACATTTGATGAAAGATATCCATATGAATGAATCAAAACAGGAAGAAAAGTCCATAAATGAAATATGTAATTGTTTTAAGGAAACCTTACTTTAATATGACTTCCACTGCCCTTGAAGAGATAAGAATGTCATCTAAATATAAAATGTGTAGGGTACTGTGAATGTAAATCCTTGACATAATATGTTCTCAGAGAACAAACTTTAAGCATGTCACATTGGTTGTAGTTCCATCTTATCTAGGTCATTATCCCACATTACTCCTGGACAATATTTGATAACCATTCCTTTGTATATAGTCTTGTATTAAGTTAGAACCTTCTTATTTAAACAAAAGGGGGAGATGTAGTGGGTAGCCATTCCAGCTCTGATCTGGAAGTTCCAACCCCCACTGAGGCTTCGGTAACTGTCACTCCTACAAGGCAGGGCCAAGAGAGGACCCAGAAGACCCAGGATCTGGATGGGATGACTATCATGGTTCTTGAACCAAGGACGCTGAAGGTAGACCAAGCAGAGTTCTCCAGAGAACACCACTGGACTGCACTACACCTTTCCCTGACCCTGTGACCTATCCCTTCACTTGTAAGTTACCCCACAAAATAAACCTCCTTTTTAACTATGTGGAGTGGCCTTAATAGTTTCACCAATAGCAGGGAGGAGCATGGTGGCATGCAGGCATACATGATGTTGCCTAAATCTTGATTAGAAGGCAACAGAAAGTGGCTTTCTCACTGGGGGTAGCTTGAGCATAAGAGACCCCAAAGCCCACTTCCACAGTGACACACTTCCTTCAATAAGTCGATACCCACTCCAAAAAAGCACTAATCCCTTTGAAGGCCATTTTCTTTCAAGCCACCACAATGTCCTTACTATATATCCACACATTTTCCTGTCATAATAAAATTCATCAGCTATTCCTTCAAGGCATTTCAAGTATATATTTTATTGTGGATAACTTCAGGCTTACAGTATTTTTATAGAATACATATCTCTGTGATGGTTATTTTTTGTTGTCAATTGGCATGCATTAAAATTGATTATGAAAAAAATCTAAGTCTATCTGTGTGAGCATTTCCCAAAAAAATTTAGCTGAGGATGAAAAACCCACTTTGCATATAAGTAGCACCATGCTGTGCACTGGGTTCCCCAGCAGCATATAAAGGAGTAAGTGAGCGATTCGCCAGCATTCATTTTAACTGTGTATTAAATGTGCACAGCCTGTCTCATACTCTGCTGCGGTGGCGGTGCCTTCACCAGTGTGCCGCTTGGATGATGGATTGGTTTGTGCCCTCCTGAGTTTTAGGCGTGTTTGGGTCCTATTCTCTGTCACTATGCCACTGTTCCTCCCTTTGTAACTAGAGGATTTGTTTACTGTTATATGTAACTTTTATTTTGGAATTTATAGGTGCTAAGAGGTCTTTACTTACTTTCCTGACAGATGCATGGTTGATTAATTCTGTGGTCTTTCAGAGATTGATGAAATATGTTGTTGTGTCTGAAGACATGAACATGAGATGTTAGATATTCGGATGGACTGTTTTGATTTAAATATTTTCTGGGTGTCAAGATGTCCAGGGTTGGATTTTTGATGGTTAATTTTGGTGCTTCGCTTAACAAGATTTAGAATCACTAGCTGATAAATCTCTGATCATGTCTGTGTGCTCATGTCCAAGGAGGTTTAATCTAGTTAGAAAGACCAAACCCAACATTAGGCAGCACCATTCCAAAGTGTGGGGCCCCAGGCTTTACAAAAATGAAAACACCAGAAGTACCAGCATCCATCTCTATTTGCTTCCCAGATGTAGATGTGATGTGACCTGTCTAGTGTTCCTAACATTGGGCCTCGCCAACTGTGAACTACTCCTCAAATCATAAGTCACAGGAAGTCCCAAAGTCATCTTACAGGTATTTGTGACAATAATGATGAAAATAATACATTTTTTTTTCTAACTGCAACTTTTTACTTTTGTACACTATTGTCATACCCATTCTACTTTCCTGGTCACCAGCATTCTCTTTTCTACTTCAACAAGGTTTATTTTGTTTAATGTTTTTAGATTTCCAGATTTCCAGATGATACAGTGCTGTATTTCCATTTCTTAGATCAAACAAACAAACACCAAAACCAAAACCAACAACAAAAAACTTAGGCCTGCATGACACCTAATCATTTCTAACTTCAAAATGCTGAGTGCTCTGGAATGTTCTCTATACTGTGAATGTGTTGCTCTGATTTATTGATAAATAAAATGCTGATTGGCCAGTAGCCAGGTAGGAAGTATAGGATAGGCAGGACAAAGAGAGAGGAGAATTCTGGGAACAGGAAGGCTGAGTCAGGAGATGCTGCCAGCCACCACAACCATAAGAAGATGTAAAATACTGGTAAGCCACAAGTCACATGGCAAGGTATAGATTTATAGAAATGGGTTTATTCAAGATATAAGAACAAGATAGCAAGGAGCCTGCCACAGCCATACAGTTTGTAAGTAATATACGCTTCTGCGTGATTATTTTATATTTGGGCTGCGGGGCTGCTGGGGGCTTGGCGGGACCCAGAGAGAAACTTTCCCGCTACAGCTGAGTCCTCAGTTTCCTCCACATGCACTAAGCCCGTGGTAGCTTGGGGCAACATATCTCTTGATAAGATGGAGAAAAGATCTAATCAGTTTCCTTCAACATGCTTTCTATAGACACTATAGTCACTTTCATGGAATCAACCAGAGAGAATAATTTAAACATACCTAAGGTAAGATAATGTCTGTCTTTGTTCCAGCGGCTCCAGTGACTGACTACCCATTTCAGTCACAGTATACTTCACTCCTGTTAGCTGTTAGGATAACAGCTCCACTCCTGTTAGCCATGCTGTGTATCACCTGGTCTCCATTTAGTATTTGACTTCATTTATTATTTTATTCTTCGTTGTTTACTTGGCACTCACACCACTGGCTTGTTTACTATTTCTCAGACAGGACAAATCTTTAGTTCTTGGCAATGGCTATTTTCCTCCCTGCTGTATTATATTCTACTTATCTCCTAGGTTAGATATCAGTATGGTATATGTATTCTCTAACTCACAATAACGAAATTTCACATCATGCCTTCTCTGCAACCCATGGTTACAAGCTTGCACAGGCTTCAGATAGTAGACTGCCCACATTTTTGAAAATATACAAGTTAGTTATTGGTGTCTTCAAAGTGCTGATTCACAAATATGTTAAGTAACTAATTATCTCACTGCTCCTTGTACATTTTTCTTTCTTGTTTTTTTTAAATCATAAGTAAAACATTTATTTTTAATTAAAATAATATCTTGAGAAAAATTAAATACCTAATTTCAAAATAAAATACAAAAAATTATTTTTTTTTCTTTTAGGCTATTTTTTTGAGATGGTTTTTTGCTATGTAGCCCAGACTCCTTACAAAAGCACATACTCTAAAATCATCCTGGTTAAGCTCCCAGAGTGTCTGAGAAAGCACATATGCGCCATTACTCCTATTTTTTTTGTCATGATATTTAGCCCAAAGCTGTCTCAAGCTGGAGAGGCTCATGGTTTTGTCTCCTCAGTACTGCAATTAGAGGCATGTGACCATGCTCTGGATATTTAAAATTAAAAAAAAAATAAAAATATACCTAATATTACCTATTTTTGTTCATAATTTCTTACACACTTTAACTGTGTTGATTAATACTGTTATCCCCCATGTATGTATTTAGAAAAGTGATCATACATAAAAATTCCGAAATAACACATTCCCCTCTGTATTCATTGATTACATACCAAAAATATTGAATAAAGCAATTTCTGTACTGATTGTGTACAAGCTTTTTTCTTGTCATGATTTCCTAAATACCACAATAAAGCAACTATTTACACAGGATTTTTCATTTTGCTATATACTATAAATAATTTAGAAATTATTTAAAATATGTGAGAGTACAAATATCACACTATTTATCTGCAGGATTTCAGCATCTGGGGATTTCAATTTGGACATAAGCCCTGGAGTCAATTCTTCTGGACGCTAGAGGGATTACAATACCTATTTTATAAATGAATTGCTGTTAACACAAATAAGCCTTTTCTACTCTAAGAAGACAACCAAGAAGACACATTTACAGATCCATTTAACTTCGAAGTGAAATATGGTCATTGAACTTAGGCAACAGACTGTTAACAGATGTGTCCAACTTTTTCCCTGGAGGAGGTATGCCTTCAAACTACCTAGAGTACCAGTTTACTTTTGTATCACACAAAACAAAGCACAGCACAATTCTTATGTCAGTACAAGAACATTAAGTGATTCCATCTTTTTTCTGCTGTAATAGTCGCAGACCTCATTACAGTTATAGGGTTATGAAGGTGAGAAATATAAACATACCTAGTCAAAGGAGTGTTTTCATGATTTTTACTTGAGAGAGAGAGAGAGAGAGAGAGAGAGAGAGAGAGAGAGAGACCCAATTATTTTTAAACTGAGTGGTTTCAAATGGCTGTAGCACTTCAATATTGATGTACAATAGTACTATTTTCTTCTCTTTGCTGATATTTTCTGTTTGTGTCTTTGCTGTGTTCACATAATGGCTACACTTGTGTTTAGCTTGATATAGAACATCATCAACTTGTTTGGTTAATTTTCTGAGAATGTTTTAGTCCCCAAACCTCTCCTTAAAGGAGATAAATACATTGAATTATGAAAGAAGTTTAGAATCCAACACCAACTCCCTTTAATATGACTATTGTGCTGCTGATTCTTTATCTAATAACAGATGCCATTTCACATTTCATTTACAGGTGACTCATTTCTTTGGGTTGCAGTCTGAATGTCTTTACCTCAAGCAAAGTTGAACTGAACAACTGGGAAGGTTAGTTTCCCCCGTTATATGTACATTAGAGTTATCTACTTCATGTTATTTAAAGTTTTTAAATTTTATGTCATTGATTAATGTGTTTTAGCATAATTTAACGATTCTAGAATAAGAAACAGTTGTCTATTACTCAATGGTTATTATCTGGTAAGTATTCAATTCATATTTGTCAAGGAAATAATAATCAAATAATTTTATATGTCTATAACTGACTTTATTTAGTAGAGAGTACCTCAATAAGATGGTATCTGCCATGTCCCACTTTAAATGTTTATTAGCTAGAATTAACTGCTTCAATAGCTGTAACATATGTGATAGTTCAGTGAAGTGACTACTCTGAGTGCACAAAGTACTGGATTTGTTCCTAGCACCACATAAACTAAGCTCAGTGGTATATGCCTATAGTCACAAACTTGGGAGCTGGAGGCAAGAGGATCAGAATTTCAAGGTCATCTTCAGTGATATAGCAAATCCAAGGCCAGACTGAACTATGTGAGACTCTGCTTTTAAAAGCTGTTATGTCATTAAAATTAACTTTTAGTCTTGCTAGTAACTATAGAGGGGTAAGATGATACAGTATACAGTTAAATAAAGGGCACATCAATTTCTTCACACCAAACATCATTACAAATAATAGATAGCATTTGTACTTTTTAATTTTATCACAAGATTAAATTCTATTTATGAGCCTGATTATTATGTTTAACAATAAGAGTATACAAGAAGTTTTATTTATTTCTCTTTTATTAAAAATCTAAAATTAATATTATTATAGTTGAATTCATGTATAATTTGTTAACTACAGTTTGTGAGCCACCTTGTTTTCACAGTCTTAAATTAAGATAGGATGATAATACTGGCCTTTTGTAAGTCTCCAGTGACAATGTTTAGTAACAAAAACAAATTTAAGAATTAGTGAAAGTCCAGGAAAGTCGCAAAGCTACACAGAGAAACCCTGTCTCGAAAAACAAAAAAAAAAAAAAAAAAAATTAGTGAAAGGCTTTGGTACAATAATTCCTCTTAAACCAGTGCACTGGAAATAATTATGTCTATGTCTCAGGCTGTATGGTGACCTTTAATGTAAAACTTCCTGAGTTTTAAACTTCTAAGAATTGCTATCTACCAGCTGGTCGCTGGAAATCATTTCAGAGTTAAAGACAACCTAACATCCCTATTATAGTAACTAGGATTATTGTATAAATTCTCATTTGTCCTGTAAATCACAACTATTTCATTAATACCACACTATTTCAAGGAATATTTTAGATACCAGATACACAAGACAGTATTTTATACAGTCTCTGTTGTCAGGTTGCTTGCACTTCATCTGAAGGACACATGATCATTGTAATATGAAAGTACTCCACAGCAGCCACATAATAAATCCAGAAATATGTAAGTGCTCTGAACAAAATTAAATGGGACAGAGAATAAAATTGTAGCAATCCTTTTGCTAAGATGATTCAAAATGGACAGGGTCATGAAGTTCTGTGTAGCTACACAGTCAGGAGAAATCTTTGTCACCCATCAGTCCCACAGCAACTCAGACCCAACCAAGTAAACACAGAGACTTATATTGCATACAAACTGTATGGCCATGACAGGCTTCTTGCTAACTGTTCTTATAGCTTAAATTAATCCATTTCCATAAATATATACCCTGCTACGTGGCTTGTCATGGCAGAGGCTGGCAGTGGCTCCTTCTGCCTTCCTGTTCTTTCTTTTCTTCTCTCTGTTAGTCCCGCCTATGCTTCCTGCCGAGCCACTGGCCAATCGGTGTTTTATTTATTGACCAATCAGAGTAATTTGACATATAGACCATCCCACAGCACTTCCCCTTTAATTTTTTTTTTTAAAGAAGGTTTTAACTTTTACACATCTCCAAAGCCAGCTTGGTATATTTGGGAATTTGGACATAGCTTCTCTTACTACTTCCTGCTGGAGGGGGGTGCTGTATCTTATGGGGACATCAAGAAAATTTTAGGATTATGGAGTAGTTCATGAGGCTGTATCATCTGAGCCAGTTGCCTTTAAACCATTCTGGATGTTGGATCATCTGGACCATGGTGTCATCAGAGAACTTTCAGGGGGTCTTGGCTGGTCAAACCTGATGTATCTTAATCTGGAAAAAATCCATAGCCTCTGGCTTTCTGTGGAAACAAAAGCAGAGGCTCCTTTCCAAAGCACCATATCCTTACATCCAAATTTTGAAGTCAAGGTACCTTTAAAATATACATTTTGGAATAACTCAACAGCTTTTGCAATCAAATGTTTTTCTTTAGTTACGAATATCAAAGAGAACATAATCCAGATTCTCTGTGTGGTAGTCATCTTTACATGGCTTATTTTTTTTTTTCCTTTTTTTAAATTTTTTTATTATTTTATTTTACAATACTATTCAGTTCTAGATAATAGCCACAGATTACCTTGTTCTCTCCCTTCCTGCCCCCTCCCCTTCCCCCCAGCCCACCCCCTATTCCCACCTCCTCCAGAGCAAGGCCTTCCCTGAGGACTGAGATCGACCTGATAGACTCAGTCCAGGCTGGTCCAGTCCCCTCCTCCCATATTGAGCCAAGCGTCCCTGCATAAGTCCCAGGTTTCAAACAGCTAACTCATGCAATGAGCCCAGGACCTGGTACCACTGCCTAGATGCCTCCCAAACAGATCAAGCCAATCAACTGTCTCACCTATTCAGAGGACCTGATCCAGTTGGGAGCCCCTCAGCCTTTGGTTCATAGTTCATGCATTTCTACTCCTTTGGCCATCTTTCCCTGTGCCCCATCCAACCTTAAATCCAAGTGGATTAAGGACCTCAACATAAATCCAGCTATTCTGAACCTGCTAGCAGAGAAAGTAGGAAGTAGTCTTGAAAGCATTGGCATTGGAGATCACTTCCTAAATATAACGCCAGTAGCACAGACAATGAAAGAAACAATCAATCAATGGGACCTCTTGAAACTGAAAAGCTTTTGTAGAGCAAAGGATATGGTCAACAAGACAAAGTGACAGCCTACAGAATGGGAAAATATCTTCACCAACCCCACATCTGACAGAGGACTGATATTCAGAATATATAAGGAACTCAAGAAATTAGACATCAAAATGCCCAACAGTCCAATTGAGAAATGGGCTATAAAACTAAACAGAGAATTCTGAACAGAGGAAACTCAAATGGCTGAAAGACATTTAAGGAATTGCTCAACATCCCTAATTATCAGGGAAATGCAAATCAAAACAACTCTGAGATACCACCTTATGCCTGTCACAATGGCTAAGATCAAAAACACTGAAGACACTTTATGCTGGAGAGGATGTGGAACTAGGGGAACTCTCCTTCACTGCTGGTAGGAATGCAAGCTTGTACAACCACTTTGGAAATCAATATGGTGCTTTCTTAGAAAATTGGGAATCAATTTCCCCCAAGATCCAGCTATACCACTCTTGCGCATACATTCAAGAAATGCTCAATCACACTATAAGAGCACTTGCTCAGCTATGTTCATATCAGCATTGTTTGTAATAGCCAAAACCTGGAAACAACCTAGATGCCCTTCAACTGAAAAATGGATAAATAAATTGTGGCACATATACATAATGGAATATTACTCAGCAGAGAAAAACAATGACATCATGAGGTTTGCAGGCAAATGAATGGATCTAGAAAAAATCATCCTGAGTGAGGTAACCCCGACTCAGAAAGACAAATATGGTATGTACTCACTCATAGGAGGATACTAGATGTGGATCAAGAATGACAGGACTGCTACTCACATCACCAGTGAGGCTACCTGGAAAACAGGACCCCAAGAAAGACACGAGGATTGCCCAATGATGGAGAAATGGCTGAGATCTACATAAACAACCTGGACATGAGTGGGAACAATGAAGGGTGAGGGTCGAGGGAAAGAGAGTGGGAGATCCCAGCTGGGTCAAGAACAGAGAGGGAGAACAAGGAATAGGAGTCCATGGTAACTGAAGACCACACGAGAAAAGGAAGAAACAAAGTGCTAAAGAGGCCCACAGAAATCCACAAAGATACCCCCACAAAAGACTGCTGGAAATGGCCAAGAGACAGCCGGGTCTGATCTACTCTGGTGATGGGATAGCCAAACACCCTAATGGTTGTGCCAGAAACCCCATCCAAGACTGAGGAATCTGGATGCAGAGATCCACAGCTGGGCCCCAGGTGGAGCGCCGGGAGTCTAGTTAGTGAGAAGGAGAAGGGTTTATATGAGCGAGGGTTGTACGTGGTTATTTTTTATATTACCTTGAGCCTATTGCTTTAAACTGCAGCCTTCTAAGCCTGAAACATCTCTGTGGCTGCTGGCTCTCTCCACTTCAGCTTCCCAACATGACAGTGGTATGTTTTCTGCCAGCTCTGTGAGCTATCAACTCTCAGAAATAGTGGGTCTATGTTTCTATCAAAGCAGCATGCATCCCAGAAACCTCTTTTTGTTTTGTACTAGCAAAGGCTAAATCCACCACGCAGCTTAATGTGCCACTTGCAGAGGACTCATTCCCACCATACTGCAGGTTGCATGCCAGGAACCTACCATAGTACATAGTAGCTCAAAAACGAAGGCTGCCACTAACTTGAAAGAGACAACTAGGAACTGTTTATAGCTCTCTTTTAGAATCTTTTTACTCAGGTTTTAGGTGGAAACTCTTGCCAACATGTTGGGTGCCATTTGTAGCTAGAGCTTTCTTGCCTTGCCCACAGTCATGACAAATCTTTGTCACCCTCCAGTCCCACAGCCATTCAGACCCAACCAAGTAAACACAGAGACTTATATTGCTTACAAACTATATGGCTGTGGCAGACTTCTTGCTAACTGTTCTTATAGCTTAAATTAATCCATTTTCATAAATCTATACCTTGCTACATGGCTTGTGGCTTACCAGCATCTTCACATGGTGCTTATCATGGCAGAGGCTGGCAGTGTCTCTTTCTGTCTACCTGTTCTTTCTTTTCTCCTCTCTGTTAGTCCTGCCTATACTTCCTGCCTAGCCACTGGCCAATCGGTGTTTTATTTATTGACCAATCAGAGTAATTTGACATACAGACCATCCCACAGCAGTTCTGGATAAAGTACACCTTAGCATATATTAAGGAGTCATTAAATAATTGCTAAAGTATGTAAAGAAGCAAATGTATACAAATTACATGAAGCAATGGTTGTAGAAAGAATGATAGGCAAGATTTGCATAAGTTTTGTTCATGAGAAAAAATGCAGTTTAGGGAGTCAGGTAGGAAGTTATTTAGAGACCACTGAAAGGTTAGCATCATCTGGAAAACAAAAAAAAAAGCTAAATGTGCAGTAATTATATCAAACAAGAGTTCTAGGAATACAAGAAAACAAGCATAGCATTTTGCTGAAAGAAGACCTGCTTAGTCAATATGGCATCCTTTCTCATTTATTTGATATCACTCTAGTAGAATCTCTCACTTGATACAAATGGTGAGTATTTTCCCAAAAGAAAATTAGAATGTTATACATTTCCTCATGGACTATTTTCCATCACCTTAACAATCATAAATAAATTAGAAATATATTGGTTCTAAAACACTGAAAAATATTTGCTGAGGGAAATACATTCTGTTTTTTCAGTCCTACTCTCTTTTCCCTATGGGTTGATTTTATTATTTTTTTGAGAAATATATTTAAAAAGTGATATATTGCTTTTTTCAGTGCATAAGAACATGGGTCCATAGTTTTAAATTGGGCCCAATGGGATTAACAACAAAGTCACTGGGGAAAGTGCTACCCAAACAGAAAAGTCACTTTTTAGTTATACCTATAATTAAAAACAAACAAACAAACTTGTGTCTCTGAGATGCTTATATGTATATGACTATATATAATTTAGGTAATCTTTGCTTGTATTTTTATTTTCAAAATATAGATAGAAATGAGTACTGGGGATGCACTATTCACCTATATAGACACTGGATATAGATAAGAGATATACAAAGTGTAGAGAAAATAGATGTGTATAAGCTTATTTACTCAGTTAAACATATATGTCAAAAATACAGCTAACACTTCTAATTTAGATACACTAATAAGTATTTGTCATCTTTGCAGAACACTATTAATCTTCTATTTGTCTTCTTGGGTAAAAATGTATCCTGCTGCGGGCCGCAGGAATATATCATAAGAACTCAGCTGGTTATGGCAAAGTCACTACCTGGAGGGATCAGGGAATTCCTCCAGAGGAAGCCAAATCCCAAGGAGTTTTTGTTGTTACTTGGCTTGTTATATACCAGCTGTATTCTGTTATGAAAATCATGTGTGCCTTCATAGTTTTCCCAATTGATTTTTCCCTAAGAAGGGCTAACAATGTGGACTGACATACACATTCCAGGCATTTGGAGAACTGCCTCAGGAAAGGCTTTCTCTGGAATCAGATATCTCCCCTAGCCACTTTCAAGGACTAAAGGAGACATCACCCAGGTGGTCACCCAATTTCTGAGGATTAACAGTGATAACAACCCACAGGCGAGTCTCCTGACTTAAGGTAAATTCCACAAGGGGACACCGCCTAAGTCAGGTAGACATTAAGTAATAGCTTTACACAATTTAGCTCAGACCCCTCCTTCTTACATCCTTACTAACTTTATAGACCTCTAACTACTTACCTAACCACTTCTAGGAATATTTAGATAACATTCTGCGCTAACAGCTATGCTCAGCCAGAACCCCAGTTCAAGCCTCCCTGTAATTATCATCATTGGCAGCATCAGGCCAGGTGCATCCCCAGACAGAGGAAGTACCTTATTAGAGATACTCTAATACTCTCTAAGAACAGACTTAAGCATCCAGGCTACCTGTTTGAGAAGGCCTGGTGGATGTGCTAATTAAGCTTAACTTCCTCCCTTCCCAAATCTTACCTCCAGTTCCAGATCTCCCTTTAACTATCACCAGAGGCATCTACCTGTACACAGGTTGCCTAGAGACTGAGCACACTTTCCCCCACCCTGCAGAAAAACAGCAGACAACTTGGACAGATAGGAGCCACAGGAAAAAAGAAGACAGTTTTATTTTTCTCCCATTGACCTAGCAACTTATAGATTTTTAACATCTTTTACCAAACACATTTAAGATTATAGTTGTGCACATAAGATCCCTCTTCTTAGATATTATCCGTATTTAGCCTTTAGTTAATTCATTAGTCACTTCCCCTTTGGGTCACAAATGGTAATTAACAACTAGTGCCCCTCTTTGTAATTCTTATCAACCTTCCATTTGATCCTGATAGAGGACAATCACTGCCTGAGGAAGTTCAGGCTGAGTGTCCTGGGCGGAGGGGAGGATTGTGATTTGGGGGAGATATATAACTGTAAAGCAAGGGACGAGGAAAAGAGGATTAAAGTGAATGGACCAAAGAACTCTTCGTGCATAGATTGATTTGCTGACCTTAAAGAATAGATTCTCAGCTGGTTGATAGATTCTTCCATGGACCCTGGAAAGGAGACTATTAGGGGCTGGACCCCAATAGTCCCCAACAGTATCCCACAGAGGTACTCCACTTATCTTATGGTGTAACATACCATAAAATTATAATGGTGAGTTTGAAGACATTTTAGAAAAAAAAAATAGGAAATCCAATGACATATAAGAGTACTCAAAAGCATAGGAATCTATATTCATGTTTAGATTTGATGTTGATATGTTTTGAATCTCCAATGTGTAATCATGCTTTTCTAATAATAATTTCATTTTCATTCCTCTCCAGAGAAATTAATGATTTTTTTCAAAGTCAGAATTCAAGGAAAATTAAATACGAAAATGTCCAAGCTTAGTGCTATACCTGTCATTTACATCCCCGATGTTTTGGGGGGCTTAAAGCTAAAGCAAACAAGCAGGTCAGAGGAAGAATGCCTGCCTGTGGAGACGTCACTGGATGCTGTGTATACTTCTCTTGTCTGCTCCTATTATAAGAAATGTTCCTCATGATTGAGTTGAGATCAAATGGGAAATACATATTATATGAACTATAATGAGTGCAACAGACTTCTCATGTATTATTTACAAAAGGAAGTAATCATGGAGAAAGGGAAGCAAGGTTCATTTCTGTCAAAGCACGGTTGTCATGACCCAGGAAGAGCCAGGTCTCCTGAGTAACAAACAAGAACAAACAAAACAAGAACTCTAGAACTCTCTGTAACATGAATCTTAAAAGGTCTCATAATAATAATTAAAAAAAAAACAGAGCCAGATATTGGGGTGAAAGCTGAAAGATCAGAGAAGCAGAACAGCCAGCCACTAGCTTACCTCTATGAAATCCTCAGCCTCAAGAGAGTGAGTTCCTGTTTCCTCACGCCTTATATACCTTTCTGTGTCCTGCCGTATTACTTCCTGGGATTAAAGGAGTGTGTCACCACTGCCTGGTTCTGTCTCTCTCATGTAGCCCAGTGTGGCCTTGAACTCATAGAGATCCAGAGGATCTTTGCCTCTCGAGTGATAGGATTAGAGGTGTGTGCCACCACTGCCCAACCTCTCTGTGTAATTTAGTGTTTAGCTCTGTCCTCTGATCCCCAAGTAAGCTTTATTGGGGTATAAAATATATCACCACAGAACTGCAGGGTCACAAAGATTTGAAGACTTTATAATAAAGAAATTATGTTAATCAGACATATAAAACCATGGCTGCTAGAGACCATGGTGATGTCCATGGTCTGTGTTACTACCAGAGTCTGTGTTGATGTCCTTGGTCTGTGCTGACATCTTTCCTTCCAATTTCATAAAACCACTTTGTAAAAGCATTTGTCATAAGACCTGCTTTTTTTTTCCAGTTGTCTGGGTTCTGCAGACTCCTTGCAGGTGAGTAGCACCCAAGCTCATGGTTCGGTTTTGTTGCTGGTGCTCTTCTATGGCAGCTGCAAGGCTGACAGCAAGGGCAGGGTGGGCAGCTTGGCTGTGGCATCTCTCATCCATTCACTGAGCCCCCCATGGTAGCTGCAGGTCATCAGCTGTGGGCTGGTGTGAGATACCCACAGCCAGGGGTACTGAGGGGACTCTACTCTGCCCCCACCTCTGGACCCCAATAGACTAATATATTTTAATACAAATGAACAATAACTAAATGAAATCAATAACAATATAAAATGTAAAAAAAATGAGCGAACATGATTAAATATATTAATAATGACCAAATATTTACATTTTCATATTATAATATTAATATCAATAGTGTATGTCTATATTCCTTTAAGGAAAAAATTTGTTTTTAGAGTCATCAATAATCTCATAGCTAGCTAGAAACTCTAAAGGCCTTCAATGTACATGCCCCATGTACATTTTCATTTACATATCTTATAATCAAAGAGAGAAACCTGCAAAAAATCTGGCTTGGTATCTTTCTCAATTGAAAGAAAATTTGACTTTTCCAATATTAGATTACAGACCCAAGATAGTAAATATCGATGGTTTCCAATGTCACTTGAATGTATCCTGGAGTTATTGCATTATCATACTACTATGTGTTTCTAGTTAAAGCTACTAATTTTTTTGTCATATACCCCTTTTTATTAAACATACACTTTTACTAGGCATCTCTAAAATATACTACTTTTAGTGTTATTCTTAGATCAGACAAGAACACTGTATCTGGAATGAAGAAATAGATTAACTACCAAATCAACAATTATCTCTCACCTGACACAATGCAGGTAAGTGCTCTTACTCAACTAAGTAAGAAAATGAATAGAAAAGTAAAAACTGAATATTGATGATATTAATGATAAAATTATATTCAGATGAAAATAAAAACTCACTCTATGGGCCTTTGAGATATCACAGCAGATAATGATTCTTGTCTGTTTGGGGATCCATGTAGCAGAAGAAGAGAAGTGACTCCTATAAGCTGTGCACTAACCTCCACAAGCATACACTAGCAAGCAAACTGTCAAATAAAGAAATGACAGAAACAAGTAGAAAATTTACTGAGAATTTGAGAGAGGGAAGAAGTCAGATTCTTTTAATAATTGGAATGTGCTTGGGGCCCAAACAATTCATGCCTTGATGTTATCAACTCATTAGGTGCACTTTTGTAGATATACAGTATTTTTGTCAATGTAGATGAGTGCATTGAACATTTTTCTGTCAAACTGCCATAGTGCCTAAAATGTGTATGTGGGGGAAAGTACTATACAGATAAACAATGAATATATTAGTTGTTTATTCAACTCATAAAAATGTAAAATGATAAAGTAGTAAATCTTGTTTTGGTTTTACAGATTTTTTTTTTCATTACAAAATGAAGCCACTGCATCTTAGAGAGGTACTTTGCTGAAACTCATATGGGCAATAAGTGTTAGATGTGGAGATAAGATCTAAAGCAAATCTTTATCTCAGTGCTGTCTCTCAAGTGAAAAAATTTCATTTATAGAAAACATACTAAGTATTCACTATGGTATTTACCTAAATTCCTTAGGACAATAGCTTCTCAGCCATGATCTCAGATTTGAATCTTATAACTGTACACTGTGCACATGCTTTTACATCAGGATGCACTTTCAAATATATAGTACTTGCCATAAATTACCCACACTACTCTGTATTTCATTACATTGCTCTTTATTTCATGCATCCTCTTTTATTAAACATATGTGGAGTTTTCCCTAGACTTTGTGTAAGGTGCTATACAATTGCTTGGTGTTAATATCAGTCTCAAGCATGAGACTCTTGAAGGGAAGCTAATGTTTCAGAGACAAGAACTCACTTCCTATAGGAATTTTTTTTAATATTTTCAGTATTTATAAGTACATATATATTGATTAGAATATGTGATGGAACAACAAAAATATTTTGGAGAATTCAAGAAGAGAATAAATATATGCACTGAAGGAATGTCTTAAAGTTCAAAGATTTTGTGAATCTAGGATAAGATCTGAAGTTCAGGTGAGGTCACAGGAATAACCTGTTTAAGAGGATAATGGGCTTTTTCTTTTCTTTTTTTTTTTTTTTTTTTTTTTTTTTTTTTTTTTTTTTTTTTTGCTACCATCAACTATTCTGGTGGTGTAGACTACTGAGTGGGAATATTGATATCATAAATGAAGACCCATTTGTTTTCATGTGACTGCACAACTTGTTCAAGATGCACAATATTGAGTTAGATTAAGTTTTACTACTAAGTGAGAGATCACAAAGTTCATTGGTGTGTGCCAGTTTATACTATATTTGTAACCTACACCAACTTAATTTTGTACTGGGAGATAGAGTAGATTAAAAGCAGATTCTCAGCCCTTTGGTCTTCTGCCTAACTGATCATTCTAGGAAATATCTCATTTTTGGATTGGGATTTACTCTATCATCTTCATGGCTTTCTGGCCCTCAGTTTCATGTGGAATTATTGCACTGGCATTTTGAAATCTTTAGCTTGCAGAGATCTTGTCTTCAGATATTTGAGCCAAGTTCTCCCTCCCTACCAATCTGTTTCCCTTCTCTCAATTCTCCTTTTCATTGTTCATCACACTTGCTCTTATTTCATTAGTAGTGAACTATTAGTCAAAGCTTATTTTTTAAAGCAAGCTAAATCTTGTTTGTGAGAAATAAGAGCCACTTTATACCCATTGCATACTGTAAATGTTTATAGTAAAGTTCAAGATAAAGCTACTTTTGACATCAGAATATTGTAACTATGTGGACCTAAATATCTGTAGACTAAGGAGTAATTATATAATTTAATACGCAATCAGTATTCTATATGTGAGAAATATTTTTTTTTGTGCTCAGCAATTTTCTTCAGCAAATTAGAAAATACTTTTACTAAATAAGGAACTTACTCTATGTACATATATTACCAACTGTACATATGGCATAGATCTGCTACCCCTATAGAATTTGATCACTGATTTTTCTCTTCTTTGAAAATCAAACATTTTTTTCTTGGTTTGGGACTAGGCATTGAGTGAAGCCTGGAATGGTAATAAAGTAGGTATGAAGGTAAAAAAAATGGCTTCATTCATTTTCATGATTTTCTCCAAAACATCTACTGAAAAGACTGTTCAATCTTGTTTTTCTATATCCCATGTTACATGGGTGATTTTTCCAAAACTTTGAACAGCAAGCATAATTCACAAATTCCCCTCATATTAAACAATACATTCTCAGTGATGTGGAAAAATAGATGCCAACACTGGCTTCAATGTCTTTCCTTGATGGACAGATCTGAATTAAGACTCATGGGTTCTCCACCCAGTTAAAGCAGTGACAGTACACTACAAGGAGCCATATTGGAAAGGCAGAATGAAATTACCTCCTCTCTGTGCCTGGTTTGAGGAAACTTCCCAAGAGATGGCATTTGTGTCTCTAAGTAAACAAAACAGAATATAAATTTACATGCAGTGGGAATGGTGACATGCACAGGGTCACCATTATATCCATCAAGATGATGGAGACCTTTTGGGAAAACTTTACTTTATAAAACAAATGAGAAACAGTTCATTGAAATGAGGCAGCCCAAGTCATGGTCCTTGGATGTTCTTTTCCACAGTGGCACCCTGTAGCAAGCCAAATGTGGTTTTCAAATTTCAAGTTTCCAGATATATCTTTCTCTACTGTATCAACTGCTCTAAAGGTAAAACAAACAAATGAACAAAAACTACAAACAAAAAAAAACTTCTGTGAACTTTTAACATTTAATACTTTATGGTAAAAATAATTTAAATTTTCACACACCATGATTTTTGTGTTGCTGTATTACACTTATGCAAATTAGGAGTTCTCAATATAAGTGAATAAGAGAGTAAGAGTGAAATAGAGAGGCATCTTTCTTGCTCCTGGTAAGCAGTGTAAGCAACGCAATTGAAACCTCTTCGCTCTGTAGACAGCCAGAATCAATACACAACAGAGAACACTTCAAGAAAACAACTTAAACTGAAATGAAGTGGCCCCAAAGATGAAGTGGGAAAGGCAGGCAGCAGGGCAGGCTTCTCTGTAGCATAGAACGACATATTGACCCTGCACCTATATGCCTACTGAACATTCAGCAGAGTTCTACTTGCACACTCAGCATGGTTGTGCTAGATGTCTCTGAATCCTGTCTGTGAAAAAAAAAAAGCCTCGAAGTTCCTGTGACAGCAGAGAAATAGAAAAAACAGAATCACCAACACCGGTGCCCCACTGGACAGACCCTGAGAGATGAGAAAGCTTTTTTAAACTTTAGTTCTAAAAAACGTATGAATATGTAACTTCAAAATACTTAATTACTATGTAGCCCAGCTTTCCTTGTTGCTAACCTTTGAATGATAATTTGGGACAGAAATTAAACAGGGAAACACACTGATGAGATTGTTACAGCTTACAAATAATAGTAATGAATGCTGGCTGTAAATAACATCACATTTTGGGATGCTGTAATAATACACTTTTACTAGTCACCAAATTTAGAGTAATTATTCTATGTGTGTTTATTTTTTTTTGAGTTTTTACATGCATTATTCCTCCATGAATCTTTTGCATCATATATTATGTGCATGATAAAAACACATTAACTTATGCATAAGTAATATGAATAAAATTATTATGTGCAAAGTTGAAATAATGCCAATGGCCATTGACCACAGATAAGAAAAGATATACATTTTATAACTTTTCTTCTTTATCTCATGTTTCACCTTCAGGAATCCCACATAATTATTACATGTTCAATGTATAGAATTTTAATTCCTACCCAGTGCTCCTTCCTTTACGTTTGCCCACATAAGTTAGACCTGAGCTTTGCTATGATTCCCACAGTATGGGTAATATTAACTTACATGATGCACTTTGGCCTTTTGTAAAACACTCTGTAACCAATATTATCTAAATTTTGTTTGTTGTTTCCCCTCTGTTATAGGCCATCTTCCTTCAAAGTGTTCCAATCCATATTGTTATATATTTTAATGTTTTTATTTAAATCTATGTCTTCTAATTCAAAGAGATTGTGCCTGAAAACCCTGATCAATCATTTTTTTCTTTTAAGAAAGCACATTGTGCTGGCAAGTGGTTTAGAAATATTGTTCTTTGGAAACATTAGAGTAAGATGTTTGGGCCCCATCTCTTCTCCACAGTATTTTTGAGTGGGAAAAGAGATGGAAATTTCATGATGAATCTGATTATTTTTTATTTCTCATGTTGACCTTTAATTCCACTGTTCCACTGTGTCATGTGATGCAGTAACAGTGTTATGGAGTACATTTATTGCTGACCAATACATTTTGCAAATAGACTATATTGGATCTTTCCAAATAACTGTTTATGAATCATTTCACACACTTGTGAATCCAGACTTCAGCACTTGTGCTTTCTCCTCAGGAGGCAACAAGAGAATGTTGACATTAAAACATACAGGAGACTCAAAAACCACAGTTCTGCACTCTTTAGAGTGAGCAGATCTAGAACTATATGTGTACATTATAAAGTGAGACTGATGATTTCTCTGTGGCTTAAGATGTCCAGCAAACAACATACATTTCAGAGCTCAGGCTATAGAATAATAACACTGTGTAAAGCTTTGCAAAGAGAAAATTGTAGGTTTGGTTAGAAGCATCTGTTGAGGAGAAGCCTCCGCATGGAGGTTTGGTATAGTGAAATGTCTTGATCCCCATGGAGATGCACAGATACCCTTGGAGTCTGAGGCAGCATCAGTAACCAAGAAGCCTCTGTTCATTTGTAGAGTGCTCCAGGCAGAAAATTAAGCTGCAAGATGAAGCTCTTGCTTCAGTGATCCATACTCTTGACATATTCCGCCTTTCAACCTGGAGTATTTCAAACTTCTGTATTTGAATCTCTCCAGGGAAGCCAGTCAAAGAATAAAATGGCCCATAAAATAGCAGACTGTCTTTTGAATCAAACAAACAGCATTCTGCAGTGATTTTTTTGTTACCCTTTTCTCATTGCCAGGACACTTCCAAATATAGGAAAGGCTTTTCTTCTCATTTTCAAAGCTTCAGGGAAGATGAACCGAAGTTCCTTCAAATAGCATCAGACTCCATACCATTTTATGAGGTTCTGAACCAAGTGACACAAAATTCCTAGAATCCCAGCAATCAGACTTTCTATTAAAAGGTCATGGAGGAAACAAAAGGCCAAAAAGAATTTCTCTCTTGCTAACAAAATAACAGTGAGCTTAGACTGCTTGTTTGTCAAAAAAAGTTAGTTGTTTTAGAAAAAATTTCAATGGTGGAAATTCTTCAGAATTGATTGCATGTAATGATTATTTATTTATTATTTGTGTGTGTGTCTGTGTATGTTGTGTGTATGTGTGTCTATGTCCATACCACCATATGTATTTGTAGGTCAGAGGGCAACTTGCTTGAGTCAGTTCTCCCCTTCTCTTATATGGGTTCCAAAGGTTGCACTCAGGTTTTAGGCTTCGTGGCCAATTCTTTTATACACTGAGCTGCCTTTCCAGCTCCAAATTTTGTAATTTGTATAATTGTGAAGCTTGTTATATTATTAAATATTTTCATGTTCTATATGATGAGCTAGCATAATAAATGTCACCCAGCAATATGAGCTTTCTATTTATTTTATGCAATATACTCAGAAGTAGTTTACACTTTATACTTCAAAGTTGCAGATTAAATCATATGCTATCAGTGCATTTATAGATATCTGCTGCCTACAGTATTGACAGAAATTTTAAGGAATTTATTTTATCTCAGATTTTAAGCAATCAGTATTAAAGTATTGCTGAATCACATCTATTCTCTAGACTAAAACTACATAGGTAAAATGAGCTTTTAATAATAGAAATGCTTGGGCCAGTATGATGATTTATGCAAATTACAAATCATACATAGCAAAAAGCTTAATTAATAATCTTAAGGACATGCTGCAGAATGAATTTTAGTTATATACTTTTTTTCTTCAGGATTCTCAATCTATCAAGAACAGCATCCAAAAATATTCTTTTCTCCTCTATTACCGATGGATTTCATATTTCAGTGGACACAGAAGTTCAAAACAGCTCACCCAAAAACATTGGTTAAAGAAAAAATATGTCATCCCTCTGATTCATTAGTTCTACATAAAGAAGAATATATTTTGTTTCATGTTTACTACGCTGACAGGCACCATAAATCATTAAATACAGGATTATTTATAATGAGTGATTAGGGTATAGCAGACCTCTCCTGCTAAAAGGAGTGCTCTGAATCAGGGGCTTCCATTTTCCTCTAGAAATTGATACCAGCATGTTTACAAAATGTTGTGGTTCAGATCCATTCATACAACAAAGGAAGAAATGGTATAGGGTTAAAATTAAAAAACTCTCTAAGGGAAAATGACATTGAATATAATATATTTTAAAGCATTTCAAATATTGACATAACTCATGGTTTTGAAGTATGTATCTAAGGATGTGGAAAACAAATAATATGAGACTACTTGTTTGCTTGCTTGCTTCCTTGTTATTCTTTGAGTTTTAACTGACATCATTTTGATACCAATCCTTCCTCAGATGCCTCACTGATAGAATTACAGGGCTGTGCCACAATATTCAGCATATGTATGTATATATATATATATATATATATATATATATATATATATATATTTGTTTACTCTATCAACAGTATGCTTAATACTGTATTGTAGACTTTGAGAAGAAAGGACTACATACTAAACTGATACACATGGGAAATAAAACATGTAAAAATATTGTAAGAGGAAAAGTAAATTACTGTGGATCAAAAAATTACTATGGACTTTACAGCTAATATCCACTTACGAGTGAGTACATACCGTGTTTGTCTTTCTGGGTTTGGGTGACCTCACTCAGGAAGATTGTTTCTAGTTTCATTCATTTGCCTGAAAATTTCATGATGTCATTGTTTTTTTTTTTTTTTTTTTTTTTTACAGCTCTATAATACTCCATTGTGTAAATGTACCATATTTTCTCTATCAATTCTTCAGCTGAGGGGCATCTAGGTTGTTTCCAGATTGTAGCTATTTTGAATAATGCTGCTATGAACACAGCTGAGGAAGTGTCCTTTTAGTATGATTGAGCATCCTTTGGGTATATATGCTCAAGACTGGGATAGCTGGGTCTTGAGATAGAATGATTCCCAATTTTCTGAGAAATGACCATTTCAATTTCCAAAATGGCGGTATGAATTTGCACTCCCACCATACTGTGTTGCCTAGCCCAGCCTTAATACAAGGGAAGGAGCTTAATCCTACCTAAATTGATGTGCCATGCTTTGTTGACACCCATGGGAGGCCTGCTCCTTTCTGAACAAAAACAGAGAAGAGTTGGATGGGGGGGTGTCAGCGGGGAAGTGGGGAAAGGGAATGGTAGTAGAGGAGGGAGGAGAAACTGGTCAGGATGCAAAACAAATGAAAAAATTAATCAATAAAAATATTTTACAATAAAAATTACTATGAACATAAGGTAAATTGTGTATAGAATCACTTGAAACAAGAAGTTGAAAATTATGTATACTTTAAAGGTCTGTAAAGAACAGAAGTGACTGAGTATAGGAATAAATATAAGTGAGACAAATGTCACATGTTCTCTGTCATTGGAGTCTTTAGATGTCAGTACATATCTTGGAGTAACTTCAAAAATAGTAATTTGCCACAGTAGGGAGTATGGATAGAGAATGGATATTTGCACAGAAGTAATCTGATGGGAAAAATAGGGAAATGAAGATGAGAACTCTGCTTTGGGAGGAAGAAGTAGATAAGTAAGAAGGGGGAAGATTAAATTAACAGTAAAGATGATGGGAAAAACATCACAAGACTAATACTACTAAAAATACTATCCTATATATAACTCTGAGTTATATACACACACATATAAAACTATGTGTATGTAACATATATATATATTTACAATACATGTGTGTATATAGTTTAAATGAATTTTTCCACTTGAGCTGAAAATAATCTCTCCAAGAGTCAAAGCCATCTAACAAAAACCACAACACAAGGGATGAGAAGTTCTCTCTTTTGAGTTGCTGGTTAGGCTATCCAAGAGACTCCCCAAATATTATAGACTACTGCTATACCCTTATTTGGATCTCAGAGGTGGAAGGGAAGTCCCTATTGCTGAAGATAACATCCATCTCAGATACAGGACACCAATGTCCCTGGTCTGGAACTGACCTGAAAAACCTCTTCACTGAGGACTAGTTTTCATTACACCAGAGATTGCTATGAAAGCCTCCAAAGGAGGGAAGCAACCACCAGTCTTACCAAGCTCTAATGATTATGAACTACAACAATGACCATCATGGCACTATAACCCAAGACTGTAGTAGTGGCATGCATACTTGGCAGTAACCTGCAGATCTCTAATTGAATTAAACCCACTCAGCAAGGGGAAATCATGCCTGATAATGAAAACCTAGCCAACTATCCAGGGTAGTGAAATAATGGATCTCGTAAAAATCTTTACATCCACCACTTTTCTAAACCAACATAGTCACTAACTACATTATAAATATTTGTTCTTATATCCACAGATAAGTGCATTTCTTACCCATCATCAAGGAAATCTCTCTCTGCAACAGACAGAGATCATTGCAGAAAACCACATCCATTCAAAATGCAGAGCTGTGGAGCCCAGTTCCAATAAAAACATCTATAAAGCAAATGCATCCTATGAGACCAAGTGATAATTTCAGAAGATGGACTGGAAAGACTGTAGGATCCAGAGAAACAGGGAGTTTGTTGTAAGACTCTGACTCCTAGGAATATCAGAAGCTACACCCATAAACATTACTGACTATATTGCTGAAAAATGACATCAACAGACATACTAAGGTTTATGGGTAAAATCCCAGGAGGTCTCAACCCTATACAAAGAACTACTAGCAACTAAGCAATGTTTAGAATGAGAGAAACAGTCTTTCCCAAGGAGGAGGAAGCACACCAATTGGTTATTTAATAACTTTATAAAGATTGATCAGTTGTATTTATATATAGTTAATAACAGATACATACATAATAGTCTTATAACAAAAATCAATGAAAAAGGAGGCCATGAATTTGAAAGAAAGAATGGTGGGCCACATAGGTGGGTTTGGAGGGAGGAGCACTAAGGGGAGAATGTTTTAAGTATAATCTCAAAAAAATAAAATAAATAAATTTTAAAAGATATAAAACAGTAGCTTCTCTGTGAATATGCTTTAAGTGCATAGCAGGAAGACTCAATAAAGATCTAAGCTTATTGGAATAAGATAATTGGCTTAAGAATTAGAATATGATTATATACAAAGTTCCATGCTACTAGTCCCTGAAGAAGCATGATTGTTTAGCTGAACAAAAAGTTTGTTATGTAACTGAAGTTAGAGTATGTCATGTATGTTCCTTGGGGACTTACCATGAGAGATGTGATATTTTGTTAATGTGAATAGGACAATTTTATTATAATAGGAGTAGCATGACATTGTCCTGTAAACAGAAATATTGCTAAAGGCAACGGGCATCCGATAATAAGTGTTTGTTTGGGGAATAAATTTATAGATATTAAAAATGGAAATTCAGAAGATCTTTGGTTGTAGCTAAATTATAGAAGGGAGGGCAATGAAGACTTCAAATTTCTAGATTGTTCTGCTACCACCAAAACCAGAAATGATGTCTGTTTGATCAGTATGGCCAACATAAATATTCGAGGAAACAGCACCTCAGGGAAATATAGATGGAAAAAAATGTTACCAACAAACTAGGAGATGTGGCCCAGAGCTTCTCATGAAGATACTGAACCAAGCCATGCTCTGATACACAGAAAAATGTGTAGCATTCTACAATGAGAGGAAGACGGAATGGAGGAATGAGCAGTGAGGTCAGAAAGTAAAGAAGCTGAGAGGATGGTGCAAGAAACATGGGGGAAAATAGGTGATCTGCAACCATGAGTTTGAATGAAGTGTGATCCTGGGTCAAACCTTTGAGTCTGGATCCCAGAATACACTAATGGCACAAGGAAGACCCCTGGTAGCATCATAGGGAAATGAACTTTCAGGATTCCAGAACTGCTGTATGACCCTGGGGGAGGAAAAACAGAAGTCACATTGGAATTCCTTTTTCTCAAAGAAGAGCAGATGGAGAACAGTCCAGGACGAAGGCTTCATCTAAGGGATTTCCACATTTACAAAACCAAAACCAAAAGCAAAACAAATAAGCAAACAAAATCAAATCAGAAGCACCGAATGTAAAATAAAAGGAATAATTGAGCCCGTTGCTTGGCAATAAAGGACAGATATATTTTAGCTAACGTTTATCATAGAACTATGTGTGTCAGAAGAAATATTTAATAACTCCAATTTCCCTCAAAGAGGCATTGAAGCTGGAAAGAAAACAATCACTGCTGCCTTGTTTTCACATTCAGTTTATTTAATAAGAAAGAACTATGCTTTTTATGTTAGACTGTTCCATGAACTCTGAGCATAGAGTCAAGCTCAGAAAGCACATAAAACATGTTTTGTTTTATTTTTGAGATGTCAATAATAATAATTAGTTTGATTTCTAAAGTCCTCAGCTTAGCCACTGTGGATTTGTGCAGTGTGTGTGTGTGTGTGTGTGTGTGTGTGTGTGTGTGTGTGTTCCATGTACATGTGGGTGTGCCTCTGTTCTCTCTCTCTCTCTCTCTCTCTCTCTCTCTCTCTCTCTCTCTCTCTCTCTCTCTCTCTGGTATAAGCATGTGTACATATTCTCATGAGAGTGTGCATGTATGTGTACTAGACCACATGCATGTTTGTCCATGTTCTGGGAAAACCATAGGTAAATGTGAGGTTTCATCCTCAGTCACTGCCCGCATTGATCTATGAGCCAGGTCTTCCAGTGAACCTGGAGCTTACCAATTTGATGAGGTTGTCTGGCTAGTGAGCTCAAAGGATCTGCCTCCAAATCCCCAGCACTAAGATTACAGGGATAGACCACCAGACACAGCTTCTTATCTGGATGCTGGGGATTCAAACTCATGTCCTTCTGCTCGAACAGCTAGCATTTCACTTCATCTCCATCCCTTGCCCTTGATTTTGGTTTTTAAACAATGATTCATAAGCAGATTCCCCTATAGCATAGGCAGCTATGGAGCGTTAAAGATGAATTACCTATGACAGTGAGAGTTTGCTGCAGACTGGATCTAAAAGTGTACCCACACACTCTTATGTTGACTTAGTCTTCTGCAGAGGGCTGTAGGGGCAGGGAGGGGGGTATGCATCCTCAGGAGGTGGCCTCTGGCTGTGAGGGGACTGATTAGAACTCTCTCTGCTCTGCCTGTCATGTGCTCCCTGCCATACTTTACTGCAGTGCTCTGGGTCTAAGTGACAATGAATTGAAAGTACAGAAACCATGAGCTAACATAGATCATCTCTCTTTTGACTAGTTCAATTCAGGGACTTTGTCAAAAGCGACAGAAACTTGAACAGCACATGATGCCTTATCTTTTAGAACTGGGTGAGTTCTAAAAGAAAATATAATTTTCAATGTCATTTCAGATTTTTATGCAATCCTATTTATTGTTGGCACTTTAGTTTTGTTGTAATTGACATAAAATAAGTTTTGCATCTGAACACTTCGTTAGAGTTTTATATATTTGTGCCCATTGACCCCATCACAAAATTAGGATAAGAAGCCCATCCTCTCTACAGGCAACACTTGGTTGACTGTGTGTATAAAACAGTTAATTCCCTTACTAATAATAAATAATAAGGAAATTTATTTTAAAACAATTTTTCTACATATATTTTTCATTTATTGAAGCAAAACCAAATTTTCATATTAAAAGATGAATTCCCTCATTGATTTCTACATATACTACTTAACCTTGTATGACAATTTTATATTACATGATGTAAAGAATTATCATTTTTTTCAGAATTGATTAACAATATATTCTTATTCTACACAATGGTAAAAATATTGCCTTGTGTATGCAGTACAGAATAGCAGAAGTATATGTAAGACCATTTCAGAAGTTGTTAGAAATTCTGCCTGAATAGCAAGTCAAAATTAACTTAGTTGTTTTTCATGCAATTCAAGTTAGTACCTCAAATATTAATTTATAAAATCAGGCATTATAGCAAACTACAATGATAAAACATACTGATTTTTGCTCACATGCAGAGAAATGATTGTAGGAAAATATTATAAGCCTTTGTTTTCTGTAATTACACCATGGTTTATTAGTAAGGAGAAAACCTTTTAAATAAAGTCAAAAAGAGTATGATTCACAACATACAGTATCTCACATCTGAGCCCAACAGACAGCATTTGTTGACATTGTGTGGCCTGAGAACAATCGTAATGCAAACTGCACAAGGTGTGTACTTAGAAACAAATGCTGTAATGAAGTTCCATGATACAACAGGTGTGTGCCTGAACCCCCAAACCTCAGATTCACTAAATATTTTCTTGTTTTATGGTCAGAAGCATTTTCTTGTTTCCAAATATCTGTTGACTCCCAAATTCATTAGTCAGTTACTGTTTAAGAGGCTGGACTCCATAACAACAGATTGCTCATATTTTTCCGCAAATCCTTCTTTCAGATATCCACTCCTATAGCTCTGGATTTTATCAGTGTGTTAGTATACATTTTCTAGAATTTTATGTACATGGTATTATTTTAAGGCAATGGCACTTGTCAGACTAAATTTAGACAGCATTGGATCTGCACATTAGTAATGTATGCAACTTTATGTAAATCTTTAAGTATATTCTTAGCAACTATTAATTAATTTATTACTTGACAATTTTACACACATAGAGAGTGCATTCTGATTACTCTTACCCCATACCCTCTCTGAGCTCCCTCTCAACCCTGTCATCTACTTTCCCCTCTATTAGTCCATTCATGCCTTTGGTTTTGTTTTGTGAGACAATGATTTTAACCAGGGCCATGGAGCCAATGTTAAATGATGGCTATGGATTGCATTGTGTTAGAATGTTTAAATTTATAAATTTATTTGAGTTACTAACTGGAGATTCATGAAAAATCACTAAGTTTGGAACCATCTAGCAGAGCCTAGCAGGCCTGCCTATTCATGAGTAAGTAAAAGAAGGCAATGATTCTCCTTCTCCCAGAATCTATTTGTAGTTTAGAAGGGAACCATGAGCCTCGCTTCCATCCATGTCTGACCATTGACATTCTCCTTCTTGTGCGAATCCAGTAGAGACAACCACAGCTTGTGGGAGTTAATGACATTTTTCGACCTTTCTCCCATATCTTCTTTCCCTTACATTCCTTCCCCACTTTAGTTATGGACCCTTAGCTTCAAAGGAGGTGGTATAGGTGCTGGATAGATGGCCCAGCAATTAAGAGTGCATATACTCACATCTGATATCTTATAATGACTTAGAATTTCAGCCTCTGGGGATTTGATACCCTTGTTTACCCATATACATATACATAGGCAAATGCAAATAAATAAAATTAAAAACTAAATCTTTCCTCTAAGTGGGTGCTATTACTATCTTTTGTAGGGTTGAACGTTCAATTGTCACTTATTCTAACTAACATTAGCATCCAGGAGTCTTTTTATTCAACACTGTTTACTGCCAAGACAGACTTCTTCAATTAAGACTGAGAGAAGTATTTGTCTACAGGCATAAACAAATATTTGGAAGGCACTTTGATGCTGTGTCTATTTAGCTAAACAATAGGAGTCAGTTCCCTGGTGACGCTTATGAGTACCTCAAGGATAAATCTTCATCAAATTTACAGTACCAGCATGGATTCCTTCCTCAAACCCAGTCACTGAATATTTGGTCCCCCACTTAACAATTGTACCATTATTTCACAAACGATCATAGTTTGCCTAGCAAATTGGCATTGTAGTTTGTAGAGCTTACAGTGTTATAAGACCGTTTTGTCTTTTCTCTACCAGTATCTTCCAGCACTATGGCAGCTAGCCAGGAGGGAGGAAGTCGCTCTACAGAGAAAAATGTGTGGTATTTTACAATATAGAGTCTTATCATATGGTTATGATCATCAACCAAGAGGCAAGCCATAAGCCTATACTATTTAAAGGCCTCTGGGATCAACAACTCATAAGAAGGTAAAACATATGACCCTGGGTCTTTTTTTAAAGTAGCCCACAGGTTTTAGTGGCAGCATTACAGAGACATGGCATTGCCCTTCAAACTAATTTAAATCAGATTAGGCAATAGTTGTAGGGCTTCATTTGCTTTTTTTCTTGTATCTTTTAATTTGGTTAACTGAAAGCCCATGCCTCCTCATGTCCCTCATCTCTTCTACCCTGCCTGCTTAAACTTTCCACCCAAAATGTTCCCCCTTCTACTTTGATTTTATCTACATTCTACAACACCCTCCATCACTCTTTAGTAGCCATATCCTTCAATGGCTTCTTTTCACTTCTCTGGCTTTTACAACCACCTCATATTTAACACATATCTAGAATTTCAAAACTGGATTACACATATGAGGGGGAACATGAGGTGTTTGAATTGCCTCATTTGGTATACATTTATTTATTCTTTTACATGCACAAATCCAGTTTTCCAAGATACCCTTTACTTAAGATGTTGTCATTTCTCCGTTTTGCATTTTGGTATATTTGTAAATTATCAGGTTGCTGTAGTTATATGACCAAGTTGTATCTGGGTCTTCTATTCCATTCCATTGGCCTAAGTGTCTGTTTCTGTGCTGATATACACTTTTTATTATCATTGCTTCATGGTGTAAGTTCAGATTGAGTATTAAATTATGTTCACCATTGAATTTTATTCTCATGTTATGTTCATAACAGCTTTGGTTATCTTTTGTTTTTTGTGCTTCCATATGAATTTTTAATACTTTAAAATATTTCTGTGGATAATGTTATGGAAATATTGCCTGAGGTTGTATTAAGTATGTATCCTACTTATAGTGTATGATCACCTTCAGAGTATTAACT